>NC_072441.2:16666666-16969696 GCF_028878055.3 Symphalangus syndactylus
ACAGAATGATTCTGTGTAGTTTATATTTGGAGACATTCCTTTTTCCACTATTACCCTCTTAGCGCTCCGAATCTCCACTTGCATTTTCTACAGAAAGTGTGTTTCAGAACGGCTCAATCAAAACTAAGTTTCAACTCTTTTAGTTGAACAAACAGAACAGAAAGAAGTTTCACACAATTCTTCTGTGTAGTTTTTATTTGTAGACATTCTTTTTCCCAATATAGGCCTCTTAGCGCTCAGAATGTCCAATTGCAGTTTCTACAGAAAGAGTGTTTCAGAACGGCTCAATCAAAAGTAAGGTTCAACACTGTTAGTTGAATGCACAGAACAGAAAGAAGTTTCATACAATGCTTCTGTGTAGTTTATATTTGAACATATTCTTTTTTCCACTATTACCCACTTAGCGCTACGAATGTCCAGTTGCATTTTCTACAGACAGATTGTTTCAAAACTGCTCAACCAAAAGTATGGTTTAACTCTGTTAGCTGAATGCTCAGATCAGAAAGAAGTTTCACAGAATGCTTCTGTGTAGTTTATATTTGAATATATTCCTTTTTCCACTACTACGCTCTTAGCGCTCCAAATGTCCAGTTGCATTTTCTACAGAAAGAGTGTTCAGATCTGCTCAATCAAAAGTATGGTTTAACTCTGTTAGCTGAATGCACAGATCAGAAAGAAGTTTCACCGAATGATTCTGTGTAGTTTATATTTGAAGACATTCCTTTTTCCACTATTACCTTCTTAGCGCTCCGAATCTCCACTTGCATTTTCTACAAAATGAGTGTTTCATAACTGCTCAATCAAAAATATGTTTATCTCTGTTAACTGAATTTACAGATCAGAAATAAGTTTCACAGAATGCATCTGTGTAGTTTTTGTTTGAAGATATTCTTTTTCCCAATGTAGGCCTCTTAGCGCTTAGCATGTCCAATTGCAGTTTCTACAGAAAGAGTGTTTCAGAACGGCTCAATCAAAAGTAAGGTTCAACTCTGTTAGTTGAATGCACAGAACAGAAAGAATTTTCACAGAATGCTACTGTGAGGTTTATATTTGAATATATTCCTTTTTCTAATATTACCCTCTTAGCGCTCCGAATGTCCACTTGCATTTTCTACAGAAAGAGTGTTCAGAACTGCGCAATCAAAAGTATGGTTTAACTCTGTTAGCTTCATGAACGTATCAGAAATAAGTTTCACACAATGCTTCTGTGTAGTTTTTATTTGAAGATATTATTTTTCCCAATAGAGGCCTCTTAGCGCTCAGAATGTCCAATTGCAGTTTCTACAGAAAGAGCGTTTCAGAAAGGCTCAATCAAAAGTAAGTTTCAACTCTGTTAGTTGAATGCACAGAACAGAAAGAAGTTTCATACAATGCTTCTGTGTAGTTTATATTTGAACATATGCTTTTTTCCACTATTACCCACTTAGCGCTGCGAATGTCCAGTTGCATTTTCTACAGACAGAGTGTTTCAAAACTGCTCAATCAAAAGTATGGTTTAACTCTGTTAGCTGAATGCTCAGATGAGAAAAAAGTTTCACAGAATGCTTCTGTGTAGTTTATATTTGAATATATTCCTTTTTCCACTACTACGCTCTTAGCGCTCCAAATGTCCAGTTGCATTTTCTACAGAAAGAGTGTTCAAATCTGCTCAATCAAAACTATGGTTTAACTCTGTTAGCTGAATGCACAGATCAGAAAGAAGTTTCACCGAATGATTCTGTGCAGTTTATATTTGAAGACATTCCTTTTTCCACTATTACCCTCTTAGCGCTCCGAATCTCCACTTGCATTTTCTACAAAAAGAGTGTTTCATAACTGCTCAATCAAAAATATGTTTTATCTCTGTTAATTGAATTTACAGATCAGAAATAAGTTTCACAGAATGCATCTGTGTAGTTTTTATTTGAAGATATTCTTTTTCCCAATGTAGGCCTCTTAGCGCTTAGCATGTCCAATTGCAGTTTCTACAGAAAGAGTGTTTCAGAACGGCTCAATCAAAAGTAAGGTTCAACTCTGTTAGTTGAATGCACAGAACAGAAAGAATTTTCACAGAATGCTACTGTGTAGTTTATATTTGAATATATTCCTTTTTCCACTCTTACCCTCTTCGCGCTCCGAATGTCCACTTGCATTTTCTACAGAAAGAGTGTTCAGAACTGCGCAATCAAAAGTATGGTTTAACTCTGTTAGCTGAATGAACATATCAGAAATAAGTTTCACACAATGCTTCTGTGTAGTTTTTATTTGAAGATATTATTTTTCCCAATATAGGCCTCTTAGCGCTCAGAATGTCCAATTGCTGTTTCTACAGAAAGAGTGTTTCAGAAAGGCTCAATCAAAAGTAAGGTTCAACTCTGTTAGTTGAATGCACAGAACAGAAAGAAGTTTCATACAATGCTTCTGTGTAGTTTATATTTGAACATATTCTTTTTTCCACTATTACCCACTTAGCGCTACGAATGTCCAGTTGCATTTTCTACAGACAGAGTGTTTCAAAACTGCTCAATCAAAAGTATGGTTTAACTCTGTTAGCTGAATGCTCAGATCAGAAAGAAGTTTCACAGAATGCTTCTGTGTAGTTTATATTTGAATATATTCCTTTTTCCACTACTACTCTCTTAGCGCTCCAAATGTCCAGTTGCATTTTCTACAGAAAGAGTGTTCAGATCTGCTCAATCAAAAGTATGGTTTAACACTGTTAGCTGAATGCACAGATCAGAAAGAAGTTTCACAGAATGATTCTGTGTAGTTTATATTTGGAGACATTCCTTTTTCCACTATTACCCTCTTAGCGCTCCGAATCTCCACTTGCATTTTCTACAGAAAGTGTGTTTCAGAACGGCTCAATCAAAACTAAGTTTCAACTCTTTTGTTGAACAAACAGAACAGAAAGAAGTTTCACACAATTCTTCTGTGTAGTTTTTATTTGTAGACATTCTTTTTCCCAATATAGGCCTCTTAGCGCTCAGAATGTCCAATTGCAGTTTCTACAGAAAGAGTGTTTCAGAACGGCTCAATCAAAAGTAAGGTTCAACACTGTTAGTTGAATGCACAGAACAGAAAGAAGTTTCATACAATGCTTCTGTGTAGTTTATATTTGAACATATTCTTTTTTCCACTATTACCCACTTAGCGCTACGAATGTCCAGTTGCATTTTCTACAGACAGATTGTTTCAAAACTGCTCAACCAAAAGTATGGTTTAACTCTGTTAGCTGAATGCTCAGATCAGAAAGAAGTTTCACAGAATGCTTCTGTGTAGTTTATATTTGAATATATTCCTTTTTCCACTACTACGCTCTTAGCGCTCCAAATGTCCAGTTGCATTTTCTACAGAAAGAGTGTTCAGATCTGCTCAATCAAAAGTATGGTTTAACTCTGTTAGCTGAATGCACAGATCAGAAAGAAGTTTCACCGAATGATTCTGTGTAGTTTATATTTGAAGACATTCCTTTTTCCACTATTACCCTCTTAGCGCTCCGAATCTCCACTTGCATTTTCTACAAAATGAGTGTTTCATAACTGCTCAATCAAAAATATGTTTATCTCTGTTAACTGAATTTACAGATCAGAAATAAGTTTCACAGAATGCATCTGTGTAGTTTTTATTTGAAGATATTCTTTTTCCCAATGTAGGCCTCTTAGCGCTTAGCATGTCCAATTGCAGTTTCTACAGAAAGAGTGTTTCAGAACGGCTCAATCAAAAGTAAGGTTCAACTCTGTTAGTTGAATGCACAGAACAGAAAGAATTTTCACAGAATGCTACTGTGAGGTTTATATTTGAATATATTCCTTTTTCCACTATTACCCTCTTAGCGCTCCGAATGTCCACTTGCATTTTCTACAGAAAGAGTGTTCAGAACTGCGCAATCAAAAGGATGGTTTAACTCTGTTAGCTTAATGAACATATCAGAAATAAGTTTCACACAATGCTTCTGTGTAGTTTTTATTTGAAGATATTATTTTTCCCAATATAGGCCTCTTAGCGCTCAGAATGTCCAATTGCTGTTTATACAGAAAGAGCGTTTCAGAAAGGCTCAATCAAAAGTAAGGTTCAACTCTGTTAGTTGAATGCACAGAACAGAAAGAAGTTTCATACAATGCTTCTGTGTAGTTTATATTTGAACATATTCTTTTTTCCACCATTACCCACTTAGCGCTACGAATGTCCAGTTGCATTTTCTACAGACAGAGTGTTTCAAAACTGCTCAATCAAAAGTATGGTTTAAATCTGTTAGCTGAATGCTCAGATCAGAAAGAAGTTTCACAGAATGCTTCTGTGTAGTTTTTATTTGAATATATTCCTTTTTCCACTGCTACTCTCTTAGCGCTCCAAATGTCCAGTTGCATTTTCTACAGAAAGAGAGTTCAGATCTGCTCAATCAAAAGTATGGTTTAACTCTGTTAGCTGAATGCACAGATCAGAAAGAAGTTTCACAGAATGATTCTGTGTAGTTTATACATGAAGACATTCCTTTTTCCACTATTACCCCCTTAGAGCTCCGAATCTCCACTTGCATTTTCTACAGAAAGAGTGTTTCAGAACGGCTCAATCAAAACTAAGGTTCAACTCTTTTAGTTGAACAAACAGAACAGAAATATGTTTCACACAATTCTTCTGTGTAGTTTTTATTTGTAGACATTCTTTTTCCCAATATAGGCCTCTTAGCGCTCAGAATGTCCAATTGAAGTTTCCACAGAAAGAGTGTTTCAGAACGGCTCAATCAAAAGTAAGGTTCAACTCTGTTAGTTGAATGCACAGAACAGAAAGAAGTTTCATACAATGCTTCTGTGTAGTTTATATTTGAACATATTCTTTTTTCCACTATTACCCATTTAGCGCTACGAATGTCCAGTTGCATTTTCTACAGACAGAGTGTTTCAAAACTGCTCAATCAAAAGTATGGTTTAACTCTGTTAGATGAATGCTCAGATCAGAAAAAAGTTTCACAGAATGCTTCTGTGTAGTTTATATTTGAATATATTCCTTTTTCCACTACTACGCTATTAGCGCTCCAAATGTCCAGTTGCATTTTCTAGAGAAAGAGTGTTCAGATCTGCTCAATCAAAAGTATGGTTTAACTCTGTTAGCTGAATGCACAGATCAGAAAGAAGTTTCCCCGAATGATTCTGTGTAGTTTATATTTGAAGACATTCCTTTTTCCACTATTACCCTCTTAGCGCTCCGAATCTCCACTTGCATTTTCTACAAAAAGAGTGTTTCATAACTGCTCAATCAAAAATATGTTTTATCTCTGTTAACTGAATTTACAGATCAGAAATAAGTTTCACAGAATGCATCTGTGTAGTTTTTATTTGAAGATATTCTTTTTCCCAATGTAGGCCTCTTAGCGCTTAGCATGTCCAATTGCAGTTTCTACAGAAAGAGTGTTTCAGAACGGCTCAATCAAAAGTAAGGTTCAACTCTGTTAGTTGAATGCACAGAACAGAAAGAATTTTCACAGAATGCTACTGTGTAGTTTATATTTGAATATATTCCTTTTTCCACTATTACCCTCTTAGCGCTCCGTATGTCCACTTGCATTTTCTACAGAAGGAGTGTTCAGAACTGCGCAATCAAAAGTATGGTTTAACTCTGTTAGCTTAATGAACATATCAGAAATAAGTTTCACACAATGCTTCTGTGTAGTTTTTATTTGAAGATATTATTTTTCCCAATAGAGGCCTCTTAGCGCTCCGAATCTCCACTTGCATTTTCTACAGAAAGAGTGTTCAGATCTGCTCAATCAAAAGTATGGTTTAACTCTGTTAGCTGAATGCACAGTTCAGAAAGAAGTTTCACAGAATGATTCTGTGTAGTTTATATTTGGAGACATTCCTTTTTCCACTATTACCCTCTTAGCGCTCCGAAACTCCACTTGCATTTTCTACAGAAAGTGTGTTTCAGAACGGCTCAATCAAAACTAAGGTTCAACTCTTTTAGTTGAACAAACAGAACAGAAAGAAGTTTCACACAATTCTTCTGTGTAGTTTTTATTTGTAGACATTCTTTTTCCCAATATAGGCCTCTTAGCGCTCAGAATGTCCAATTGCAGTTTCTACAGAAAGAGTGTTTCAGATCGGCTCAATCAAAAGTAAGGTTCAACTCTGTTAGTTGAATGCACAGAACAGAAAGAAGTTTCATACAATGCTTCTGTGTAGTTTATATTTGAACATATTCTTTTTTCCACTATTACCCACTTAGCGCTACGAATGTCCAGTTGCATTTTCTACAGACAGAGTGTTTCAAAACTGCTCAATCAAAAGTATGGTTTAACTCTGTTAGCTGAATGCTCAGATCAGAAAGAAGTTTCACAGAATGCTTCTGTGTAGTTTATATTTGAATATATTCCTTTTTCCACTACTACTCTCTTAGCGCTCCAAATGTCCAGTTGCATTTTCTACAGAAAGAGTGTTCAGATCTGCTCAATCAAAAGTATGGTTTAACTCTGTTAGCTGAATGCACAGATCAGAAAGAAGTTTCACAGAATTATTCTGTGTAGTTTATATTTGGAGACATTCCTTTTTCCACTATTACCCTCTTAGCGCTCCGAATCTCCACTTGCATTTTCTACAGAAAGAGTGTTCAGATCTGCTCAATCAAAAGTATGGTTTAACTCTGTTTGCTGAATGCACAGTTCAGAAAGAAGTTTCACAGAATGATTCTGTGTAGTTTATATTTGGAGACATTCCTTTTTCCACTATTACCCTCTTAGCGCTCCGAAACTCCACTTGCATTTTCTACAGAAAGAGTGTTTCAGAACGGCTCAATCAAAACTAAGGTTCAACTCTTTTAGTTGAACAAACAGAACAGAAAGAAGTATCACACAATTCTTCTGTGTAGTTTTTATTTGTAGACATTCTTTTTCCCAATATAGGCCTCTTAGCGCTCAGAATGTCCAATTGCAGTTTCTACAGAAAGAGTGTTTCAGAACGGCTCAATCAAAAGTAAGGTTCAACTCTGTTAGTTGAATGCACAGAACAGAAAGAAGTTTCATACAATGCTTCTGTGTAGTTTATATTTGAACATATCCTTTTTTCCACTATTACCCACTTAGCACTACGAATGTCCAGTTGCATTTTCTACAGACAGAGTGTTTCAAAACTGCTCAATCAAAAGTATGGTTTAACTCTGTTAGCTGAATGCTCAGATCAGAAAGAAGTTTCACAGAATGCTTCTGTGTAGTTTATATTTGAATATATTCCTTTTTCCACTACTACGCTCTTAGCGCTCCAAATGTCCAGTTGCATTTTCTACAGAAAGAGTGTTCAGATCTGCTCAATCAAAAGTATGGTTTAACTCTGTTAGCTGAATGCACAGATCAGAAAGAAGTTTCACAGAATGATTCTGTGTAGTTTATATATGGAGACATTCCTTTTTCCACTATTACCCTCTTAGCACTCCGAATCTCCAGTTGCATTTTCTAAAGAAAGAGTGTTTCAGAACGGCTCAATCAAAACTAAGGTTCAACTCTTTTAGTTGAACAAACAGAACAGAAAGAAGTTTCACACAATTCTTCTGGGTAGTTTTTATTTGTAGACATTCTTTTTCCCAATATAGGCCTCTTAGCCCTCAGAATGTCCAATTGCAGTTTCTACAGAAAGAGTGTTTCAGAACGGCTCAATCAAAAGTAAGGTTCAACTCTGTTAGTTGAATGCACAGAACAGAAAGAAGTTTCATACAATGCTTCTGTGTAGTTTATATTTGAACATATGCTTTTTTCCACTATTACCCACTTAGCGCTACGAATGTCCAGTTGCATTTTCTACAGACAGAGTGTTTCAAAACTGCTCAATCAAAAGTATGGTTTAACTCTGTTAGCTGAATGCTCAGATCAGAAAGAAGTTTCACAGAATGCTTCTGTGTAGTTTATATTTGAATATATTCCTTTTTCCACTACTACGCTCTTAGCGCTCCAAATGTCCAGTTGCATTTTCTACAGAAAGAGTGTTCAGATCTGCTCAATCAAAAGTATGGTTTAACTCTGTTAGCTGAATGCACAGATCAGAAAGAAGTTTCACCGAATGATTCCGTGTAGTTTATATTTGAAGACATTCCTTTTTCCACTATTACCCTCTTAGCGCTCCGAATCTCCACTTGCATTTTCTACAAAAAGAGTGTTTCATAACTGCTCAATCAAATATAAGTTTTATCTCTGTTAACTGAATTTACAGATCAGAAATAAGTTTCACAGAATGCATCTGTGTATTTTTTATTTGAAGATATTCTTTTTCCCAATGTAGGCCTCCTAGCTCTTAGCATGTCCAATTGCAGTTTCTACAGAAAGAGTGTTTCAGAACGGCTCAATCAATAGTAAGGTTCAACTCTGTTAGTTGAATGCACAGAACAGAAAGAATTTTCACAGAATGCTACTGTGTAGTTTATATTTGAATATATTCCTTTTTCCACTATTACCCTCTTAGCGCTCCGAATCTCCACTTGCATTTTCTACAGAAAGAGTGTTCAGATCTGCTCAATCAAAAGTATGGTTTAACTCTGTTAGCTGAATGCACAGTTCAGAAAGAAGTTTCACAGAATGACTCTGTGTAGTTTATATTTGGAGACATTCCTTTTTCCACTATTACCCTCTTAGCGCTCCGAAACTCCACTTGCATTTTCTACAGAAAGTGTGTTTCAGAACGGCTCAATCAAAACTAAGGTTCAACTCTTTTAGTTGAGCAAACAGAACAGAAAGAAGTTTCACACAATTCTTCTGTGTAGTTTTTATTTGTAGACATTCTTTTTCCCAATATAGGCCTCTTAGCGCTCAGAATGTCCAATTGCAGTTTCAACAGAAAGAGTGTTTCAGAACGGCTCAATCAAAAGTAAGGTTCAACTCTGTTAGTTGAATGCACAGAACAGAAAGAAGTTTCATACAATGATTCTGTGTAGTTTATATTTGGACATATCCTTTTTTCCACTATTACCCACTTAGTGCTACGAATGTCCAGTTGCATTTTCTACAGACAGAGTGTTTCAAAACTGCTCAATCAAAAGTATGGTTTAACTCTGTTAGCTGAATGCTCAGATCAGAAAGAAGTTTCACAGAATGCTTCTGTGTAGTTTATATTTGAATATATTCCTTTTTCCACTACTACTCTCTTAGCGCTCCAAATGTCCAGTTGCATTTTCTACAGAAATAGTGTTCAGATCTGCTCAATCAAAAGTATGGTTTAACTCTGTTAGCTGAATGCACAGATCAGAAAGAAGTTTCACAGAATTATTCTGTGTAGTTTATATTTGGAGACATTCCTTTTTCCACTATTACCCTCTTAGCGCTCCGAATCTCCACTTGCATTTTCTACAGAAAGAGTGTTCAGATCTGCTCAATCAAAAGTATGGTTTAACTCTGTTAGCTGAATGCACAGTTCAGAAAGAAGTTTCACAGAATGATTCTCTGTAGTTTATATTTGGAGACATTCCTTTTTCCACTATTACCCTCTTAGCGCTCCGAATCTCCACTTGCATTTTCTACAGAAAGAGTGTTTCAGAACGGCTCAATCAAAACTAAGGTTCAACTCTTTTATTTGAACAAACAGAACAGAAAGAAGTTTCACACAATTCTTCTGTGTAGTTTTTATTTGTATACATTCTTTTTCCCAATATAGGCCTCTTAGCGCTCAGAATGTCCAATTGCAGTTTCTACAGAAAGAGTGTTTCAGAACGGCTCAATCAAAAGTAAGGTTCAACTCTGTTAGTTGAATGCACAGAACAGAAAGAAGTTTCATACAATGCTTCTGTGTAGTTTATATTTGAACATATCCTTTTTTCCACTATTACCCACTTAGCACTACGAATGTCCAGTTGCATTTTCTACAGACAGAGTGTTTCAAAACTGCTCAATCAAAAGTATGGTTTAACTCTGTTAGCTGAATGCTCAGATCAGAAAGAAGTTTCACAGAATGCTTCTGTGTAGTTTATATTTGAATATATTCCTTTTTCCACTACTACGCTCTTAGCGCTCCAAATGTCCAGTTGCATTTTCTACAGAAAGTGTGTTCAGATCTGCTCAATCAAAAGTATGGTTTAACTCTGTTAGCTGAATGCACAGATCAGAAAGAAGTTTCACAGAATGATTCTGTGTAGTTTATATATGGAGACATTCCTTTTTCCACTATTACCCTCTTAGCGCTCCGAATCTCCAGTTGCATTTTCTAAAGAAAGAGTGTTTCAGAACGGCTCAATCAAAACTAAGGTTCAACTCTTTTAGTTGAACAAACAGAACAGAAAGAAGTTTCACACAATTCTTCTGTGTAGTTTTTATTTTTAGACTTTCTTTTTCCCAATATAGGCCTCTTAGCCCTCAGAATGTCCAATTGCAGTTTCTACAGAAAGAGAGTTTCAGAACGGCTCAATCAAAAGTAAGGTTCAACTCTGTTAGTTGAATGCACAGAACAGAAAGAAGTTTCATACAATGCTTCTGTGTAGTTTATATTTGAACATATGCTTTTTTCCACTATTACCCACTTAGCGCTACGAATGTCCAGTTGCATTTTCTACAGACAGAGTGTTTCAAAACTGCTCAATCAAAAGTATGGTTTAACTCTGTTAGCTGAATGCTCAGATCAGAAAGAAGTTTCACAGAATGCTTCTGTGTAGTTTATATTTGAATATATTCCTTTTTCCACTACTACGCTCTTAGCGCTCCAAATGTCCAGTTGCATTTTCTACAGAAAGAGTGTTCAGATCTGCTCAATCAAAAGTATGGTTTAACTCTGTTAGCTGAATGCACAGATCAGAAAGAAGTTTCACAGAATTATTCTGTGTAGTTTATATTTGGAGACATTCCTTTTTCCACTATTACCCTCTTAGCGCTCCGAATCTCCACTTGCATTTTCTACAGAAAGAGTGTTCAGATCTGCTCAATCAAAAGTATGGTTTAACTCTGTTAGCTGAATGCACAGTTCAGAAAGAAGTTTCACAGAATGATTCTGTGTAGTTTATATTTGGACACATTCCTTTTTCCACTATTACCCTCTTAGCACTCCGAATCTCCACTTGCATTTTCTACAGAAAGAGTGTTTCAGAACGGCTCAATCAAAAGTAAGGTTCAACTCTTTTAGTTGAACAAACAGAACAGAAAGAAGTTTCACACAATTCTTCTGTGTAGTTTTTATTTGTAGACATTCTTTTTCCCAATATAGGCCTCTTAGCGCTCAGAATGTCCAATTGCAGTTTCTACAGAAAGAGTGTTTCAGAACGGCTCAATCAAAAGTAAGGTTCAACTCTGTTAGTTGAATGCACAGAACAGAAAGAAGTTTCATACAATGCTTCTGTGTAGTTTATATTTGAACATATCTTTTTTCCACTATTACCCACTTAGCGCTACGAATGTCCAGTTGCATTTTCTACAGACAGAGTGCTTCAAAACTGCTCAATCAAAAGTATGGTTTAACTCTGTTAGCTGAATGCTCAGATCAGAAAGAAGTTTCACAGAATGCTTCTGTGTAGTTTATATTTGAATATATTCCTTTTTCCACTACTAAGCTCTTAGCGCTCCTAATGTCCAGTAGCATTTTCTACAGAAAGAGTGTTCAGATCTGCTCAATCAAAAGTATGGTTTAATTCTGTTAGCTGAATGCACAGATCAGAAAGAAGTTTCACAGAATGATTCTGTGTAGTTTATATTTGGAGACATTCCTTTTTCCACTATTACCCTCTTAGCGCTCCGAATCTCCACTTGCATTTTCTAAAGAAAGAGTGTTTCAGAACGGCTCAATCAAAACTAAGGTTCAACTCTTTTAGTTGAACAAACAGAACAGAAAGAAGTTTCACGCAATTCTTCTGTGTAGTTTTTATTTGTAGACATTCTTTTTCCCAATATAGGCCTCTTAGCGCTCAGAATGTCCAATTGCAGTTTCTACAGAAAGAGTGTTTCAGAACGGCTCAATCAAAAGTAAGGTTCAACTCTGTTAGTTGAATGCACAGAACAGAAAGGAGTTTCATACAATGCTTCTGTGTAGTTTATATTTGAACATATCCTTTTTTCCACTATTACCCACTTAGCGCTACGAATGTCCAGTTGCATTTTCTACAGACAGAGTGTTTCAAAACTGCTCAATCAAAAGTATGGTTTAACTCTGTTAGCTGAATGCTGAGATCTGAAAGAAGTTTCACAGAATGCTTCTGTGTAGTTTATATTTGGATATATTCCTTTTTCCACTACTACGCTCTTAGCGCTCCTAATGTCCAGTTGCATTTTCTACAGAAAGAGTGTTCAGATCTGCTCAATCAAAAGTATGGTTTAATTCTGTTAGCTGAATGCACAGATCAGAAAGAAGTTTCACAGAATGATTCTGTGTAGTTTATATTTGGAGACATTCCTTTTTCCACTATTACCCTCTTAGCGCTCCGAATCTCCACTTGCATTTTCTAAAGAAAGAGTGTTTCAGAACGGCTCAATCAAACCTAAGGTTCAACTCTTTTAGTTGAACAAACAGAACAGAAAGAAGTTTCACACAATTCTTCTGTGTAGTTTTTATTTGTAGACATTCTTTTTCCCAATATAGGCCTCTTAGCGCTAAGAATGTCCAATTGCAGTTTCTACAGAAGAGTGTTTCAGAACGGCTCAATCAAAAGTAAGGTTCAACTCTGTTAGTTGAATGCACAGAACAGAAAGAAGTTTCATACAATGCTTCTGTGTAGTTTATATTTGGACATATCCTTTTTTCCACTATTACCCACTTAGTGCTACGAATGTCCAGTTGCATTTTCTACAGACAGAGTGTTTCAAAACTGCTCAATCAAAAGTATGGTTTAACTCTGTTAGCTGAATGCTCAGATCAGAAAGAAGTTTCACAGAATGCTTCTGTGTAGTTTATATTTGAATATATTCCTTTTTCCACTACTACTCTCTTAGCGCTCCAAATGTCCAGTTGCATTTTCTACAGAAAGAGTGTTCAGATCTGCTCAATCAAAAGTATGTTTTAACTCTGTTAGCTGAATGCACAGATCAGAAAGAAGTTTCACAGAATTATTCTGTGTAGTTTATATTTGGAGACATTCCTTTTTCCACTACTACGCTCTTAGCGCTCCTAATGTCCAGTTGCATTTTCTACAGAAAGAGTGTTCAGATCTGCTCAATCAAAAGTATGGTTTAATTCTGTTAGCTGAATGCACAGATCAGAAAGAAGTTTCACAGAATGATTCTGTGTAGTTTATATTTGGAGACATTCCTTTTTCCACTATTACCCTCTTAGCGCTCCGAATCTCCACTTGCATTTTCTACAGAAAGAGTGTTTCAGAACGGCTCAATCAAAACTAAGGTTCAACTCTTTTAGTTGAACAAACAGAACAGAAAGAAGTTTCACACAATTCTTCTGTGTAGTTTTTATTTGTAGACATTCTTTTTCCCAATATAGGCCTCTTAGCGCTCAGAATGTCCAATTGCAGTTTCTACAGAAAGAGAGTTTCAGAACGGCTCAATCAAAAGTAAGGTTCAACTCTGTTAGTTGAATGCACAGAACAGAAAGAAGTTTCATACAATGCTTCTGTGTAGTTTATATTTGAACATATCCTTTTTTCCACTATTACCCACTTAGCGCTACGAATGTCCAGTTGCATTTCCTACAGACAGAGTGTTTCAAAACTGCTCAATCAAAAGTATGGTTTAACTCTGTTAGCTGAATGCTCAGATCAGAAAGAAGTTTCACAGAATGCATCTGTGTATTTTATATTTGAATATATTCCTTTTTCCACTACTACGCTCTTAGCGCTCCTAATGTCCAGTTGCATTTTCTACAGAAAGAGTGTTCAGATCTGCTCAATCAATGTATGTTTTAATTCTGTTAGCTGAATGCACAGATCAGAAAGAAGTTTCACAGAATGATTCTGTGTAGTTTATATTTGGAGACATTCCTTTTTCCACTATTACCCTGTTAGCGCTCCGAATCTCCACTTGCATTTTCTAAAGAAAGAGTGTTTCAGAACGGCTCAATCAAAACTAAGGTTCAACTCTTTTAGTTGAACAAACAGAACAGAAAGAAGTTTCACACAATTCTTCTGTGTAGTTTTTATTTGTAGACATTCTTTTTCCCAATATAGGCCTCTTAGCGCTCAGAATGTCCAATTGCAGTTTCTACAGAAAGAGTGTTTCAGAACGGCTCAATCAAAAGTAAGGTTCAACTCTGTTAGTTGAATGCACAGAACAGAAAGAAGTTTCATACAATGCTTCTGCGTAGTTTATATTTGGACATATCCTTTTTTCCACTATTACCCACTTAGTGCTACGAATGTCCAGTTGCATTTTCTACAGACAGAGTGTTTCAAAACTGCTCAATCAAAAGTATGGATTAACTCTGTTAGCTGAATGCTCAGATCAGAAAGAAGTTTCACAGAATGCTTCTGTGTAGTTTATATTTGAATATATTCCTTTTTCCACTACTACTCTCTTAGCGCTCCAAATGTCCAGTTGCATTTTCTACAGAAAGAGTGTTCAGATCTGCTCAATCAAAAGTATGGTTTAACTCTGTTAGCTGAATGCACAGATCAGAAAGAAGTTTCACAGAATTATTCTGTGTAGTTTATATTTGGAGACATTCCTTTTTCCACTATTACCCTCTTAGCGCTCCGAATCTCCACTTGCATTTTCTACAGAAAGAGTGTTCAGATCTGCTCAATCAAAAGTATGGTTTAACTCTGTTAGCTGAATGCACAGTTCAGAAAGAAGTTTCACAGAATGATTCTGTGTAGTTTATATTTGGAGACATTCCTTTTTCCACTATTACCCTCTTAGCGCTCCGAATCTCCACTTGCATTTTCTACAGAAAGAGTGTTTCAGAACGGCTCAATCAAAAGTAAGGTTCAACTCTTTTAGTTGAACAAACAGAACAGAAAGAAGTTTCACACAAATCCTCTGTGTAGTTTTTATTTGTAGACATTCTTTTTCCCAATATAGGCCTCTTAGCGCTCAGAATGTCCAATTGCAGTTTCTACAGAAAGAGTGTTTCAGAACGGCTCAATCAAAAGTAAGGTTCAACTCTGTTAGTTGAATGCACAGAACAGAAAGTAGTTTCATACAATGCTTCTGTGTAGTTTATATTTGAACATATCCTTTTTTCCACTATTACCCACTTAGCGCTACGAATGTCCAGTTGCATTTTCTACAGACAGAGTTTTTCAAAACTGCTCAATCAAAAGTATGGTTTAACTCTGTTAGCTGAATGCTCAGATCAGATAGAAGTTTCACAGAATGCTTCTGTGTAGTTTATATTTGAATATATTCCTTTTTCCACTACTACGCTCTTAGCGCTCCTAATGTCCAGTTGCATTTTCTACAGAAAGAGTGTTCAGATCTGCTCAATCAAAAGTATGGTTTAATTCTGTTAGCTGAATGCACAGATCAGAAAGAAGTTTCACAGAATGATTCTGTGTAGTTTATATTTGTAGACATTCCTTTTTCCACTATTACCCTCTTAGCGCTCCGAATCTCCACTTGCATTTTCTACAGAAAGAGTGTTTCAGAACGGCTCAATCAAAACTAAGGTTCAACTCTTTTAGTTGAACAAACAGAACAGAAAGAAGTTACACAATTCTTCTGTGTAGTTTTTATTTGTAGACATTCTTTTTCCCAATATAGGCCTCTTAGCGCTCAGAATGTCCAATTGCAGTTTCTACAGAAAGAGAGTTTCAGAACGGCTCAATCAAAAGTAAGGTTCAACTCTGTTAGTTGAATGCACAGAACAGAAAGAAGTTTCATACAATGCTTCTGTGTAGTTTATATTTGGACATATCCTTTTTTCCACTATTACCCACTTAGTGCTACGAATGTCCAGTTGCATTTTCTACAGACAGAGTGTTTCAAAACTGCTCAATCAAAAGTATGGTTTAACTCTGTTAGCTGAATGCTCAGATCAGAAAGAAGTTTCACAGAATGCTTCTGTGTAGTTTATATTTGAATATATTCCTTTTTCCACTACTACTCCCTTAGCGCTCCAAATGTCCAGTTGCATTTTCTACAGAAAGAGTGTTCAGATCTGCTCAATCAAAAGTATGGTTTAACTCTGTTAGCTGAATGCACAGATCAGAAAGAAGTTTCACAGAATTATTCTGTGTAGTTTATATTTGGAGACATTCCTTTTTCCACTATTACCCTCTTAGCGCTCCGAATCTCCACTTGCATTTTCTACAGAAAGAGTGTTCAGATCTGCTCAATCAAAAGTATGGTTTAACTCTGTTAGCTGAATGCACAGTTCAGAAAGAAGTTTCACAGAATGATTCTGTGTAGTTTATATTTGGAGACATTCCTTTTTCCACTATTACCCTCTTAGCGCTCCGAATCTCCACTTGCATTTTCTACAGAAAGTGTGTTTCAGAACGGCTCAATCAAAACTAAGGTTCAAATCTTTTAGTTGAACAAACAGAACAGAAAGAAGTTTCACACAAATCCTCTGTGTAGTTTTTATTTGTAGACATTCTTTTTCCCAATATAGGCCTCTTAGCGCTCAGAATGTCCAATTGCAGTTTCTACAGAAAGAGTGTTTCAGAACGGCTCAATCAAAAGTAAGGTTCAACTCTGTTAGTTGAATGCACAGAACAGAAAGAAGTTTCATACAATGCTTCTGTGTAGTTTATATTTGAACATATCCTTTTTTCCACTATTACCCACTTAGCGCTACGAATGTCCAGTTGCATTTTCTACAGACAGAGTGTTTCAAAACTGCTCAATCAAAAGTATGGTTTAACTCTGTTAGCTGAATGCTCAGATCAGAAAGAAGTTTCACAGAATGCTTCTGTGTAGTTTATATTTGAATATATTCCTTTTTCCACTACTACGCTCTTAGCGCTCCTAATGTCCAGTTGCATTTTCTACAGAAAGAGTGTTCAGATCTGCTCAATCAAAAGTATGGTTTAATTCTGTTAGCTGAATGCACAGATCAGAAAGAAGTTTCACAGAATGATTCTGTGTAGTTTATATTTGGAGACATTCCATTTTCCACTATTACCCTCTTAGCGCTCCGAATCTCCACTTGCATTTTCTAAAGAAAGAGTGTTTCAGAACGGCTCAATCAAAACTAAGGTTCAACTCTTTTAGTTGAACAAACAGAACAGAAAGAAGTTTCACACAATTCTTCTGTGTAGTTTTTTTTGTAGACATTCTTTTTCCCAATATAGGCCTCTAAGCGCTCAGAATGTCCAATTGCAGTTTCTACAGAAAGAGAGTTTCAGAACGGCTCAATCAAAAGTAAGGTTCAACTCGGTTAGTTGAATGCACAGAACAGAAAGAAGTTTCATACAATGCTTCTGCGTAGTTTATATTTGGACATATCCTTTTTTCCACTATTACCCACTTAGTGCTACGAATGTCCAGTTGCATTTTCTACAGACAGAGTGTTTCAAAACTGCTCAATCAAAAGTATGGTTTAACTCTGTTAGCTGAATGCTCAGATCAGAAAGAAGTTTCACAGAATGCTTCTGTGTAGTTTATATTTGAATATATTCCTTTTTCCACTACTACTCTCTTAGCGCTCCAAATGTCCAGTTGCATTTTCTACAGAAAGAGTGTTCAGATCTGCTCAATCAAAAGTATGGTTTAACTCTGTTAGCTGAATGCACAGATCAGAAAGAAGTTTCACAGAATTATTCTGTGTAGTTTATATTTGGAGACATTCCTTTTTCCACTATTACCCTCTTAGCGCTCCGAATCTCCACTTGCATTTTCTACAGAAAGAGTGTTCAGATCTGCTCAATCAAAGGTATGGTTTAACTCTGTTAGCTGAATGCACAGTTCAGAAAGAAGTTTCACAGAATGATTCTGTGTTGTTTATATTTGGAGACATTCCTTTTTCCACTATTACCCTCTTAGCGCTCCGAATCTCCACTTGCATTTTCTACAGAAAGAGTGTTTCAGAACGGCTCAATCAAAACTAAGGTTCAACTCTTTTAGTTGAACAAACAGAACAGAAAAAAGTTTCACACAATTCTTCTGTGTAGTTTTTATTTGTAGACATTCTTTTTCCCAATATAGGCCGCTTAGCGCTCAGAATGTCCAATTGCAGTTTCTACAGAAAGAGTGTTTCAGAACGGCTCAATCAAAAGTAAGGTTCAACTCTGTTAGTTGAATGCACAGAACAGAAAGAAGTTTCATACAATGCTTCTGTGTAGTTTATATTTGAACATATCCTTTTTTCCATTATTACCCACTTAGCGCTACGAATGTCCAGTTGCATTTTCTACAGACAGAGTGTTTCAAAACTGCTCAAACAAAAGTATGGTTTAACTCTGTTAGCTGAATGCTCAGATCAGAAAGAAGTTTCACAGAATGCTTCTGTGTAGTTTATATTTGAATATATTCTTTTTCCACTACTACACTCTTAGCGCTGCTAATGTCCAGTTGCATTTTCTACAGAAAGAGTGTTCAGATCTGCTCAATCAAAAGTATGGTTTAATTCTGTTAGCTGAATGCACAGATCAGAAAGAAGTTTCACAGAATGATTCTGTGTAGTTTATATTTGGAGACATTCCTTTTTCCACTATTACCCTCTTAGCGCTCCGAATCTCCACTTGCATTTTCTAAAGAAAGATTGTTTCAGAACGGCTCAATCAAAACTAAGGTTCAACTCTTTTAGTTGAACAAACAGAACAGAAAGAAGTTTCACACAATTCTTCTGTGTAGTTTTTATTTGTAGACATTCTTTTTCCCAATATAGGCCTCTTAGCTCTCAGAATGTCCAATTGCAGTTTCTACAGAAAGAGTGTTTCAGAACGGCCCAATCAAACGTAAGGTTCAACTCTGTTAGTTGAATGCACAGAACAGAAAGAAGTTTCATACAATGCTTCTGTGTAGTTTATATTTGGACATATCCTTTTTTCCACTATTACCCACTTAGTGCTACGAATGTCCAGTTGCATTTTCTACAGACAGAGTGTTTCAAAACTGCTCAATCAAAAGTATGGATTAACTCTGTTAGCTGAATGCTCAGATCAGAAAGAAGTTTCACAGAATGCTTCTGTGTAGTTTATATTTGAATATATTCCTTTTTCCACTACTACTCTCTTAGCGCTCCAAATGTCCAGTTGCATTTTCTACAGAAAGAGTGTTCAGATCTGCTCAATCAAAAGTATGGTTTAACTCTGTTAGCTGAATGCACAGATCAGAAAGAAGTTTCACAGAATTATTCTGTGTAGTTTATATTTGGAGACATTCCTTTTTCCACTATTACCCTCTTAGCGCTCCGAATCTCCACTTGCATTTTCTACAGAAAGAGTGTTCAGATCTGCTCAATCAAAAGTATGGTTTAACTCTGTTAGCTGAATGCACAGTTCAGAAAGAAGTTTCACAGAATGATTCTGTGTAGTTTATATTTGGAGACATTCCTTTTTCCACTATTACCCTCTTAGCGCTCCGAATCTCCACTTGCATTTTCTACAGAAAGAGTGTTTCAGAACGGCTCAATCAAAAGTAAGGTTCAACTCTTTTAGTTGAACAAACAGAACAGAAAGAAGTTTCACACAAATCCTCTGTGTAGTTTTTATTTGTAGACATTCTTTTTCCCAATATAGGCCTCTTAGCGCTCAGAATGTCCAATTGCAGTTTCTACAGAAAGAGTGTTTCAGAACGGCTCAATCAAAAGTAAGGTTCAACTCTGTTAGTTGAATGCACAGAACAGAAAGAAGTTTCATACAATGCTTCTGTGTAGTTTATATTTGAACATATCCTTTTTTCCACTATTACCCACTTAGCGCAACGAATGTCCAGTTGCATTTTCTACAGACAGAGTTTTTCAAAACTGCTCAATCAAAAGTATGGTTTAACTCTGTTAGCTGAATGCTCAGATCAGATAGAAGTTTCACAGAATGCTTCTGTGTAGTTTATATTTGAATATATTCCTTTTTCCACTACTACGCTCTTAGCGCTCCTAATGTCCAGTTGCATTTTCTACAGAAAGAGTGTTCAGATCTGCTCAATCAAAAGTATGGTTTAATTCTGTTAGCTGAATGCACAGATCAGAAAGAAGTTTCACAGAATGATTCTGTGTAGTTTATATTTGGAGACATTCCTTTTTCCACTATTACCCTCTTAGCGCTCCGAATCTCCACTTTCATTTTCTACAGAAAGAGTGTTTCAGAACGGCTCAATCAAAACTAAGGTTCAACTCTTTTAGTTGAACAAACAGAACAGAAAGAAGTTTCACACAATTCTTCTGTGTAGTTTTTATTTGTAGACATTCTTTTTCCCAATATAGGCCTCTTAGCGCTCAGAATGTCCAATTGCAGTTTCTACAGAAAGAGAGTTTCAGAACGGCTCAATCAAAAGTAAGGTTCAACTCTGTTAGTTGAATGCACAGAACAGAAAGAAGTTTCATACAATGCTTCTGTGTAGTTTATATTTGAACATATTCTTTTTTCCACTATTACCCACTTAGCGCTACGAATGTCCAGTTGCATTTCCTACAGACAGAGTGTTTCAAAACTGCTCAATCAAAAGTATGGTTTAACTCTGTTAGCTGAATGCTCAGATCAGAAAGAAGTTTCACAGAATGCATCTGTGTAGTTTATATTTGAATATATTCCTTTTTCCACTACTACGCTCTTAGCGCTCCTAATGTCCAGTTGCATTTTCTACAGAAAGAGTGTTCAGATCTGCTCAATCAATGTATGTTTTAATTCTGTTAGCTGAATGCACAGATCAGAAAGAAGTTTCACAGAATGATTCTGTGTAGTTTATATTTGGAGACATTCCTTTTTCCACTATTACCCTGTTAGCGCTCCGAATCTCCACTTGCATTTTCTAAAGAAAGAGTGTTTCAGAACGGCTCAATCAAAACTAAGGTTCAACTCTTTTAGTTGAACAAACAGAACAGAAAGAAGTTTCACACAATTCTTCTGTGTAGTTTTTATTTGTAGACATTCTTTTTCCCAATATAGGCCTCTTAGCGCTCAGAATGTCCAATTGCAGTTTCTACAGAAAGAGTGTTTCAGAACGGCTCAATCAAAAGTAAGTTTCAACTCTGTTAGTTGAATGCACAGAACAGAAAGAAGTTTCATACAATGCTTCTGCGTAGTTTATATTTGGACATATCCTTTTTTCCACTATTACCCACTTAGTGCTACGAATGTCCAGTTGCATTTTCTACAGACAGAGTGTTTCAAAACTGCTCAATCAAAAGTATGGTTTAACTCTGTTAGCTGAATGCTCAGATCAGAAAGAAGTTTCACATAATGCTTCTGTGTAGTTTATATTTGAATATATTCCTTTTTCCACTACTACTCTCTTAGCGCTCCAAATGTCCAGTTGCATTTTCTACAGAAAGAGTGTTCAGATCTGCTCAATCAAAAGTATGGTTTAACTCTGTTAGCTGAATGCACAGATCAGAAAGAAGTTTCACAGAATTATTCTGTGTAGTTTATATTTGGAGACATTCCTTTTTCCACTATTACCCTCTTAGCGCTCCGAATCTCCTCTTGCATTTTCTACAGAAAGAGTGTTCAGATCTGCTCAATCAAAAGTATGGTTTAACTCTGTTAGCTGAATGCACAGTTCAGAAAGAAGTTTCACAGAATGATTCTGTGTAGTTTATATGTGGAGACATTCCTTTTTCCACTATTACCCTCTTAGCGCTCCGAATCTCCACTTGCATTTTCTACAGAAAGAGTGTTTCAGAACGGCTCAATCAAAACTAAGGTTCAACTCTTTTAGTTGAACAAACAGAACAGAAAAAAGTTTCACACAATTCTTCTGTGTAGTTTTTATTTGTAGACATTCTTTTTCCCAATATAGGCCTCTTAGCGCTCAGAATGTCCAATTGCAGTTTCTACAGAAAGAGTGTTTCAGAACGGCTCAATCAAAAGTAAGGTTCAACTCTGTTAGTTGAATGCACAGAACAGAAAGAAGTTTCATACAATGCTTCTGTGTAGTTTATATTTGAACATATCCTTTTTTCCACTATTACCCACTTAGCGCTACGAATGTCCAGTTGCATTTTCTACAGACAGAGTGTTTCAAAACTGCTCAATCAAAAGTATGGTTTAACTCTGTTAGCTGAATGCTCAGATCAGAAAGAAGTTTCACAGAATGCTTCTGTGTAGTTTATATTTGAATATATTCCTTTTTCCACTACTACGCTCTTAGCGCTCCTAATGTCCAGTTGCATTTTCTACAGAAAGAGTGTTCAGATCTGCTCAATCAAAAGTATGTTTTAATTCTGTTAGCTGAATGCACATATCAGAAAGATGTTTCACAGAATGATTCTGTGTAGTTTATATTTGGAGACATTCCTTTTTCCACTATTACCCTCTTAGCGCTCCGAATCTCCACTTGCATTTTCTAAAGAAAGAGTGTTTCAGAACGGCTCAATCAAAACTAAGGTTCAACTCTTTTAGTTGAACAAACAGAACAGAAAGAAGTTTCACACAATTCTTCTGTGTAGTTTTTATTTGTAGACATTCTTTTTTCCAATATAGGCCTCTTAGCGCTCAGAATGTCCAATTGCAGTTTCTACAGAAAGAGTGTTTCAGAACGGCTCAATCAAAAGTAAGGTTCAACTCTGTTAGTTGAATGCACAGAACAGAAAGAAGTTTCATACAATGCTTCTGTGTAGTTTATATTTGGACATATCCTTTTTTCCCCTATTACCCACTTAGTGCTACGAATGTCCAGTTGCATTTTCTACAGACAGAGTGTTTCAAAACTGCTCAATCAAAAGTATGGTTTAACTCTGTTAGCTGAATTCTCAGATCAGAAAGAAGTTTCACAGAATGCTTCTGTGTAGTTTATATTTGAATATATTCCTTTTTCCACTACTACCCTCTTAGCGCTCCAAATGTCCAGTTGCATTTTCTACAGAAAGAGTGTTCAGATCTGCTCAATCAAAAGTATGGTTTAACTCTGTTAGCTGAATGCACAGATCAGAAAGAAGTTTCACAGAATTATTCTGTGTAGTTTATATTTGGAGACATTCCTTTTTCCACTATTACCCTCTTAGCGCTCCGAATCTCCACTTGCATTTTCTACAGAAAGAGTGTTCAGATCTGCTCAATCAAAAGTATGGTTTAACTCTGTTAGCTGAATGCACAGTTCAGAAAGAAGTTTCACAGAATGATTCTGTGTAGTTTATATTTGGAGACATTCCTTTTTCCACTATTACCCTCTTAGCGCTCCGTATCTCCACTTGCATTTTCTACAGAAAGAGTGTTTCAGAACGGCTCAATCAAAACTAAGGTTCAACTCTTTTAGTTGAACAAACAGAACAGAAAGAAGTTTCACACAATTCTTCTGTGTAGTTTTTATTTGTAGATATTCTTTTTCCCAATATAGGCCTCTTAGCGCTCAGAATGTCCAATTGCAGTTTCTACAGAAAGAGTGTTTCAGAACGGCTCAATCAAAAGTAAGGTTCAAATCTGTTAGTTGAATGCACAGAACAGAAAGGAGTTTCATACAATGCTTCTGTGTAGTTTATATTTGAACATATCCTTTTTTCCACTATTACCCACTTAGTGCTACGAATGTCCAGTTGCATTTTCTACAGACAGAGTGTTTCAAAACTGCTCAATCAAAAGTATGGTTTAACTCTGTTAGCTGAATGCTCAGATCAGAAAGAAGTTTCACAGAATGCTTCTGTGTAGTTTATATTTGAATATATTACTTTTTCCACTACTACGCTCTTAGCGCTGCAAATGTCCAGTTGCATTTTCTACAGAAAGAGTGTTCAGATCTGCTCAATCAAAAGTATGGTTTAATTCTGTTAGCTGAATGCACAGATCAGAAAGAAGTTTCACAGAATGATTCTGTGTAGTTTATATTTGGAGACATTCCTTTTTCCACTATTACCCTCTTAGCGCTCCGAATCTCCACTTGCATTTTCTAAAGAAAGATTGTTTCAGAATGGCTCAATCAAAACTAAGGTTCAACTCTTTTAGTTGAACAAACAGAACAGAAAGAAGTTTCACACAATTCTTCTGTGTAGTTTTTATTTGCAGACATTCTTTTTCCCAATATAGGCCTCTTAGCGCTCAGAATGTCCAATTGCAGTTTCTACAGAAAGAGTGTTTCAGAACGGCCCCATCAAAAGTAAGGTTCAACTCTGTTAGTTGAATGCACAGAACAGAAAGAAGTTTCATACAATGCTTCTGTGTAGTTTATATTTGGACATATCCTTTTTTCCACTATTACCCACTTAGTGCTACGAATGTCCAGTTGCATTTTCTACAGACAGAGTGTTTCAAAACTGCTCAATCAAAAGTATGGTTTAACTCTGTTAGCTGAATGCTCAGATCAGAAAGAAGTTTCACAGAATGCTTCTGTGTAGTTTATATTTGAATATATTGCTTTTTCCACTACTACTCCCTTAGCGCTCCAAATGTCCAGTTGCATTTTCTACAGAAAGAGTGTTCAGATCTGCTCAATCAAATGTATGGTTTAACTCTGTTAGCTGAATGCACAGATCAGAAAGAAGTTTCACAGAATTATTCTGTGTAGTTTATATTTGGAGACATTCCTTTTTCCACTATTACCCTCTTAGCGCTCCGAATCTCCACTTGCATTTTCTACAGAAAGAGTGTTCAGATCTGCTCAATCAAAAGTATGGTTTAACTCTGTTAGCTGAATGCACAGTTCAGAAAGAAGTTTCACAGAATGATTCTGTGTAGTTTATATTTGGAGACATTCCTTTTTCCACTATTACCCTCTTAGCGCTCCGAATCTCCACTTGCATTTTCTACAGAAAGTGTGTTTCAGAACGGCTCAATCAAAACTAAGGTTCAAATCTTTTAGTTGAACAAACAGAACAGAAAGAAGTTTCACACAAATCCTCTGTGTAGTTTTTATTTGTAGACATTCTTTTTCCCAATATAGGCCTCTTAGCGCTCAGAATGTCCAATTGCAGTTTCTACAGAAAGAGTGTTTCAGAACGGCTCAATCAAAAGTAAGGTTCAACTCTGTTAGTTGAATGCACAGAACAGAAAGAAGTTTCATACAATGCTTCTGTGTAGTTTATATTTGAACATATCCTTTTTTCCACTATTACCCACTTAGCGCTACGAATGTCCAGTTGCATTTTCTACAGACAGAGTTTTTCAAAACTGCTCAATCAAAAGTATGGTTTAACTCTGTTAGCTGAATGCTCAGATCAGAAAGAAGTTTCACAGAATGCTTCTGTGTAGTTTATATTTGAATATATTCCTTTTTCCACTACTACGCTCTTAGCGCTCCAAATGTCCAGTTGCATTTTCTACAGAAAGAGTGTTCAGATCTGCTCAATCAAAAGTATGGTTTAATTCTGTTAGCTGAATGCACAGATCAGAAAGAAGTTTCACAGAATGATTCTGTGTAGTTTATATTTGGAGACATTCCATTTTCCACTATTACCCTCTTAGCGCTCCGAATCTCCACTTGCATTTTCTAAAGAAAGAGTGTTTCAGAACGGCTCAATCAAAACTAAGGTTCAACTCTTTTAGTTGAACAAACAGAACAGAAAGAAGTTTCACACAATTCTTCTGTGTAGTTTTTTTTGTAGACATTCTTTTTCCCAATATAGGCCTCTAAGCGCTCAGAATGTCCAATTGCAGTTTCTACAGAAAGAGAGTTTCAGAACGGCTCAATCAAAAGTAAGGTTCAACTCGGTTAGTTGAATGCACAGAACAGAAAGAAGTTTCATACAATGCTTCTGCGTAGTTTATATTTGGACATATCCTTTTTTCCACTATTACCCACTTAGTGCTACGAATGTCCAGTTGCATTTTCTACAGACAGAGTGTTTCAAAACTGCTCAATCAAAAGTATGGTTTAACTCTGTTAGCTGAATGCTCAGATCAGAAAGAAGTTTCACAGAATGCTTCTGTGTAGTTTATATTTGAATATATTCCTTTTTCCACTACTACTCTCTTAGCGCTCCAAATGTCCAGTTGCATTTCCTACAGAAAGAGTGTTCAGATCTGCTCAATCAAAAGTATGGTTTAACTCTGTTAGCTGAATGCACAGATCAGAAAGAAGTTTCACAGAATTATTCTGTGTAGTTTATATTTGGAGACATTCCTTTTTCCACTATTACCCTCTTAGCGCTCCGAATCTCCACTTGCATTTTCTACAGAAAGAGTGTTCAGATCTGCTCAATCAAAAGTATGGTTTAACTCTGTTAGCTGAATGCACAGTTCAGAAAGAAGTTTCACAGAATGATTCTGTGTAGTTTATATTTGGAGACATTCCTTTTTCCACTATTACCCTCTTAGCGCTCCGAATCTCCACTTGCATTTTCTACAGAAAGAGTGTTTCAGAACGGCTCAATCAAAAGTAAGGTTCAACTCTTTTAGTTGAACAAACAGAACAGAAAGAAGTTTCACACAAATCCTCTGTGTAGTTTTTATTTGTAGACATTCTTTTTCCCAATATAGGCCTCTTAGCGCTCAGAATGTCCAATTGCAGTTTCTACAGAAAGAGTGTTTCAGAACGGCTCAATCAAAAGTAAGGTTCAACTCTGTTAGTTGAATGCACAGAACAGAAAGAAGTTTCATACAATGCTTCTGTGTAGTTTATATTTGAACATATCCTTTTTTCCACTATTACCCACTTAGCGCTACGAATGTCCAGTTGCATTTTCTACAGACAGAGTTTTTCAAAACTGCTCAATCAAAAGTATGGTTTAACTCTGTTAGCTGAATGCTCAGATCAGATAGAAGTTTCACAGAATGCTTCTGTGTAGTTTATATTTGAATATATTCCTTTTTCCACTACTACGCTCTTAGCGCTCCTAATGTCCAGTTGCATTTTCTACAGAAAGAGTGTTCAGATCTGCTCAATCAAAAGTATGGTTTAATTCTGTTAGCTGAATGCACAGATCAGAAAGAAGTTTCACAGAATGATTCTGTGTAGTTTATATTTGGAGACATTCCTTTTTCCACTATTACCCTCTTAGCGCTCCGAATCTCCACTTGCATTTTCTAAAGAAAGAGTGTTTCAGAACGGCTCAATCAAAACTAAGGTTCAACTCTTTTAGTTGAACAAACAGAACAGAAAGAAGTTTCACACAATTCTTCTGTGTAGTTTTTATTTGTAGACATTCTTTTTCCCAATATAGGCCTCTTAGCGCTCAGAATGTCCAATTGCAGTTTCTACAGAAAGAGAGTTTCAGAACGGCTCAATCAAAAGTAAGGTTCAACTCTGTTAGTTGAATGCACAGAACAGAAAGAAGTTTCATACAATGCTTCTGTGTAGTTTATATTTGAACATATCCTTTTTTCCACTATTACCCACTTAGCGCTACGAATGTCCAGTTGCATTTTCTACAGACAGAGTGTTTCAAAACTGCTCAATCAAAAGTATGGTTTAACTCTGTTAGCTGAATGCTCAGATCAGAAAGAAGTTTCACAGAATGCATCTGTGTAGTTTATATTTGAATATATTCCTTTTTCCACTACTACGCTCTTAGCGCTCCTAATGTCCAGTTGCATTTTCTACAGAAAGAGTGTTCAGATCTGCTCAATCAATGTATGTTTTAATTCTGTTAGCTGAATGCACAGATCAGAAAGAAGTTTCACAGAATGATTCTGTGTAGTTTATATTTGGAGACATTCCTTTTTCCACTATTACCCTGTTAGCGCTCCGAATCTCCACTTGCATTTTCTAAAGAAAGAGTGTTTCAGAACGGCTCAATCAAAACTAAGGTTCAACTCTTTTAGTTGAACAAACAGAACAGAAAGAAGTTTCACACAATTCTTCTGTGTAGTTTTTATTTGTAGACATTCTTTTTCCCAATATAGGCCTCTTAGCGCTCAGAATGTCCAATTGCAGTTTCTACAGAAAGAGTGTTTCAGAACGGCTCAATCAAAAGTAAGGTTCAACTCTGTTAGTTGAATGCACAGAACAGAAAGAAGTTTCATACAATGCTTCTGCGTAGTTTATATTTGGACATATCCTTTTTTCCACTATTACCCACTTAGTGCTACGAATGTCCAGTTGCATTTTCTACAGACAGAGTGTTTCAAAACTGCTCAATCAAAAGTATGGTTTAACTCTGTTAGCTGAATGCTCAGATCAGAAAGAAGTTTCACATAATGCTTCTGTGTAGTTTATATTTGAATATATTCCTTTTTCCACTACTACTCTCTTAGCGCTCCAAATGTCCAGTTGCATTTTCTACAGAAAGAGTGTTCAGATCTGCTCAATCAAAAGTATGGTTTAACTCTGTTAGCTGAATGCACAGATCAGAAAGAAGTTTCACAGAATTATTCTGTGTAGTTTATATTTGGAGACATTCCTTTTTCCACTATTACCCTCTTAGCGCTCGGAATCTCCTCTTGCATTTTCTACAGAAAGAGTGTTCAGATCTGCTCAATCAAAAGTATGGTTTAACTCTGTTAGCTGAATGCACAGTTCAGAAAGAATTTTCACAGAATGATTCTGTGTAGTTTATATTTGGAGACATTCCTTTTTCCACTATTACCCTCTTAGCGCTCCGAATCTCCACTTGCATTTTCTACAGAAAGAGTGTTTCAGAACGGCTCAATCAAAACTAAGGTTCAACTCTTTTAGTTGAACAAACAGAACAGAAAAAAGTTTCACACAATTCTTCTGTGTAGTTTTTATTTGTAGACATTCTTTTTCCCAATATAGGCCTCTTAGCGCTCAGAATGTCCAATTGCAGTTTCTACAGAAAGAGTGTTTCAGAACGGCTCAATCAAAAGTAAGGTTCAACTCTGTTAGTTGAATGCACAGAACAGAAAGAAGTTTCATACAATGCTTCTGTGTAGTTTATATTTGAACATATCCTTTTTTCCACTATTACCCACTTAGCGCTACGAATGTCCAGTTGCATTTTCTACAGACAGAGTGTTTCAAAACTGCTCAATCAAAAGTATGGTTTAACTCTGTTAGCTGAATGCTCAGATCAGAAAGAAGTTTCACAGAATGCTTCTGTGTAGTTTATATTTGAATATATTCCTTTTTCCACTACTACGCTCTTAGCGCTCCTAATGTCCAGTTGCATTTTCTACAGAAAGAGTGTTCAGATCTGCTCAATCAAAAGTATGTTTTAATTCTGTTAGCTGAATGCACATATCAGAAAGATGTTTCACAGAATGATTCTGTGTAGTTTATATTTGGAGACATTCCTTTTTCCACTATTACCCTCTTAGCGCTCCGAATCTCCACTTGCATTTTCTAAAGAAAGAGTGTTTCAGAACGGCTCAATCAAAACTAAGGTTCAACTCTTTTAGTTGAACAAACAGAACAGAAAGAAGTTTCACACAATTCTTCTGTGTAGTTTTTATTTGTAGACATTCTTTTTTCCAATATAGGCCTCTTAGCGCTCAGAATGTCCAATTGCAGTTTCTACAGAAAGAGTGTTTCAGAACGGCTCAATCAAAAGTAAGGTTCAACTCTGTTAGTTGAATGCACAGAACAGAAAGAAGTTTCATACAATGCTTCTGTGTAGTTTATATTTGGACATATCCTTTTTTCCCCTATTACCCACTTAGTGCTACGAATGTCCAGTTGCATTTTCTACAGACAGAGTGTTTCAAAACTGCTCAATCAAAAGTATGGTTTAACTCTGTTAGCTGAATGCTCAGATCAGAAAGAAGTTTCACAGAATGCTTCTGTGTAGTTTATATTTGAATATATTCCTTTTTCCACTACTACCCTCTTAGCGCTCCAAATGTCCAGTTGCATTTTCTACAGAAAGAGTGTTCAGATCTGCTCAATCAAAAGTATGGTTTAACTCTGTTAGCTGAATGCACAGATCAGAAAGAAGTTTCACAGAATTATTCTGTGTAGTTTATATTTGGAGACATTCCTTTTTCCACTATTACCCTCTTAGCGCTCCGAATCTCCACTTGCATTTTCTACAGAAAGAGTGTTCAGATCTGCTCAATCAAAAGTATGGTTTAACTCTGTTAGCTGAATGCACAGTTCAGAAAGAAGTTTCACAGAATGATTCTGTGTAGTTTATATTTGGAGACATTCCTTTTTCCACTATTACCCTCTTAGCGCTCCGTATCTCCACTTGCATTTTCTACAGAAAGAGTGTTTCAGAACGGCTCAATCAAAACTAAGGTTCAACTCTTTTAGTTGAACAAACAGAACAGAAAGAAGTTTCACACAATTCTTCTGTGTAGTTTTTATTTGTAGATATTCTTTTTCCCAATATAGGCCTCTTAGCGCTCAGAATGTCCAATTGCAGTTTCTACAGAAAGAGTGTTTCAGAACGGCTCAATCAAAAGTAAGGTTCAAATCTGTTAGTTGAATGCACAGAACAGAAAGGAGTTTCATACAATGCTTCTGTGTAGTTTATATTTGAACATATCCTTTTTTCCACTATTACCCACTTAGTGCTACGAATGTCCAGTTGCATTTTCTACAGACAGAGTGTTTCAAAACTGCTCAATCAAAAGTATGGTTTAACTCTGTTAGCTGAATGCTCAGATCAGAAAGAAGTTTCACAGAATGCTTCTGTGTAGTTTATATTTGAATATATTACTTTTTCCACTACTACGCTCTTAGCGCTGCTAATGTCCAGTTGCATTTTCTACAGAAAGAGTGTTCAGATCTGCTCAATCAAAAGTATGGTTTAATTCTGTTAGCTGAATGCACAGATCAGAAAGAAGTTTCACAGAATGATTCTGTGTAGTTTATATTTGGAGACATTCCTTTTTCCACTATTACCCTCTTAGCGCTCCGAATCTCCACTTGCATTTTCTAAAGAAAGATTGTTTCAGAATGGCTCAATCAAAACTAAGGTTCAACTCTTTTAGTTGAACAAACAGAACAGAAAGAAGTTTCACACAATTCTTCTGTGTAGTTTTTATTTGTAGACATTCTTTTTCCCAATATAGGCCTCTTAGCGCTCAGAATGTCCAATTGCAGTTTCTACAGAAAGAGTGTTTCAGAACGGCCCCATCAAAAGTAAGGTTCAACTCTGTTAGTTGAATGCACAGAACAGAAAGAAGTTTCATACAATGCTTCTGTGTAGTTTATATTTGGACATATCCTTTTTTCCACTATTACCCACTTAGTGCTACGAATGTCCAGTTGCATTCTCTACAGACAGAGTGTTTCAAAACTGCTCAATCAAAAGTATGGTTTAACTCTGTTAGCTGAATGCTCAGATCAGAAAGAAGTTTCACAGAATGCTTCTGTGTAGTTTATATTTGAATATATTGCTTTTTCCACTACTACTCCCTTAGCGCTCCAAATGTCCAGTTGCATTTTCTACAGAAAGAGTGTTCAGATCTGCTCAATCAAATGTATGGTTTAACTCTGTTAGCTGAATGCACAGATCAGAAAGAAGTTTCACAGAATTATTCTGTGTAGTTTATATTTGGAGACATTCCTTTTTCCACTATTACCCTCTTAGCGCTCCGAATCTCCACTTGCATTTTCTACAGAAAGAGTGTTCAGATCTGCTCAATCAAAAGTATGGTTTAACTCTGTTAGCTGAATGCACAGTTCAGAAAGAAGTTTCACAGAATGATTCTGTGTAGTTTATATTTGGAGACATTCCTTTTTCCACTATTACCCTCTTAGCGCTCCGAATCTCCACTTGCATTTTCTACAGAAAGTGTGTTTCAGAACGGCTCAATCAAAACTAAGGTTCAAATCTTTTAGTTGAACAAACAGAACAGAAAGAAGTTTCACACAAATCCTCTGTGTAGTTTTTATTTGTAGACATTCTTTTTCCCAATATAGGCCTCTTAGCGCTCAGAATGTCCAATTGCAGTTTCTACAGAAAGAGTGTTTCAGAACGGCTCAATCAAAAGTAAGGTTCAACTCTGTTAGTTGAATGCACAGAACAGAAAGAAGTTTCATACAATGCTTCTGTGTAGTTTATATTTGAACATATCCTTTTTTCCACTATTACCCACTTAGCGCTACGAATGTCCAGTTGCATTTTCTACAGACAGAGTTTTTCAAAACTGCTCAATCAAAAGTATGGTTTAACTCTGTTAGCTGAATGCTCAGATCAGAAAGAAGTTTCACAGAATGCTTCTGTGTAGTTTATATTTGAATATATTCCTTTTTCCACTACTACGCTCTTAGCGCTCCAAATGTCCAGTTGCATTTTCTACAGAAAGAGTGTTCAGATCTGCTCAATCAAAAGTATGGTTTAATTCTGTTAGCTGAATGCACAGATCAGAAAGAAGTTTCACAGAATGATTCTGTGTAGTTTATATTTGGAGACATTCCATTTTCCACTATTACCCTCTTAGCGCTCCGAATCTCCACTTGCATTTTCTAAAGAAATAGTGTTTCAGAACGGCTCAATCAAAACTAAGGTTCAACTCTTTTAGTTGAACAAACAGAACAGAAAGAAGTTTCACACAATTCTTCTGTGTAGTTTTTTTTGTAGACATTCTTTTTCCCAATATAGGCCTCTAAGCGCTCAGAATGTCCAATTGCAGTTTCTACAGAAAGAGAGTTTCAGAACGGCTCAATCAAAAGTAAGGTTCAACTCGGTTAGTTGAATGCACAGAACAGAAAGAAGTTTCATACAATGCTTCTGCGTAGTTTATATTTGGACATATCCTTTTTTCCACTATTACCCACTTAGTGCTACGAATGTCCAGTTGCATTTTCTACAGACAGAGTGTTTCAAAACTGCTCAATCAAAAGTATGGTTTAACTCTGTTAGCTGAATGCTCAGATCAGAAAGAAGTTTCACAGAATGCTTCTGTGTAGTTTATATTTGAATATATTCCTTTTTCCACTACTACTCTCTTAGCGCTCCAAATGTCCAGTTGCATTTCCTACAGAAAGAGTGTTCAGATCTGCTCAATCAAAAGTATGGTTTAACTCTGTTAGCTGAATGCACAGATCAGAAAGAAGTTTCACAGAATTATTCTGTGTAGTTTATATTTGGAGACATTCCTTTTTCCACTATTACCCTCTTAGCGCTCCGAATCTCCACTTGCATTTTCTACAGAAAGAGTGTTCAGATCTGCTCAATCAAAAGTATGGTTTAACTCTGTTAGCTGAATGCACAGTTCAGAAAGAAGTTTCACAGAATGATTCTGTGTAGTTTATATTTGGAGACATTCCTTTTTCCACTATTACCCTCTTAGCGCTCCGAATCTCCACTTGCATTTTCTACAGAAAGAGTGTTTCAGAACGGCTCAATCAAAAGTAAGGTTCAACTCTTTTAGTTGAACAAACAGAACAGAAAGAAGTTTCACACAAATCCTCTGTGTAGTTTTTATTTGTAGACATTCTTTTTCCCAATATAGGCCTCTTAGCGCTCAGAATGTCCAATTGCAGTTTCTACAGAAAGAGTGTTTCAGAACGGCTCAATCAAAAGTAAGGTTCAACTCTGTTAGTTGAATGCACAGAACAGAAAGAAGTTTCATACAATGCTTCTGTGTAGTTTATATTTGAACATATCCTTTTTTCCACTATTACCCACTTAGCGCTACGAATGTCCAGTTGCATTTTCTACAGACAGAGTTTTTCAAAACTGCTCAATCAAAAGTATGGTTTAACTCTGTTAGCTGAATGCTCAGATCAGATAGAAGTTTCACAGAATGCTTCTGTGTAGTTTATATTTGAATATATTCCTTTTTCCACTACTACGCTCTTAGCGCTCCTAATGTCCAGTTGCATTTTCTACAGAAAGAGTGTTCAGATCTGCTCAATCAAAAGTATGGTTTAATTCTGTTAGCTGAATGCACAGATCAGAAAGAAGTTTCACAGAATGATTCTGTGTAGTTTATATTTGGAGACATTCCTTTTTCCACTATTACCCTCTTAGCGCTCCGAATCTCCACTTGCATTTTCTAAAGAAAGAGTGTTTCAGAACGGCTCAATCAAAACTAAGGTTCAACTCTTTTAGTTGAACAAACAGAACAGAAAGAAGTTTCACACAATTCTTCTGTGTAGTTTTTATTTGTAGACATTCTTTTTCCCAATATAGGCCTCTTAGCGCTCAGAATGTCCAATTGCAGTTTCTACAGAAAGAGAGTTTCAGAACGGCTCAATCAAAAGTAAGGTTCAACTCTGTTAGTTGAATGCACAGAACAGAAAGAAGTTTCATACAATGCTTCTGTGTAGTTTATATTTGAACATATCCTTTTTTCCACTATTACCCACTTAGCGCTACGAATGTCCAGTTGCATTTTCTACAGACAGAGTGTTTCAAAACTGCGCAATCAAAAGTATGGTTTAACTCTGTTAGCTGAATGCTCAGATCAGAAAGAAGTTTCACAGAATGCATCTGTGTAGTTTATATTTGAATATATTCCTTTTTCCACTACTACGCTCTTAGCGCTCCTAATGTCCAGTTGCATTTTCTACAGAAAGAGTGTTCAGATCTGCTCAATCAATGTATGTTTTAATTCTGTTAGCTGAATGCACAGATCAGAAAGAAGTTTCACAGAATGATTCTGTGTAGTTTATATTTGGAGACATTCCTTTTTCCACTATTACCCTGTTAGCGCTCCGAATCTCCACTTGCATTTTCTAAAGAAAGAGTGTTTCAGAACGGCTCAATCAAAACTAAGGTTCAACTCTTTTAGTTGAACAAACAGAACAGAAAGAAGTTTCACACAATTCTTCTGTGTAGTTTTTATTTGTAGACATTCTTTTTCCCAATATAGGCCTCTTAGCGCTCAGAATGTCCAATTGCAGTTTCTACAGAAAGAGTGTTTCAGAACGGCTCAATCAAAAGTAAGGTTCAACTCTGTTAGTTGAATGCACAGAACAGAAAGAAGTTTCATACAATGCTTCTGTGTAGTTTATATTTGAACATATCCTTTTTTCCACTATTACCCACTTAGCGCTACGAATGTCCAGTTGCATTTTCTACAGACAGAGTGTTTCAAAACTGCTCAATCAAAAGTATGGTTTAACTCTGTTAGCTGAATGCTCAGATCAGAAAGAAGTTTCACAGAATGCTTCTGTGTAGTTTATATTTGAATATATTCCTTTTTCCACTACTACGCTCTTAGCGCTCCTAATGTCCAGTTGCATTTTCTACAGAAAGAGTGTTCAGATCTGCTCAATCAAAAGTATGTTTTAATTCTGTTAGCTGAATGCACATATCAGAAAGATGTTTCACAGAATGATTCTGTGTAGTTTATATTTGGAGACATTCCTTTTTCCACTATTACCCTCTTAGCGCTCCGAATCTCCACTTGCATTTTCTAAAGAAAGAGTGTTTCAGAACGGCTCAATCAAAACTAAGGTTCAACTCTTTTAGTTGAACAAACAGAACAGAAAGAAGTTTCACACAATTCTTCTGTGTAGTTTTTATTTGTAGACATTCTTTTTTCCAATATAGGCCTCTTAGCGCTCAGAATGTCCAATTGCAGTTTCTACAGAAAGAGTGTTTCAGAACGGCTCAATCAAAAGTAAGGTTCAACTCTGTTAGTTGAATGCACAGAACAGAAAGAAGTTTCATACAATGCTTCTGTGTAGTTTATATTTGGACATATCCTTTTTTCCCCTATTACCCACTTAGTGCTACGAATGTCCAGTTGCATTTTCTACAGACAGAGTGTTTCAAAACTGCTCAATCAAAAGTATGGTTTAACTCTGTTAGCTGAATGCTCAGATCAGAAAGAAGTTTCACAGAATGCTTCTGTGTAGTTTATATTTGAATATATTCCTTTTTCCACTACTACCCTCTTAGCGCTCCAAATGTCCAGTTGCATTTTCTACAGAAAGAGTGTTCAGATCTGCTCAATCAAAAGTATGGTTTAACTCTGTTAGCTGAATGCACAGATCAGAAAGAAGTTTCACAGAATTATTCTGTGTAGTTTATATTTGGAGACATTCCTTTTTCCACTATTACCCTCTTAGCGCTCCGAATCTCCACTTGCATTTTCTACAGAAAGAGTGTTCAGATCTGCTCAATCAAAAGTATGGTTTAACTCTGTTAGCTGAATGCACAGTTCAGAAAGAAGTTTCACAGAATGATTCTGTGTAGTTTATATTTGGAGACATTCCTTTTTCCACTATTACCCTCTTAGCGCTCCGTATCTCCACTTGCATTTTCTACAGAAAGAGTGTTTCAGAACGGCTCAATCAAAACTAAGGTTCAACTCTTTTAGTTGAACAAACAGAACAGAAAGAAGTTTCACACAATTCTTCTGTGTAGTTTTTATTTGTAGATATTCTTTTTCCCAATATAGGCCTCTTAGCGCTCAGAATGTCCAATTGCAGTTTCTACAGAAAGAGTGTTTCAGAACGGCTCAATCAAAAGTAAGGTTCAAATCTGTTAGTTGAATGCACAGAACAGAAAGGAGTTTCATACAATGCTTCTGTGTAGTTTATATTTGAACATATCCTTTTTTCCACTATTACCCACTTAGTGCTACGAATGTCCAGTTGCATTTTCTACAGACAGAGTGTTTCAAAACTGCTCAATCAAAAGTATGGTTTAACTCTGTTAGCTGAATGCTCAGATCAGAAAGAAGTTTCACAGAATGCTTCTGTGTAGTTTATATTTGAATATATTACTTTTTCCACTACTACGCTCTTAGCGCTGCTAATGTCCAGTTGCATTTTCTACAGAAAGAGTGTTCAGATCTGCTCAATCAAAAGTATGGTTTAATTCTGTTAGCTGAATGCACAGATCAGAAAGAAGTTTCACAGAATGATTCTGTGTAGTTTATATTTGGAGACATTCCTTTTTCCACTATTACCCTCTTAGCGCTCCGAATCTCCACTTGCATTTTCTAAAGAAAGATTGTTTCAGAATGGCTCAATCAAAACTAAGGTTCAACTCTTTTAGTTGAACAAACAGAACAGAAAGAAGTTTCACACAATTCTTCTGTGTAGTTTTTATTTGTAGACATTCTTTTTCCCAATATAGGCCTCTTAGCGCTCAGAATGTCCAATTGCAGTTTCTACAGAAAGAGTGTTTCAGAACGGCCCCATCAAAAGTAAGGTTCAACTCTGTTAGTTGAATGCACAGAACAGAAAGAAGTTTCATACAATGCTTCTGTGTAGTTTATATTTGGACATATCCTTTTTTCCACTATTACCCACTTAGTGCTACGAATGTCCAGTTGCATTCTCTACAGACAGAGTGTTTCAAAACTGCTCAATCAAAAGTATGGTTTAACTCTGTTAGCTGAATGCTCAGATCAGAAAGAAGTTTCACAGAATGCTTCTGTGTAGTTTATATTTGAATATATTGCTTTTTCCACTACTACTCCCTTAGCGCTCCAAATGTCCAGTTGCATTTTCTACAGAAAGAGTGTTCAGATCTGCTCAATCAAATGTATGGTTTAACTCTGTTAGCTGAATGCACAGATCAGAAAGAAGTTTCACAGAATTATTCTGTGTAGTTTATATTTGGAGACATTCCTTTTTCCACTATTACCCTCTTAGCGCTCCGAATCTCCACTTGCATTTTCTACAGAAAGAGTGTTCAGATCTGCTCAATCAAAAGTATGGTTTAACTCTGTTAGCTGAATGCACAGTTCAGAAAGAAGTTTCACAGAATGATTCTGTGTAGTTTATATTTGGAGACATTCCTTTTTCCACTATTACCCTCTTAGCGCTCCGAATCTCCACTTGCATTTTCTACAGAAAGTGTGTTTCAGAACGGCTCAATCAAAACTAAGGTTCAAATCTTTTAGTTGAACAAACAGAACAGAAAGAAGTTTCACACAAATCCTCTGTGTAGTTTTTATTTGTAGACATTCTTTTTCCCAATATAGGCCTCTTAGCGCTCAGAATGTCCAATTGCAGTTTCTACAGAAAGAGTGTTTCAGAACGGCTCAATCAAAAGTAAGGTTCAACTCTGTTAGTTGAATGCACAGAACAGAAAGAAGTTTCATACAATGCTTCTGTGTAGTTTATATTTGAACATATCCTTTTTTCCACTATTACCCACTTAGCGCTACGAATGTCCAGTTGCATTTTCTACAGACAGAGTTTTTCAAAACTGCTCAATCAAAAGTATGGTTTAACTCTGTTAGCTGAATGCTCAGATCAGAAAGAAGTTTCACAGAATGCTTCTGTGTAGTTTATATTTGAATATATTCCTTTTTCCACTACTACGCTCTTAGCGCTCCAAATGTCCAGTTGCATTTTCTACAGAAAGAGTGTTCAGATCTGCTCAATCAAAAGTATGGTTTAATTCTGTTAGCTGAATGCACAGATCAGAAAGAAGTTTCACAGAATGATTCTGTGTAGTTTATATTTGGAGACATTCCATTTTCCACTATTACCCTCTTAGCGCTCCGAATCTCCACTTGCATTTTCTAAAGAAATAGTGTTTCAGAACGGCTCAATCAAAACTAAGGTTCAACTCTTTTAGTTGAACAAACAGAACAGAAAGAAGTTTCACACAATTCTTCTGTGTAGTTTTTTTTGTAGACATTCTTTTTCCCAATATAGGCCTCTAAGCGCTCAGAATGTCCAATTGCAGTTTCTACAGAAAGAGAGTTTCAGAACGGCTCAATCAAAAGTAAGGTTCAACTCGGTTAGTTGAATGCACAGAACAGAAAGAAGTTTCATACAATGCTTCTGCGTAGTTTATATTTGGACATATCCTTTTTTCCACTATTACCCACTTAGTGCTACGAATGTCCAGTTGCATTTTCTACAGACAGAGTGTTTCAAAACTGCTCAATCAAAAGTATGGTTTAACTCTGTTAGCTGAATGCTCAGATCAGAAAGAAGTTTCACAGAATGCTTCTGTGTAGTTTATATTTGAATATATTCCTTTTTCCACTACTACTCTCTTAGCGCTCCAAATGTCCAGTTGCATTTCCTACAGAAAGAGTGTTCAGATCTGCTCAATCAAAAGTATGGTTTAACTCTGTTAGCTGAATGCACAGATCAGAAAGAAGTTTCACAGAATTATTCTGTGTAGTTTATATTTGGAGACATTCCTTTTTCCACTATTACCCTCTTAGCGCTCCGAATCTCCACTTGCATTTTCTACAGAAAGAGTGTTCAGATCTGCTCAATCAAAAGTATGGTTTAACTCTGTTAGCTGAATGCACAGTTCAGAAAGAAGTTTCACAGAATGATTCTGTGTAGTTTATATTTGGAGACATTCCTTTTTCCACTATTACCCTCTTAGCGCTCCGAATCTCCACTTGCATTTTCTACAGAAAGAGTGTTTCAGAACGGCTCAATCAAAAGTAAGGTTCAACTCTTTTAGTTGAACAAACAGAACAGAAAGAAGTTTCACACAAATCCTCTGTGTAGTTTTTATTTGTAGACATTCTTTTTCCCAATATAGGCCTCTTAGCGCTCAGAATGTCCAATTGCAGTTTCTACAGAAAGAGTGTTTCAGAACGGCTCAATCAAAAGTAAGGTTCAACTCTGTTAGTTGAATGCACAGAACAGAAAGAAGTTTCATACAATGCTTCTGTGTAGTTTATATTTGAACATATCCTTTTTTCCACTATTACCCACTTAGCGCTACGAATGTCCAGTTGCATTTTCTACAGACAGAGTTTTTCAAAACTGCTCAATCAAAAGTATGGTTTAACTCTGTTAGCTGAATGCTCAGATCAGATAGAAGTTTCACAGAATGCTTCTGTGTAGTTTATATTTGAATATATTCCTTTTTCCACTACTACGCTCTTAGCGCTCCTAATGTCCAGTTGCATTTTCTACAGAAAGAGTGTTCAGATCTGCTCAATCAAAAGTATGGTTTAATTCTGTTAGCTGAATGCACAGATCAGAAAGAAGTTTCACAGAATGATTCTGTGTAGTTTATATTTGGAGACATTCCTTTTTCCACTATTACCCTCTTAGCGCTCCGAATCTCCACTTGCATTTTCTAAAGAAAGAGTGTTTCAGAACGGCTCAATCAAAACTAAGGTTCAACTCTTTTAGTTGAACAAACAGAACAGAAAGAAGTTTCACACAATTCTTCTGTGTAGTTTTTATTTGTAGACATTCTTTTTCCCAATATAGGCCTCTTAGCGCTCAGAATGTCCAATTGCAGTTTCTACAGAAAGAGAGTTTCAGAACGGCTCAATCAAAAGTAAGGTTCAACTCTGTTAGTTGAATGCACAGAACAGAAAGAAGTTTCATACAATGCTTCTGTGTAGTTTATATTTGAACATATCCTTTTTTCCACTATTACCCACTTAGCGCTACGAATGTCCAGTTGCATTTTCTACAGACAGAGTGTTTCAAAACTGCGCAATCAAAAGTATGGTTTAACTCTGTTAGCTGAATGCTCAGATCAGAAAGAAGTTTCACAGAATGCATCTGTGTAGTTTATATTTGAATATATTCCTTTTTCCACTACTACGCTCTTAGCGCTCCTAATGTCCAGTTGCATTTTCTACAGAAAGAGTGTTCAGATCTGCTCAATCAATGTATGTTTTAATTCTGTTAGCTGAATGCACAGATCAGAAAGAAGTTTCACAGAATGATTCTGTGTAGTTTATATTTGGAGACATTCCTTTTTCCACTATTACCCTGTTAGCGCTCCGAATCTCCACTTGCATTTTCTAAAGAAAGAGTGTTTCAGAACGGCTCAATCAAAACTAAGGTTCAACTCTTTTAGTTGAACAAACAGAACAGAAAGAAGTTTCACACAATTCTTCTGTGTAGTTTTTATTTGTAGACATTCTTTTTCCCAATATAGGCCTCTTAGCGCTCAGAATGTCCAATTGCAGTTTCTACAGAAAGAGTGTTTCAGAACGGCTCAATTAAAAGTAAGGTTCAACTCTGTTAGTTGAATGCACAGAACAGAAAGAAGTTTCATACAATGCTTCTGCGTAGTTTATATTTGGACATATCCTTTTTTCCACTATTACCCACTTAGTGCTACGAATGTCCAGTTGCATTTTCTACAGACAGAGTGTTTCAAAACTGCTCAATCAAAAGTATGGTTTAACTCTGTTAGCTGAATGCTCAGATCAGAAAGAAGTTTCACATAATGCTTCTGTGTAGTTTATATTTGAATATATTCCTTTTTCCACTACTACTCTCTTAGCGCTCCAAATGTCCAGTTGCATTTTCTACAGAAAGAGTGTTCAGATCTGCTCAATCAAAAGTATGGTTTAACTCTGTTAGCTGAATGCACAGATCAGAAAGAAGTTTCACAGAATTATTCTGTGTAGTTTATATTTGGAGACATTCCTTTTTCCACTATTACCCTCTTAGCGCTCCGAATCTCCTCTTGCATTTTCTACAGAAAGAGTGTTCAGATCTGCTCAATCAAAAGTATGGTTTAACTCTGTTAGCTGAATGCACAGTTCAGAAAGAAGTTTCACAGAATGATTCTGTGTAGTTTATATTTGGAGACATTCCTTTTTCCACTATTACCCTCTTAGCGCTCCGAATCTCCACTTGCATTTTCTACAGAAAGAGTGTTTCAGAACGGCTCAATCAAAACTAAGGTTCAACTCTTTTAGTTGAACAAACAGAACAGAAAAATGTTTCACACAATTCTTCTGTGTAGTTTTTATTTGTAGACATTCTTTTTCCCAATATAGGCCTCTTAGCGCTCAGAATGTCCAATTGCAGTTTCTACAGAAAGAGTGTTTCAGAACGGCTCAATCAAAAGTAAGGTTCAACTCTGTTAGTTGAATGCACAGAACAGAAAGAAGTTTCATACAATGCTTCTGTGTAGTTTATATTTGAACATATCCTTTTTTCCACTATTACCCACTTAGCGCTACGAATGTCCAGTTGCATTTTCTACAGACAGAGTGTTTCAAAACTGCTCAATCAAAAGTATGGTTTAACTCTGTTAGCTGAATGCTCAGATCAGAAAGAAGTTTCACAGAATGCTTCTGTGTAGTTTATATTTGAATATATTCCTTTTTCCACTACTACGCTCTTAGCGCTCCTAATGTCCAGTTGCATTTTCTACAGAAAGAGTGTTCAGATCTGCTCAATCAAAAGTATGTTTTAATTCTGTTAGCTGAATGCACATATCAGAAAGATGTTTCACAGAATGATTCTGTGTAGTTTATATTTGGAGACATTCCTTTTTCCACTATTACCCTCTTAGCGCTCCGAATCTCCACTTGCATTTTCTAAAGAAAGAGTGTTTCAGAACGGCTCAATCAAAACTAAGGTTCAACTCTTTTAGTTGAACAAACAGAACAGAAAGAAGTTTCACACAATTCTTCTGTGTAGTTTTTATTTGTAGACATTCTTTTTTCCAATATAGGCCTCTTAGCGCTCAGAATGTCCAATTGCAGTTTCTACAGAAAGAGTGTTTCAGAACGGCTCAATCAAAAGTAAGGTTCAACTCTGTTAGTTGAATGCACAGAACAGAAAGAAGTTTCATACAATGCTTCTGTGTAGTTTATATTTGGACATATCCTTTTTTCCCCTATTACCCACTTAGTGCTACGAATGTCCAGTTGCATTTTCTACAGACAGAGTGTTTCAAAACTGCTCAATCAAAAGTATGGTTTAACTCTGTTAGCTGAATGCTCAGATCAGAAAGAAGTTTCACAGAATGCTTCTGTGTAGTTTATATTTGAATATATTCCTTTTTCCACTACTACTCTCTTAGCGCTCCAAATGTCCAGTTGCATTTTCTACAGAAAGAGTGTTCAGATCTGCTCAATCAAAAGTATGGTTTAACTCTGTTAGCTGAATGCACAGATCAGAAAGAAGTTTCACAGAATTATTCTGTGTAGTTTATATTTGGAGACATTCCTTTTTCCACTATTACCCTCTTAGCGCTCCGAATCTCCACTTGCATTTTCTACAGAAAGAGTGTTCAGATCTGCTCAATCAAAAGTATGGTTTAACTCTGTTAGCTGAATGCACAGTTCAGAAAGAAGTTTCACAGAATGATTCTGTGTAGTTTATATTTGGAGACATTCCTTTTTCCACTATTACCCTCTTAGCGCTCCGTATCTCCACTTGCATTTTCTACAGAAAGAGTGTTTCAGAACGGCTCAATCAAAACTAAGGTTCAACTCTTTTAGTTGAACAAACAGAACAGAAAGAAGTTTCACACAATTCTTCTGTGTAGTTTTTATTTGTAGATATTCTTTTTCCCAATATAGGCCTCTTAGCGCTCAGAATGTCCAATTGCAGTTTCTACAGAAAGAGTGTTTCAGAACGGCTCAATCAAAAGTAAGGTTCAAATCTGTTAGTTGAATGCACAGAACAGAAAGGAGTTTCATACAATGCTTCTGTGTAGTTTATATTTGAACATATCCTTTTTTCCACTATTACCCACTTAGTGCTACGAATGTCCAGTTGCATTTTCTACAGACAGAGTGTTTCAAAACTGCTCAATCAAAAGTATGGTTTAACTCTGTTAGCTGAATGCTCAGATCAGAAAGAAGTTTCACAGAATGCTTCTGTGTAGTTTATATTTGAATATATTACTTTTTCCACTACTACGCTCTTAGCGCTGCTAATGTCCAGTTGCATTTTCTACAGAAAGAGTGTTCAGATCTGCTCAATCAAAAGTATGGTTTAATTCTGTTAGCTGAATGCACAGATCAGAAAGAAGTTTCACAGAATGATTCTGTGTAGTTTATATTTGGAGACATTCCTTTTTCCACTATTACCCTCTTAGCGCTCCGAATCTCCACTTGCATTTTCTAAAGAAAGATTGTTTCAGAATGGCTCAATCAAAACTAAGGTTCAACTCTTTTAGTTGAACAAACAGAACAGAAAGAAGTTTCACACAATTCTTCTGTGTAGTTTTTATTTGTAGACATTCTTTTTCCCAATATAGGCCTCTTAGCGCTCAGAATGTCCAATTGCAGTTTCTACAGAAAGAGTGTTTCAGAACGGCCCCATCAAAAGTAAGGTTCAACTCTGTTAGTTGAATGCACAGAACAGAAAGAAGTTTCATACAATGCTTCTGTGTAGTTTATATTTGGACATATCCTTTTTTCCACTATTACCCACTTAGTGCTACGAATGTCCAGTTGCATTCTCTACAGACAGAGTGTTTCAAAACTGCTCAATCAAAAGTATGGTTTAACTCTGTTAGCTGAATGCTCAGATCAGAAAGAAGTTTCACAGAATGCTTCTGTGTAGTTTATATTTGAATATATTGCTTTTTCCACTACTACTCCCTTAGCGCTCCAAATGTCCAGTTGCATTTTCTACAGAAAGAGTGTTCAGATCTGCTCAATCAAATGTATGGTTTAACTCTGTTAGCTGAATGCACAGATCAGAAAGAAGTTTCACAGAATTATTCTGTGTAGTTTATATTTGGAGACATTCCTTTTTCCACTATTACCCTCTTAGCGCTCCGAATCTCCACTTGCATTTTCTACAGAAAGAGTGTTCAGATCTGCTCAATCAAAAGTATGGTTTAACTCTGTTAGCTGAATGCACAGTTCAGAAAGAAGTTTCACAGAATGATTCTGTGTAGTTTATATTTGGAGACATTCCTTTTTCCACTATTACCCTCTTAGCGCTCCGAATCTCCACTTGCATTTTCTACAGAAAGTGTGTTTCAGAACGGCTCAATCAAAACTAAGGTTCAAATCTTTTAGTTGAACAAACAGAACAGAAAGAAGTTTCACACAAATCCTCTGTGTAGTTTTTATTTGTAGACATTCTTTTTCCCAATATAGGCCTCTTAGCGCTCAGAATGTCCAATTGCAGTTTCTACAGAAAGAGTGTTTCAGAACGGCTCAATCAAAAGTAAGGTTCAACTCTGTTAGTTGAATGCACAGAACAGAAAGAAGTTTCATACAATGCTTCTGTGTAGTTTATATTTGAACATATCCTTTTTTCCACTATTACCCACTTAGCGCTACGAATGTCCAGTTGCATTTTCTACAGACAGAGTTTTTCAAAACTGCTCAATCAAAAGTATGGTTTAACTCTGTTAGCTGAATGCTCAGATCAGAAAGAAGTTTCACAGAATGCTTCTGTGTAGTTTATATTTGAATATATTCCTTTTTCCACTACTACGCTCTTAGCGCTCCAAATGTCCAGTTGCATTTTCTACAGAAAGAGTGTTCAGATCTGCTCAATCAAAAGTATGGTTTAATTCTGTTAGCTGAATGCACAGATCAGAAAGAAGTTTCACAGAATGATTCTGTGTAGTTTATATTTGGAGACATTCCATTTTCCACTATTACCCTCTTAGCGCTCCGAATCTCCACTTGCATTTTCTAAAGAAAGAGTGTTTCAGAACGGCTCAATCAAAACTAAGGTTCAACTCTTTTAGTTGAACAAACAGAACAGAAAGAAGTTTCACACAATTCTTCTGTGTAGTTTTTTTTGTAGACATTCTTTTTCCCAATATAGGCCTCTAAGCGCTCAGAATGTCCAATTGCAGTTTCTACAGAAAGAGAGTTTCAGAACGGCTCAATCAAAAGTAAGGTTCAACTCGGTTAGTTGAATGCACAGAACAGAAAGAAGTTTCATACAATGCTTCTGCGTAGTTTATATTTGGACATATCCTTTTTTCCACTATTACCCACTTAGTGCTACGAATGTCCAGTTGCATTTTCTACAGACAGAGTGTTTCAAAACTGCTCAATCAAAAGTATGGTTTAACTCTGTTAGCTGAATGCTCAGATCAGAAAGAAGTTTCACAGAATGCTTCTGTGTAGTTTATATTTGAATATATTCCTTTTTCCACTACTACTCTCTTAGCGCTCCAAATGTCCAGTTGCATTTCCTACAGAAAGAGTGTTCAGATCTGCTCAATCAAAAGTATGGTTTAACTCTGTTAGCTGAATGCACAGATCAGAAAGAAGTTTCACAGAATTATTCTGTGTAGTTTATATTTGGAGACATTCCTTTTTCCACTATTACCCTCTTAGCGCTCCGAATCTCCACTTGCATTTTCTACAGAAAGAGTGTTCAGATCTGCTCAATCAAAAGTATGGTTTAACTCTGTTAGCTGAATGCACAGTTCAGAAAGAAGTTTCACAGAATGATTCTGTGTAGTTTATATTTGGAGACATTCCTTTTTCCACTATTACCCTCTTAGCGCTCCGAATCTCCACTTGCATTTTCTACAGAAAGAGTGTTTCAGAACGGCTCAATCAAAAGTAAGGTTCAACTCTTTTAGTTGAACAAACAGAACAGAAAGAAGTTTCACACAAATCCTCTGTGTAGTTTTTATTTGTAGACATTCTTTTTCCCAATATAGGCCTCTTAGCGCTCAGAATGTCCAATTGCAGTTTCTACAGAAAGAGTGTTTCAGAACGGCTCAATCAAAAGTAAGGTTCAACTCTGTTAGTTGAATGCACAGAACAGAAAGAAGTTTCATACAATGCTTCTGTGTAGTTTATATTTGAACATATCCTTTTTTCCACTATTACCCACTTAGCGCTACGAATGTCCAGTTGCATTTTCTACAGACAGAGTTTTTCAAAACTGCTCAATCAAAAGTATGGTTTAACTCTGTTAGCTGAATGCTCAGATCAGATAGAAGTTTCACAGAATGCTTCTGTGTAGTTTATATTTGAATATATTCCTTTTTCCACTACTACGCTCTTAGCGCTCCTAATGTCCAGTTGCATTTTCTACAGAAAGAGTGTTCAGATCTGCTCAATCAAAAGTATGGTTTAATTCTGTTAGCTGAATGCACAGATCAGAAAGAAGTTTCACAGAATGATTCTGTGTAGTTTATATTTGGAGACATTCCTTTTTCCACTATTACCCTCTTAGCGCTCCGAATCTCCACTTGCATTTTCTAAAGAAAGAGTGTTTCAGAACGGCTCAATCAAAACTAAGGTTCAACTCTTTTAGTTGAACAAACAGAACAGAAAGAAGTTTCACACAATTCTTCTGTGTAGTTTTTATTTGTAGACATTCTTTTTCCCAATATAGGCCTCTTAGCGCTCAGAATGTCCAATTGCAGTTTCTACAGAAAGAGAGTTTCAGAACGGCTCAATCAAAAGTAAGGTTCAACTCTGTTAGTTGAATGCACAGAACAGAAAGAAGTTTCATACAATGCTTCTGTGTAGTTTATATTTGAACATATCCTTTTTTCCACTATTACCCACTTAGCGCTACGAATGTCCAGTTGCATTTTCTACAGACAGAGTGTTTCAAAACTGCTCAATCAAAAGTATGGTTTAACTCTGTTAGCTGAATGCTCAGATCAGAAAGAAGTTTCACAGAATGCATCTGTGTAGTTTATATTTGAATATATTCCTTTTTCCACTACTACGCTCTTAGCGCTCCTAATGTCCAGTTGCATTTTCTACAGAAAGAGTGTTCAGATCTGCTCAATCAATGTATGTTTTAATTCTGTTAGCTGAATGCACAGATCAGAAAGAAGTTTCACAGAATGATTCTGTGTAGTTTATATTTGGAGACATTCCTTTTTCCACTATTACCCTGTTAGCGCTCCGAATCTCCACTTGCATTTTCTAAAGAAAGAGTGTTTCAGAACGGCTCAATCAAAACTAAGGTTCAACTCTTTTAGTTGAACAAACAGAACAGAAAGAAGTTTCACACAATTCTTCTGTGTAGTTTTTATTTGTAGACATTCTTTTTCCCAATATAGGCCTCTTAGCGCTCAGAATGTCCAATTGCAGTTTCTACAGAAAGAGTGTTTCAGAACGGCTCAATCAAAAGTAAGGTTCAACTCTGTTAGTTGAATGCACAGAACAGAAAGAAGTTTCATACAATGCTTCTGTGTAGTTTATATTTGGACATATCCTTTTTTCCACTATTACCCACTTAGTGCTACGAATGTCCAGTTGCATTTTCTACAGACAGAGTGTTTCAAAACTGCTCAATCAAAAGTATGGTTTAACTCTGTTAGCTGAATGCTCAGATCAGAAAGAAGTTTCACATAATGCTTCTGTGTAGTTTATATTTGAATATATTCCTTTTTCCACTACTACTCTCTTAGCGCTCCAAATGTCCAGTTGCATTTTCTACAGAAAGAGTGTTCAGATCTGCTCAATCAAAAGTATGGTTTAACTCTGATAGCTGAATGCACAGATCAGAAAGAAGTTTCACAGAATTATTCTGTGTAGTTTATATTTGGAGACATTCCTTTTTCCACTATTACCCTCTTAGCGCTCCGAATCTCCTCTTGCATTTTCTACAGAAAGAGTGTTCAGATCTGCTCAATCAAAAGTATGGTTTAACTCTGTTAGCTGAATGCACAGTTCAGAAAGAAGTTTCACAGAATGATTCTGTGTAGTTTATATTTGGAGACATTCCTTTTTCCACTATTACCCTCTTAGCGCTCCGAATCTCCACTTGCATTTTCTACAGAAAGAGTGTTTCAGAACGGCTCAATCAAAACTAAGGTTCAACTCTTTTAGTTGAACAAACAGAACAGAAAAAAGTTTCACACAATTCTTCTGTGTAGTTTTTATTTGTAGACATTCTTTTTCCCAATATAGGCCTCTTAGCGCTCAGAATGTCCAATTGCAGTTTCTACAGAAAGAGTGTTTCAGAACGGCTCAATCAAAAGTAAGGTTCAACTCTGTTAGTTGAATGCACAGAACAGAAAGAAGTTTCATACAATGCTTCTGTGTAGTTTATATTTGAACATATCCTTTTTTCCACTATTACCCACTTAGCGCTACGAATGTCCAGTTGCATTTTCTACAGACAGAGTGTTTCAAAACTGCTCAATCAAAAGTATGGTTTAACTCTGTTAGCTGAATGCTCAGATCAGAAAGAAGTTTCACAGAATGCTTCTGTGTAGTTTATATTTGAATATATTACTTTTTCCACTACTACGCTCTTAGCGCTCCTAATGTCCAGTTGCATTTTCTACAGAAAGAGTGTTCAGATCTGCTCAATCAAAAGTATGTTTTAATTCTGTTAGCTGAATGCACATATCAGAAAGATGTTTCACAGAATGATTCTGTGTAGTTTATATTTGGAGACATTCCTTTTTCCACTATTACCCTCTTAGCGCTCCGAATCTCCACTTGCATTTTCTAAAGAAAGAGTGTTTCAGAACGGCTCAATCAAAACTAAGGTTCAACTCTTTTAGTTGAACAAACAGAACAGAAAGAAGTTTCACACAATTCTTCTGTGTAGTTTTTATTTGTAGACATTCTTTTTTCCAATATAGGCCTCTTAGCGCTCAGAATGTCCAATTGCAGTTTCTACAGAAAGAGTGTTTCAGAACGGCTCAATCAAAAGTAAGGTTCAACTCTGTTAGTTGAATGCACAGAACAGAAAGAAGTTTCATACAATGCTTCTGTGTAGTTTATATTTGGACATATCCTTTTTTCCCCTATTACCCACTTAGTGCTACGAATGTCCAGTTGCATTTTCTACAGACAGAGTGTTTCAAAACTGCTCAATCAAAAGTATGGTTTAACTCTGTTAGCTGAATGCTCAGATCAGAAAGAAGTTTCACAGAATGCTTCTGTGTAGTTTATATTTGAATATATTCCTTTTTCCACTACTACTCTCTTAGCGCTCCAAATGTCCAGTTGCATTTTCTACAGAAAGAGTGTTCAGATCTGCTCAATCAAAAGTATGGTTTAACTCTGTTAGCTGAATGCACAGATCAGAAAGAAGTTTCACAGAATTATTCTGTGTAGTTTATATTTGGAGACATTCCTTTTTCCACTATTACCCTCTTAGCGCTCCGAATCTCCACTTGCATTTTCTACAGAAAGAGTGTTCAGATCTGCTCAATCAAAAGTATGGTTTAACTCTGTTAGCTGAATGCACAGTTCAGAAAGAAGTTTCACAGAATGATTCTGTGTAGTTTATATTTGGAGACATTCCTTTTTCCACTATTAACCTCTTAGCGCTCCGTATCTCCACTTGCATTTTCTACAGAAAGAGTGTTTCAGAACGGCTCAATCAAAACTAAGGTTCAACTCTTTTAGTTGAACAAACAGAACAGAAAGAAGTTTCACACAATTCTTCTGTGTAGTTTTTATTTGTAGATATTCTTTTTCCCAATATAGGCCTCTTAGCGCTCAGAATGTCCAATTGCAGTTTCTACAGAAAGAGTGTTTCAGAACGGCTCAATCAAAAGTAAGGTTCAAATCTGTTAGTTGAATGCACAGAACAGAAAGGAGTTTCATACAATGCTTCTGTGTAGTTTATATTTGAACATATCCTTTTTTCCACTATTACCCACTTAGTGCTACGAATGTCCAGTTGCATTTTCTACAGACAGAGTGTTTCAAAACTGCTCAATCAAAAGTATGGTTTAACTCTGTTAGCTGAATGCTCAGATCAGAAAGAAGTTTCACAGAATGCTTCTGTGTAGTTTATATTTGAATATATTACTTTTTCCACTACTACGCTCTTAGCGCTGCTAATGTCCAGTTGCATTTTCTACAGAAAGAGTGTTCAGATCTGCTCAATCAAAAGTATGGTTTAATTCTGTTAGCTGAATGCACAGATCAGAAAGAAGTTTCACAGAATGATTCTGTGTAGTTTATATTTGGAGACATTCCTTTTTCCACTATTACCCTCTTAGCGCTCCGAATCTCCACTTGCATTTTCTAAAGAAAGATTGTTTCAGAATGGCTCAATCAAAACTAAGGTTCAACTCTTTTAGTTGAACAAACAGAACAGAAAGAAGTTTCACACAATTCTTCTGTGTAGTTTTTATTTGTAGACATTCTTTTTCCCAATATAGGCCTCTTAGCGCTCAGAATGTCCAATTGCAGTTTCTACAGAAAGAGTGTTTCAGAACGGCCCCATCAAAAGTAAGGTTCAACTCTGTTAGTTGAATGCACAGAACAGAAAGAAGTTTCATACAATGCTTCTGTGTAGTTTATATTTGGACATATCCTTTTTTCCACTATTACCCACTTAGTGCTACGAATGTCCAGTTGCATTTTCTACAGACAGAGTGTTTCAAAACTGCTCAATCAAAAGTATGGTTTAACTCTGTTAGCTGAATGCTCAGATCAGAAAGAAGTTTCACAGAATGCTTCTGTGTAGTTTATATTTGAATATATTGCTTTTTCCACTACTACTCCCTTAGCGCTCCAAATGTCCAGTTGCATTTTCTACAGAAAGAGTGTTCAGATCTGCTCAATCAAATGTATGGTTTAACTCTGTTAGCTGAATGCACAGATCAGAAAGAAGTTTCACAGAATTATTCTGTGTAGTTTATATTTGGAGACATTCCTTTTTCCACTATTACCCTCTTAGCGCTCCGAATCTCCACTTGCATTTTCTACAGAAAGAGTGTTCAGATCTGCTCAATCAAAAGTATGGTTTAACTCTGTTAGCTGAATGCACAGTTCAGAAAGAAGTTTCACAGAATGATTCTGTGTAGTTTATATTTGGAGACATTCCTTTTTCCACTATTACCCTCTTAGCGCTCCGAATCTCCACTTGCATTTTCTACAGAAAGTGTGTTTCAGAACGGCTCAATCAAAACTAAGGTTCAAATCTTTTAGTTGAACAAACAGAACAGAAAGAAGTTTCACACAAATCCTCTGTGTAGTTTTTATTTGTAGACATTCTTTTTCCCAATATAGGCCTCTTAGCGCTCAGAATGTCCAATTGCAGTTTCTACAGAAAGAGTGTTTCAGAACGGCTCAATCAAAAGTAAGGTTCAACTCTGTTAGTTGAATGCACAGAACAGAAAGAAGTTTCATACAATGCTTCTGTGTAGTTTATATTTGAACATATCCTTTTTTCCACTATTACCCACTTAGCGCTACGAATGTCCAGTTGCATTTTCTACAGACAGAGTTTTTCAAAACTGCTCAATCAAAAGTATGGTTTAACTCTGTTAGCTGAATGCTCAGATCAGAAAGAAGTTTCACAGAATGCTTCTGTGTAGTTTATATTTGAATATATTCCTTTTTCCACTACTACGCTCTTAGCGCTCCAAATGTCCAGTTGCATTTTCTACAGAAAGAGTGTTCAGATCTGCTCAATCAAAAGTATGGTTTAATTCTGTTAGCTGAATGCACAGATCAGAAAGAAGTTTCACAGAATGATTCTGTGTAGTTTATATTTGGAGACATTCCATTTTCCACTATTACCCTCTTAGCGCTCCGAATCTCCACTTGCATTTTCTAAAGAAAGAGTGTTTCAGAACGGCTCAATCAAAACTAAGGTTCAACTCTTTTAGTTGAACAAACAGAACAGAAAGAAGTTTCACACAATTCTTCTGTGTAGTTTTTTTTGTAGACATTCTTTTTCCCAATATAGGCCTCTAAGCGCTCAGAATGTCCAATTGCAGTTTCTACAGAAAGAGAGTTTCAGAACGGCTCAATCAAAAGTAAGGTTCAACTCGGTTAGTTGAATGCACAGAACAGAAAGAAGTTTCATACAATGCTTCTGCGTAGTTTATATTTGGACATATCCTTTTTTCCACTATTACCCACTTAGTGCTACGAATGTCCAGTTGCATTTTCTACAGACAGAGTGTTTCAAAACTGCTCAATCAAAAGTATGGTTTAACTCTGTTAGCTGAATGCTCAGATCAGAAAGAAGTTTCACAGAATGCTTCTGTGTAGTTTATATTTGAATATATTCCTTTTTCCACTACTACTCTCTTAGCGCTCCAAATGTCCAGTTGCATTTCCTACAGAAAGAGTGTTCAGATCTGCTCAATCAAAAGTATGGTTTAACTCTGTTAGCTGAATGCACAGATCAGAAAGAAGTTTCACAGAATTATTCTGTGTAGTTTATATTTGGAGACATTCCTTTTTCCACTATTACCCTCTTAGCGCTCCGAATCTCCACTTGCATTTTCTACAGAAAGAGTGTTCAGATCTGCTCAATCAAAGGTATGGTTTAACTCTGTTAGCTGAATGCACAGTTCAGAAAGAAGTTTCACAGAATGATTCTGTGTTGTTTATATTTGGAGACATTCCTTTTTCCACTATTACCCTCTTAGCGCTCCGAATCTCCACTTGCATTTTCTACAGAAAGAGTGTTTCAGAACGGCTCAATCAAAACTAAGGTTCAACTCTTTTAGTTGAACAAACAGAACAGAAAAAAGTTTCACACAATTCTTCTGTGTAGTTTTTATTTGTAGACATTCTTTTTCCCAATATAGGCCGCTTAGCGCTCAGAATGTCCAATTGCAGTTTCTACAGAAAGAGTGTTTCAGAACGGCTCAATCAAAAGTAAGGTTCAACTCTGTTAGTTGAATGCACAGAACAGAAAGAAGTTTCATACAATGCTTCTGTGTAGTTTATATTTGAACATATCCTTTTTTCCACTATTACCCACTTAGCGCTACGAATGTCCAGTTGCATTTTCTACAGACAGAGTGTTTCAAAACTGCTCAAACAAAAGTATGGTTTAACTCTGTTAGCTGAATGCTCAGATCAGAAAGAAGTTTCACAGAATGCTTCTGTGTAGTTTATATTTGAATATATTCCTTTTTCCACTACTACACTCTTAGCGCTGCTAATGTCCAGTTGCATTTTCTACAGAAAGAGTGTTCAGATCTGCTCAATCAAAAGTATGGTTTAATTCTGTTAGCTGAATGCACAGATCAGAAAGAAGTTTCACAGAATGATTCTGTGTAGTTTATATTTGGAGACATTCATTTTTCCACTATTACCCTCTTAGCGCTCCGAATCTCCACTTGCATTTTCTAAAGAAAGATTGTTTCAGAACGGCTCAATCAAAACTAAGGTTCAACTCTTTTAGTTGAACAAACAGAACAGAAAGAAGTTTCACACAATTCTTCTGTGTAGTTTTTATTTGTAGACATTCTTTTTCCCAATATAGGCCTCTTAGCGCTCAGAATGTCCAATTGCAGTTTCTACAGAAAGAGTGTTTCAGAACGGCCCAATCAAAAGTAAGGTTCAACTCTGTTAGTTGAATGCACAGAACAGAAAGAAGTTTCATACAATGCTTCTGTGTAGTTTATATTTGGACATATCCTTTTTTCCACTATTACCCACTTAGTGCTACGAATGTCCAGTTGCATTTTCTACAGACAGAGTGTTTCAAAACTGCTCAATCAAAAGTATGGATTAACTCTGTTAGCTGAATGCTCAGATCAGAAAGAAGTTTCACAGAATGCTTCTGTGTAGTTTATATTTGAATATATTCCTTTTTCCACTACTACTCTCTTAGCGCTCCAAATGTCCAGTTGCATTTTCTACAGAAAGAGTGTTCAGATCTGCTCAATCAAAAGTATGGTTTAACTCTGTTAGCTGAATGCACAGATCAGAAAGAAGTTTCACAGAATTATTCTGTGTAGTTTATATTTGGAGACATTCCTTTTTCCACTATTACCCTCTTAGCGCTCCGAATCTCCACTTGCATTTTCTACAGAAAGAGTGTTCAGATCTGCTCAATCAAAAGTATGGTTTAACTCTGTTAGCTGAATGCACAGTTCAGAAAGAAGTTTCACAGAATGATTCTGTGTAGTTTATATTTGGAGACATTCCTTTTTCCACTATTACCCTCTTAGCGCTCCGAATCTCCACTTGCATTTTCTACAGAAAGAGTGTTTCAGAACGGCTCAATCAAAAGTAAGGTTCAACTCTTTTAGTTGAACAAACAGAACAGAAAGAAGTTTCACACAAATCCTCTGTGTAGTTTTTATTTGTAGACATTCTTTTTCCCAATATAGGCCTCTTAGCGCTCAGAATGTCCAATTGCAGTTTCTACAGAAAGAGTGTTTCAGAACGGCTCAATCAAAAGTAAGGTTCAACTCTGTTAGTTGAATGCACAGAACAGAAAGAAGTTTCATACAATGCTTCTGTGTAGTTTATATTTGAACATATCCTTTTTTCCACTATTACCCACTTAGCGCTACGAATGTCCAGTTGCATTTTCTACAGACAGAGTTTTTCAAAACTGCTCAATCAAAAGTATGGTTTAACTCTGTTAGCTGAATGCTCAGATCAGATAGAAGTTTCACAGAATGCTTCTGTGTAGTTTATATTTGAATATATTCCTTTTTCCACTACTACGCTCTTAGCGCTCCTAATGTCCAGTTGCATTTTCTACAGAAAGAGTGTTCAGATCTGCTCAATCAAAAGTATGGTTTAATTCTGTTAGCTGAATGCACAGATCAGAAAGAAGTTTCACAGAATGATTCTGTGTAGTTTATATTTGGAGACATTCCTTTTTCCACTATTACCCTCTTAGCGCTCCGAATCTCCACTTGCATTTTCTAAAGAAAGAGTGTTTCAGAACGGCTCAATCAAAACTAAGGTTCAACTCTTTTAGTTGAACAAACAGAACAGAAAGAAGTTTCACACAATTCTTCTGTGTAGTTTTTATTTGTAGACATTCTTTTTCCCAATATAGGCCTCTTAGCGCTCAGAATGTCCAATTGCAGTTTCTACAGAAAGAGAGTTTCAGAACGGCTCAATCAAAAGTAAGGTTCAACTCTGTTATTTGAATGCACAGAACAGAAAGAAGTTTCATACAATGCTTCTGTGTAGTTTATATTTGAACATATCCTTTTTTCCACTATTACCCACTTAGCGCTACGAATGTCCAGTTGCATTTTCTACAGACAGAGTGTTTCAAAACTGCTCAATCAAAAGTATGGTTTAACTCTGTTAGCTGAATGCTCAGATCAGAAAGAAGTTTCACAGAATGCATCTGTGTAGTTTATATTTGAATATATTCCTTTTTCCACTACTACGCTCTTAGCGCTCCTAATGTCCAGTTGCATTTTCTACAGAAAGAGTGTTCAGATCTGCTCAATCAATGTATGTTTTAATTCTGTTAGCTGAATGCACAGATCAGAAAGAAGTTTCACAGAATGATTCTGTGTAGTTTATATTTGGAGACATTCCTTTTTCCACTATTACCCTGTTAGCGCTCCGAATCTCCACTTGCATTTTCTAAAGAAAGAGTGTTTCAGAACGGCTCAATCAAAACTAAGGTTCAACTCTTTTAGTTGAACAAACAGAACAGAAAGAAGTTTCACACAATTCTTCTGTGTAGTTTTTATTTGTAGACATTCTTTTTCCCAATATAGGCCTCTTAGCGCTCAGAATGTCCAATTGCAGTTTCTACAGAAAGAGTGTTTCAGAACGGCTCAATCAAAAGTAAGGTTCAACTCTGTTAGTTGAATGCACAGAACAGAAAGAAGTTTCATACAATGCTTCTGCGTAGTTTATATTTGGACATATCCTTTTTTCCACTATTACCCACTTAGTGCTACGAATGTCCAGTTGCATTTTCTACAGACAGAGTGTTTCAAAACTGCTCAATCAAAAGTATGGTTTAACTCTGTTAGCTGAATGCTCAGATCAGAAAGAAGTTTCACATAATGCTTCTGTGTAGTTTATATTTGAATATATTCCTTTTTCCACTACTACTCTCTTAGCGCTCCAAATGTCCAGTTGCATTTTCTACAGAAAGAGTGTTCAGATCTGCTCAATCAAAAGTATGGTTTAACTCTGTTAGCTGAATGCACAGATCAGAAAGAAGTTTCACAGAATTATTCTGTGTAGTTTATATTTGGAGACATTCCTTTTTCCACTATTACCCTCTTAGCGCTCCGAATCTCCTCTTGCATTTTCTACAGAAAGAGTGTTCAGATCTGCTCAATCAAAAGTATGGTTTAACTCTGTTAGCTGAATGCACAGTTCAGAAAGAAGTTTCACAGAATGATTCTGTGTAGTTTATATTTGGAGACATTCCTTTTTCCACTATTACCCTCTTAGCGCTCCGAATCTCCACTTGCATTTTCTACAGAAAGAGTGTTTCAGAACGGCTCAATCAAAACTAAGGTTCAACTCTTTTAGTTGAACAAACAGAACAGAAAAAAGTTTCACACAATTCTTCTGTGTAGTTTTTATTTGTAGACATTCTTTTTCCCAATATAGGCCGCTTAGCGCTCAGAATGTCCAATTGCAGTTTCTACAGAAAGAGGGTTTCAGAACGGCTCAATCAAAAGTAAGGTTCAACTCTGTTAGTTGAATGCACAGAACAGAAAGAAATTTCATACAATGCTTCTGTGTAGTTTATATTTGAACATATCCTTTTTTCCACTATTACCCACTTAGCGCTACGAATGTCCAGTTGCATTTTCTACAGACAGAGTGTTTCAAAACTGCTCAATCAAAAGTATGGTTTAACTCTGTTAGCTGAATGCTCAGATCAGAAAGAAGTTTCACAGAATGCTTCTGTGTAGTTTATATTTGAATATATTCCTTTTTCCACTACTACGCTCTTAGCGCTCCTAATGTCCAGTTGCATTTTCTACAGAAAGAGTGTTCAGATCTGCTCAATCAAAAGTATGGTTTAACTCTGTTAGCTGAATGCACAGATCAGAAAGAAGTTTCACAGAATGATTCTGTGTAGTTTATATTTGGAGATATTCCTTTTTCCACTATTACCCTGTTAGCGCACCGAATCTCCACTTGCATTTTCTAAAGAAAGAGTGTTTCAGAACGGCTCAATCAAAACTAAGGTTCAACTCTTTTAGTTGAACAAACAGAACAGAAAGAAGTTTCACACAATTCTTCTGTGTAGTTTTTATTTGTAGACATTCTTTTTCCCAATATAGGCCTCTTAGCGCTCAGAATGTCCAATTGCAGTTTCTACAGAAAGAGTGTTTCAGAACGGCTCAATCAAAAGTAAGGTTCAACTCTGTTAGTTGAATGCACAGAACACAAAGTAGTTTCATACAATGCTTCTGTGTAGTTTATATTTGAACATATCCTTTTTTCCACTATTACCCACTTAGCGCTACGAATGTCCAGTTGCATTTTCTACAGACAGAGTGTTTCAAAACTGCTCAATCAAAAGTATGGTTTAACTCTGTTAGCTGAATGCTCAGATCAGAAAGATGTTTCACAGAATGCTTCTGTGTAGTTTATATTTGAATATATTCCTTTTTCCACTACTACGCTCTTAGCGCTCCTAATGTCCAGTTGCATTTTCTACAGAAAGAGTGTTCAGATCTGCTCAATCAAAAGTATGTTTTAATTCTGTTAGCTGAATGCACAGATCAGAAAGATGTTTCACAGAATGATTCTGTGTAGTTTATATTTGGAGACATTCCTTTTTCCACTATTACCCTCTTAGCGCTCCGAATCTCCACTTGCATTTTCTAAAGAAAGAGTGTTTCAGAACGGCTCAATCAAAACTAAGGTTCAACTCTTTTAGTTGAACAAACAGAACAGAAAGAAGTTTCACACAATTCTTCTGTGTAGTTTTTATTTGTAGACATTCTTTTTCCCAATATAGGCCTCTTAGCGCTCAGAATGTCCAATTGCAGTTTCTACAGAAAGAGTGTTTCAGAACGGCTCAATCAAAAGTAAGGTTCAACTCTGTTAGTTGAATGCACAGAACAGAAAGAAGTTTCATACAATGCTTCTGTGTAGTTCATATTTGGACATATCCTTTTTTCCCCTATTACCCACTTAGTGCTACGAATGTCCAGTTGCATTTTCTACAGACAGAGTGTTTCAAAACTGCTCAATCAAAAGTATGGTTTAACCCTGTTAGCTGAATGCTCAGATCAGAAAGAAGTTTCACAGAATGATTCTGTGTTGTTTATATTTGAATATATTCCTTTTTCCACTACTACTCTCTTAGCGCTCCAAATGTCCAGTTGCATTTTCTACAGAAAGAGTGTTCAGATCTGCTCAATCAAAAGTATGGTTTAACTCTGTTAGCTGAATGCACAGATCAGAAAGAAGTTTCACAGAATTATTCTGTGTAGTTTATATTTGGAGACATTCCTTTTTCCACTATTACCCTCTTAGCGCTCCGAATCTCCACTTGCATTTTCTACAGAAAGAGTGTTCATATCTGCTCAATCAAAAGTATGGTTTAACTCTGTTAGCTGAATGCACAGTTCAGAAAGAAGTTTCACAGAATGATTCTGTGTAGTTTATATTTGGAGACATTCCTTTTTCCACTATTACCCTCTTAGCGCTCCGAATCTCCACTTGCATTTTCTACAGAAAGAGTGTTTCAGAACGGCTCAATCAAAAGTAAGGTTCAACTCTTTTATTTGAACAAACAGAACAGAAAGAAGTTTCACACAATTCTTCTGTGTAGTTTTTATTTGTAGACATTCTTTTTCCCAATATAGGCCTCTTAGCGCTCAGAATGTCCAATTGCAGTTTCTACAGAAAGAGTGTTTCAGAACGGCTCAATCAAAAGTAAGGTTCAACTCTGTTAGTTGAATGCACAGAACAGAAAGAAGTTTCATACAATGCTTCTGTGTAGTTTATATTTGAACATATCCTTTTTTCCACTATTACCCACTTAGCGCTACGAATGTCCAGTTGCATTTTCTACAGACAGAGTGTTTCAAAACTGCTCAATCAAATGTATGGTTTAACTCTGTTAGCTGAATGCTCAGATCAGAAAGAAGTTTCACAGAATGCTTCTGTGTAGTTTATATTTGAATATATTCCTTTTTCCACTACTACGCTCTTAGCGCTCCTAATGTCCAGTTGCATTTTCTACAGAAAGAGTGTTCAGATCTGCTCAATCAAAAGTATGTTTTAATTCTGTTAGCTGAATGCACAGATCAGAAAGATGTTTCACAGAATGATTCTGTGTAGTTTATATTTGGAGACATTCCTTTTTCCACTATTACCCTCTTAGCGCTCCGAATCTCCACTTGCATTTTCTAAAGAAAGAGTGTTTCAGAACGGCTCAATCAAAACTAAGGTTCAACTCTTTTAGTTGAACAAACAGAACAGAAAGAAGTTTCACACAATTCTTCTGTGTAGTTTTTATTTGTAGACATTCTTTTTTCCAATATAGGCCTCTTAGCGCTCAGAATGTCCAATTGCATTTTCTACAGAAAGAGTGTTTCAGAACGGCTCAATCAAAAGTAAGGTTCAACTCTGTTAGTTGAATGCACAGAACAGAAAGAAGTTTCATACAATGCTTCTGTGTAGTTTATATTTGGACATATCCTTTTTTCCCCTATTACCCACTTAGTGCTACGAATGTCCAGTTGCATTTTCTACAGACAGAGTGTTTCAAAACTGCTCAATCAAAAGTATGGTTTAACTCTGTTAGCTGAATGCTCAGATCAGAAAGAAGTTTCACAGAATGCTTCTGTGTAGTTTATATTTGAATATATTCCTTTTTCCACTACTACTCTCTTAGCGCTCCAAATGTCCAGTTGCATTTTCTACAGAAAGAGTGTTCAGATCTGCTCAATCAAAAGTATGGTTTAACTCTGTTAGCTGAATGCACAGATCAGAAAGAAGTTTCACAGAATTATTCTGTGTAGTTTATATTTGGAGACATTCCTTTTTCCACTATTACCCTCTTAGCGCTCCGAATCTCCACTTGCATTTTCTACAGAAAGAGTGTTCAGATCTGCTCAATCAAAAGTATGGTTTAACTCTGTTAGCTGAATGCACAGTTCAGAAAGAAGTTTCACAGAATGATTCTGTGTAGTTTATATTTGGAGACATTCCTTTTTCCACTATTACCCTCTTAGCGCTCCGTATCTCCACTTGCATTTTCTACAGAAAGAGTGTTTCAGAACGGCTCAATCAAAACTAAGGTTCAACTCTTTTAGTTGAACAAACAGAACAGAAAGAAGTTTCACACAATTCTTCTGTGTAGTTTTTATTTGTAGACATTCTTTTTCCCAATATAGGCCTCTTAGCGCTCAGAATGTCCAATTGCAGTTTCTACAGAAAGAGTGTTTCAGAACGGCTCAATCAAAAGTAAGGTTCAACTCTGTTAGTTGAATGCACAGAACAGAAAGAAGTTTCATACAATGCTTCTGTGTAGTTTATATTTGAACATATCCTTTTTTCCACTTTTACCCACTTAGCGCTACGAATGTCCAGTTGCATTTTCTACAGACAGAGTGTTTCAAAACTGCTCAATCAAAAGTATGGTTTAACTCTGTTAGCTGAATGCTCAGATCAGAAAGAAGTTTCACAGAATGCTTCTGTGTAGTTTATATTTGAATATATTCCTTTTTCCACTACTACGCTCTTAGCGCTCATAATGTCCAGTTGCATTTTCTACAGAAAGAGTGTTCAGATCTGCTCAATCAAAAGTATGGTTTAATTCTGTTAGCTGAATGCACAGATCAGAAATAAGTTTCACAGAATGATTCTGTGTAGTTTATATTTGGAGACATTCTTTTTTCCACTATTACCCTCTTAGCGCTCCGAATCTCCACTTGCATTTTCTAAAGAAAGAGTGTTTCAGAACGGCTCAATCAAAACTAAGGTTCAACTCTTTTAGTTTAACAAACAGAACAGAAAGAAGTTTCACACAATTCTTCTGTGTAGTTTTTATTTGTAGACATTCTTTTTCCCAATATAGGCCTCTTAGCGCTCAGAATGTCCAATTGCAGTTTCTACAGAAAGAGAGTTTCAGAACGGCTCAATCAAAAGTAAGGTTCAACTCTGTTAGTTGAATGCACAGAACAGAAAGAAGTTTCATACAATGCTTCTGTGTAGTTTATATTTGGACATATCATTTTTCCCCTATTACCCACTTAGTGCTACGAATGTCCAGTTGCATTTTCTACAGACAGAGTGTTTCAAAACTGCTCAATCAAAAGTATGGTTTAACTCTGTTAGCTGAATGCTCAGATCAGAAAGAAGTTTCACAGAATGCTTCTGTGTAGTTTATATTTGAATATATTCCTTTTTCCACTACTACTCTCTTAGCGCTCCAAATGTCCAGTTGCATTTTCTACAGAAAGAGTGTTCAGATCTGCTCAATCAAAAGTATGGTTTAACTCTGTTAGCTGAATGCACAGATCAGAAAGAAGTTTCACAGAATTATTCTGTGTAGTTTATATTTGGAGACATTCCTTTTTCCACTATTACCCTCTTAGCGCTCCGAATCTCCACTTGCATTTTCTACAGAAAGAGTGTTCAGATCTGCTCAATCAAAAGTATGGTTTAACTCTGTTAGCTGAATGCACAGTTCAGAAAGAAGTTTCACAGAATGATTCTGTATAGTTTATATTTGGAGACATTCCTTTTTCCACTATTACCCTCTTAGCGCTCCGAATCTCCACTTGCATTTTCTACAGAAAGAGTGTTTCAGAACGGCTCAATCAAAAGTAAGGTTCAACTCTTTTATTTGAACAAACAGAACAGAAAGAAGTTTCACACAATTCTTCTGTGTAGTTTTTATTTGTAGACATTCTTTTTCCCAATATAGGCCTCTTAGCGCTCAGAATGTCCAATTGCAGTTTCTACAGAAAGAGTGTTTCAGAACGGCTCAATCAAAAGTAAGGTTCAACTCTGTTAGTTGAATGCACAGAACAGAAAGAAGTTTCATACAATGCTTCTGTGTAGTTTATATTTGAACATATCCTTTTTTCCACTATTACCCACTTAGCGCTACGAATGTCCAGTTGCATTTTCTACAGACAGAGTGTTTCAAAACTGCTCAATCAAAAGTATGGTTTAACTCTGTTAGCTGAATGCTCAGATCAGAAAGAAGTTTCACAGAATGCTTCTGTGTAGTTTATATTTGAATATATTCCTTTTTCCACTACTACGCTCTTAGCGCTCCTAATGTCCAGTTGCATTTTCTACAGAAAGAGTGTTCAGATCTGCTCAATCAAAAGTATGGTTTAACTCTGTTAGCTGAATGCACAGATCAGAAAGAAGTTTCACAGAATGATTCTGTGTAGTTTATATTTGGAGATATTCCTTTTTCCACTATTACCCTCTTAGCGCTCCGAATCTCCACTTGCATTTTCTAAAGAAAGAGTGTTTCAGAACGGCTCAATCAAAACTAAGGTTCAACTCTTTTAGTTGAACAAACAGAACAGAAAGAAGTTTCACACAATTCTTCTGTGTAGTTTTTATTTGTAGACATTCTTTTTCCCAATATAGGCCTCTTAGCGCTCAGAATGTCCAATTGCAGTTTCTACAGAAAGAGTGTTTCAGAACGGCTCAATCAAAAGTAAGGTTCAACTCTGTTAGTTGAATGCACAGAACAGAAAGAAGTTTCATACAATGCTTCTGTGTAGTTTATATTTGAACATATCCTTTTTTCCACTATTACCCACTTAGCGCTACGAATGTCCAGTTGCATTTTCTACAGACAGAGTGTTTCAAAACTGCTCAATCAAAAGTATGGTTTAACTCTGTTAGCTGAATGCTCAGATCAGAAAGAAGTTTCACAGAATGCTTCTGTGTAGTTTATATTTGAATATATTCCTTTTTCCACTACTACGCTCTTAGCGCTCCTAATGTCCAGTTGCATTTTCTACAGAAAGAGTGTTCAGATCTGCTCAATCAAAAGTATGTTTTAATTCTGTTAGCTGAATGCACAGATCAGAAAGATGTTTCACAGAATGATTCTGTGTAGTTTATATTTGGAGACATTCCTTTTTCCACTATTACCCTCTTAGCGCTCCGAATCTCCACTTGCATTTTCTAAAGAAAGAGTGTTTCAGAACGGCTCAATCAAAACTAAGGTTCAACTCTTTTAGTTGAACAAACAGAACAGAAAGAAGTTTCACACAATTCTTCTGTGTAGTTTTTATTTGTAGACATTCTTTTTTCCAATATAGGCCTCTTAACGCTCAGAATGTCCAATTGCAGTTTCTACAGAAAGAGTGTTTCAGAACGGCTCAATCAAAAGTAAGGTTCAACTCTGTTAGTTGAATGCACAGAACAGAAAGAAGTTTCATACAATGCTTCTGTGTAGTTTATATTTGGACATATCCTTTTTTCCCCTATTACCCACTTAGTGCTACGAATGTCCAGTTGCATTTTCTACAGACAGAGTGTTTCAAAACTGCTCAATCAAAAGTATGGTTTAACTCTGTTAGCTGAATGCTCAGATCAGAAAGAAGTTTCACAGAATGCTTCTGTGTAGTTTATATTTGAATATATTCCTTTTTCCACTACTACGCTCTTAGCGCTCCTAATGTCCAGTTGCATTTTCTACAGAAAGAGTGTTCAGATCTGCTCAATCAAAAGTATGGTTTAACTCTGTTAGCTGAATGCACAGATCAGAAAGAAGTTTCACAGAATTATTCTGTGTAGTTTATATTTGGAGACATTCCTTTTTCCACTATTACCCTCTTAGCGCTCCGAATCTCCACTTGCATTTTCTACAGAAAGAGTGTTCAGATCTGCTCAATCAAAAGTATGGTTTAACTCTGTTAGCTGAATGCACAGTTCAGAAAGAAGTTTCACAGAATGATTCTGTGTAGTTTATATTTGGAGACATTCCTTTTTCCACTATTACCCTCTTAGCGCTCCGTATCTCCACTTGCATTTTCTACAGAAAGAGTGTTTCAGAACGGCTCTATCAAAACTAAGGTTCAACTCTTTTAGTTGAACAAACAGAACAGAAAGAAGTTTCACACAATTCTTCTGTGTAGTTTTTATTTGTAGACATTCTTTTTCCCAATATAGGCCTCTTAGGGCTCAGAATGTCCAATTGCAGTTTCTACAGAAAGAGTGTTTCAGAACGGCTCAATCAAAAGTAAGGTTCAACTCTGTTAGTTGAATGCACAGAACAGAAAGAAGTTTCATACAATGCTTCTGTGTAGTTTATATTTGAACATATTCTTTTTTCCACTATTACCCACTTAGCGCTACGAATGTCCAGTTGCATTTTCTACAGACAGAGTGTTTCAAAACTGCTCAATCAAAAGTATGGTTTAACTCTGTTAGCTGAATGCTCAGATCAGAAAGAAGTTTCACAGAATGCTTCTGTGTAGTTTATATTTGAATATATTCCTTTTTCCACTACTACGCTCTTAGCGCTCCTAATGTCCAGTTGCATTTTCTACAGAAAGAGTGTTCAGATCTGCTCAATCAAAAGTATGGTTTAATTCTGTTAGCTGAATGCACAGATCAGAAATAAGTTTCACAGAATGATTCTGTGTAGTTTATATTTGGAGACATTCCTTTTTCCACTATTACCCTCTTAGCGCTCCGAATCTCCACTTGCATTTTCTAAAGAAAGAGTGTTTCAGAACGGCTCAATCAAAACAAAGGTTCAACTCTTTTAGTTTAACAAACAGAACAGAAAGAAGTTTCACACAATTCTTCTGTGTAGTTTTTATTTGTAGACATTCTTTTTCCCAATATAGGCCTCTTAGCGCTCAGAATGTCCAATTGCAGTTTCTACAGAAAGAGTGTTTCAGAACGTCTCAATCAAAAGTAAGGTTCAACTCTGTTAGTTGAATGCACAGAACAGAAAGAAGTTTCATACAATGCTTCTGTGTAGTTTATATTTGGACATATCATTTTTCCCCTATTACCCACTTAGTGCTACGAATGTCCAGTTGCATTTTCTACAGACAGAGTGTTTCAAAACTGCTCAATCAAAAGTATGGTTTAACTCTGTTAGCTGAATGCTCAGATCAGAAAGAAGTTTCACAGAATTATTCTGTGTAGTTTATATTTGGAGACATTCCTTTTTCCACTATTACCCTCTTAGCGCTCCGAATCTCCACTTGCATTTTCTACAGAAAGAGTGTTCAGATCTGCTCAATCAAAAGTATGGTTTAACTCTGTTAGCTGAATGCACAGTTCAGAAAGAATTTTCACAGAATGATTCTGTGTAGTTTATATTTGGAGACATTCCTTTTTCCACTATTACCGTCATAGCGCTCCGAATCTCCACTTGCATTTTCTACAGAAAGAGTGTTTCAGAACGGCTCAATCAAAAGTAAGGTTCAAATCTTTTATTTGAACAAACAGAACAGAAAGAAGTTTCACACAATTCTTCTGTGTAGTTTTTATTTGTAGACATTCTTTTTCCCAATATAGGCCTCTTAGCGCTGAGAATGTCCAATTGCAGTTTCTACAGAAAGAGTGTTTCAGAACGGCTCAATCAAAAGTAAGGTTCAACTCTGTTAGTTGAATGCACAGAACAGAAAGAAGTTTCATACAATGCTTCTGTGTAGTTTATATTTGAACATATCCTTTTTTCCACTATTACCCACTTAGCGCTACGAATGTCCAGTTGCATTTTCTACAGACAGAGTGTTTCAAAACTGCTCAATCAAAAGTATGGTTTAACTCTGTTAGCTGAATGCTCAGATCAGAAAGAAGTTTCACAGAATGCTTCTGTGTAGTTTATATTTGAATATATTCCTTTTTCCACTACTACGCTCTTAGCGCTCCTAATGTCCAGTTGCATTTTCTACAGAAAGAGTGTTCAGATCTGCTCAATCAAAAGTATGGTTTAACTCTGTTAGCTGAATGCACAGATCAGAAAGAAGTTTCACAGAATGATTCTGTGTAGTTTATATTTGGAGATATTCCTTTTTCCACTATTACCCTCTTAGCGCTCCGAATCTCCACTTGCATTTTCTAAAGAAAGAGTGTTTCAGAACGGCTCAATCAAAACTAAGGTTCAACTCTTTTAGTTGAACAAACAGAACAGAAAGAAGTTTCACACAATTCTTCTGTGTAGTTTTTATTTGTAGACATTCTTTTTCCCAATATAGGCCTCTTAGCGCTCAGAATGTCCAATTGCAGTTTCTACAGAAAGAGTGTTTCAGAACGGCTCAATCAAAAGTAAGGTTCAACTCTGTTAGTTGAATGCACAGAACAGAAAGAAGTTTCATACAATGCTTCTGTGTAGTTTATATTTGAACATATCCTTTTTTCCACTATTACCCACTTAGCGCTACGAATGTCCAGTTGCATTTTCTACAGACAGAGTGTTTCAAAACTGCTCAATCAAAAGTATGGTTTAACTCTGTTAGCTGAATGCTCAGATCAGAAAGAAGTTTCACAGAATGCTTCTGTGTAGTTTATATTTGAATATATTCCTTTTTCCACTACTACGCTCTTAGCGCTCCTAATGTCCAGTTGCATTTTCTACAGAAAGAGTGTTCAGATCTGCTCAATCAAAAGTATGTTTTAATTCTGTTAGCTGAATGCACAGATCAGAAAGATGTTTCACAGAATGATTCTGTGTAGTTTATATTTGGAGACATTCCTTTTTCCACTATTACCCTCTTAGCGCTCCGAATCTCCACTTGCATTTTCTAAAGAAAGAGTGTTTCAGAACGGCTCAATCAAAACTAAGGTTCAACTCTTTTAGTTGAACAAACAGAACAGAAAGAAGTTTCACACAATTCTTCTGTGTAGTTTTTATTTGTAGACATTCTTTTTTCCAATATAGGCCTCTTAGCGCTCAGAATGTCCAATTGCAGTTTCTACAGAAAGAGTGTTTCAGAACGGCTCAATCAAAAGTAAGGTTCAACTCTGTTAGTTGAATGCACAGAACAGAAAGAAGTTTCATACAATGCTTCTGTGTAGTTTATATTTGGACATATCCTTTTTTCCCCTATTACCCACTTAGTGCTACGAATGTCCAGTTGCATTTTCTACAGACAGAGTGTTTCAAAACTGCTCAATCAAAAGTATGGTTTAACTCTGTTAGCTGAATGCTCAGATCAGAAAGAAGTTTCACAGAATGCTTCTGTGTAGTTTATATTTGAATATATTCCTTTTTCCACTACTACTCTCTTAGCGCTCCAAATGTCCAGTTGCATTTTCTACAGAAAGAGTGTTCAGATCTGCTCAATCAAAAGTATGGTTTAACTCTGTTAGCTGAATGCACAGATCAGAAAGAAGTTTCACAGAATTATTCTGTGTAGTTTATATTTGGAGACATTCCTTTTTCCACTATTACCCTCTTAGCGCTCCGAATCTCCACTTGCATTTTCTACAGAAAGAGTGTTCAGATCTGCTCAATCAAAAGTATGGTTTAACCCTGTTAGCTGAATGCACAGTTCAGAAAGAAGTTTCACAGAATGATTCTGTGTAGTTTATATTTGGAGACATTCCTTTTTCCACTATTACCCTCTTAGCGCTCCGTATCTCCACTTGCATTTTCTACAGAAAGAGTGTTTCAGAACGGCTCAATCAAAACTAAGGTTCAACTCTTTTAGTTGAACAAACAGAACAGAAAGAAGTTTCACACAATTCTTCTGTGTAGTTTTTATTTGTAGACATTCTTTTTCCCAATATAGGCCTCTTAGCGCTCAGAATGTCCAATTGCAGTTTCTACAGAAAGAGTGTTTCAGAACGGCTCAATCAAAAGTAAGGTTCAACTCTGTTAGTTGAATGCACAGAACAGAAAGAAGTTTCATACAATGCTTCTGTGTAGTTTATATTTGAACATATCCTTTTTTCCACTATTACCCACTTAGCGCTACGAATGTCCAGTTGCATTTTCTACAGACAGAGTGTTTCAAAACTGCTCAATCAAAAGTATGGTTTAACTCTGTTAGCTGAATGCTCAGATCAGAAAGAAGTTTCACAGAATGCTTCTGTGTAGTTTATATTTGAATATATTCCTTTTTCCACTACTACGCTCTTAGCGCTCATAATGTACAGTTGCATTTTCTACAGAAAGAGTGTTCAGATCTGCTCAATCAAAAGTATGGTTTAATTCTGTTAGCTGAATGCACAGATCAGAAATAAGTTTCACAGAATGATTCTGTGTAGTTTATATTTGGAGACATTCCTTTTTCCACTATTACCCTCTTAGCGCTCCGAATCTCCACTTGCATTTTCTAAAGAAAGAGTGTTTCAGAACGGCTCAATCAAAACTAAGGTTCAACTCTTTTAGTTGAACAAACAGAACAGAAAGAAGTTTCACACAATTCTTCTGTGTAGTTTTTATTTGTAGACATTCTTTTTCCCAATATAGGCCTCTTAGCGCTCAGAATGTCCAATTGCAGTTTCTACAGAAAGAGTGTTTCAGAACGGCTCAATCAAAAGTAAGGTTCAACTCTGTTAGTTGAATGCACAGAACAGAAAGAAGTTTCATACAATGCTTCTGTGTAGTTGATATTTGGACATATCCTTTTTTCCACTATTACCCACTTAGTGCTACGAATGTCCAGTTGCATTTTCTACAGACAGAGTGTTTCAAAACTGCTCAATCAAAAGTATGGTTTAACTCTGTTAGCTGAATGCTCAGATCAGAAAGAAGTTTCACAGAATGCTTCTGTGTAGTTTATATTTGAATATATTCCTTTTTCCACTACTACTCTCTTAGCGCTCCAAATGTCCAGTTGCATATTCTACAGAAAGAGTGTTCAGATCTGCTCAATCAAAAGTATGGTTTAACTCTGTTAGCTGAATGCCCAGATCAGAAAGAAGTTTCACAGAATGATTCTGTGTAGTTTATATTTGGAGACATTCCTTTTTCCACTATTACCCTCTTAGCGCTCCGAATCTCCACTTGCATTTTCTAAAGAAAGAGTGTTTCAGAACGGCTCAATCAAAACTAAGGTTCAACTCTTTTAGTTGAACAAACAGAACAGAAAGAAGTTTCACACAATTCTTCTGTGTAGTTTTTATTTGTAGACATTCTTTTTCCCAATATAGGCCTCTTAGCGCTCAGAATGTCCAATTGCAGTTTCTACAGAAAGAGAGTTTCAGAACGGCTCAATCAAAAGTAAGGTTCAACTCTGTTAGTTGAATGCACAGAACAGAAAGAAGTTTCATACAATGCTTCTGTGTAGTTTATATTTGAACATATCCTTTTTTCCACTATTACCCACTTAGCGCTACGAATGTCCAGTTGCATTTTCTACAGACAGAGTGTTTCAAAACTGCGCAATCAAAAGTATGGTTTAACTCTGTTAGCTGAATGCTCAGATCAGAAAGAAGTTTCACAGAATGCATCTGTGTAGTTTATATTTGAATATATTCCTTTTTCCACTACTACGCTCTTAGCGCTCCTAATGTCCAGTTGCATTTTCTACAGAAAGAGTGTTCAGATCTGCTCAATCAATGTATGTTTTAATTCTGTTAGCTGAATGCACAGATCAGAAAGAAGTTTCACAGAATGATTCTGTGTAGTTTATATTTGGAGACATTCCTTTTTCCACTATTACCCTGTTAGCGCTCCGAATCTCCACTTGCATTTTCTAAAGAAAGAGTGTTTCAGAACGGCTCAATCAAAACTAAGGTTCAACTCTTTTAGTTGAACAAACAGAACAGAAAGAAGTTTCACACAATTCTTCTGTGTAGTTTTTATTTGTAGACATTCTTTTTCCCAATATAGGCCTCTTAGCGCTCAGAATGTCCAATTGCAGTTTCTACAGAAAGAGTGTTTCAGAACGGCTCAATCAAAAGTAAGGTTCAACTCTGTTAGTTGAATGCACAGAACAGAAAGAAGTTTCATACAATGCTTCTGTGTAGTTTATATTTGAACATATCCTTTTTTCCACTATTACCCACTTAGCGCTACGAATGTCCAGTTGCATTTTCTACAGACAGAGTGTTTCAAAACTGCTCAATCAAAAGTATGGTTTAACTCTGTTAGCTGAATGCTCAGATCAGAAAGAAGTTTCACAGAATGCTTCTGTGTAGTTTATATTTGAATATATTCCTTTTTCCACTACTACGCTCTTAGCGCTCCTAATGTCCAGTTGCATTTTCTACAGAAAGAGTGTTCAGATCTGCTCAATCAAAAGTATGTTTTAATTCTGTTAGCTGAATGCACATATCAGAAAGATGTTTCACAGAATGATTCTGTGTAGTTTATATTTGGAGACATTCCTTTTTCCACTATTACCCTCTTAGCGCTCCGAATCTCCACTTGCATTTTCTAAAGAAAGAGTGTTTCAGAACGGCTCAATCAAAACTAAGGTTCAACTCTTTTAGTTGAACAAACAGAACAGAAAGAAGTTTCACACAATTCTTCTGTGTAGTTTTTATTTGTAGACATTCTTTTTTCCAATATAGGCCTCTTAGCGCTCAGAATGTCCAATTGCAGTTTCTACAGAAAGAGTGTTTCAGAACGGCTCAATCAAAAGTAAGGTTCAACTCTGTTAGTTGAATGCACAGAACAGAAAGAAGTTTCATACAATGCTTCTGTGTAGTTTATATTTGGACATATCCTTTTTTCCCCTATTACCCACTTAGTGCTACGAATGTCCAGTTGCATTTTCTACAGACAGAGTGTTTCAAAACTGCTCAATCAAAAGTATGGTTTAACTCTGTTAGCTGAATGCTCAGATCAGAAAGAAGTTTCACAGAATGCTTCTGTGTAGTTTATATTTGAATATATTCCTTTTTCCACTACTACCCTCTTAGCGCTCCAAATGTCCAGTTGCATTTTCTACAGAAAGAGTGTTCAGATCTGCTCAATCAAAAGTATGGTTTAACTCTGTTAGCTGAATGCACAGATCAGAAAGAAGTTTCACAGAATTATTCTGTGTAGTTTATATTTGGAGACATTCCTTTTTCCACTATTACCCTCTTAGCGCTCCGAATCTCCACTTGCATTTTCTACAGAAAGAGTGTTCAGATCTGCTCAATCAAAAGTATGGTTTAACTCTGTTAGCTGAATGCACAGTTCAGAAAGAAGTTTCACAGAATGATTCTGTGTAGTTTATATTTGGAGACATTCCTTTTTCCACTATTACCCTCTTAGCGCTCCGTATCTCCACTTGCATTTTCTACAGAAAGAGTGTTTCAGAACGGCTCAATCAAAACTAAGGTTCAACTCTTTTAGTTGAACAAACAGAACAGAAAGAAGTTTCACACAATTCTTCTGTGTAGTTTTTATTTGTAGATATTCTTTTTCCCAATATAGGCCTCTTAGCGCTCAGAATGTCCAATTGCAGTTTCTACAGAAAGAGTGTTTCAGAACGGCTCAATCAAAAGTAAGGTTCAAATCTGTTAGTTGAATGCACAGAACAGAAAGGAGTTTCATACAATGCTTCTGTGTAGTTTATATTTGAACATATCCTTTTTTCCACTATTACCCACTTAGTGCTACGAATGTCCAGTTGCATTTTCTACAGACAGAGTGTTTCAAAACTGCTCAATCAAAAGTATGGTTTAACTCTGTTAGCTGAATGCTCAGATCAGAAAGAAGTTTCACAGAATGCTTCTGTGTAGTTTATATTTGAATATATTACTTTTTCCACTACTACGCTCTTAGCGCTGCTAATGTCCAGTTGCATTTTCTACAGAAAGAGTGTTCAGATCTGCTCAATCAAAAGTATGGTTTAATTCTGTTAGCTGAATGCACAGATCAGAAAGAAGTTTCACAGAATGATTCTGTGTAGTTTATATTTGGAGACATTCCTTTTTCCACTATTACCCTCTTAGCGCTCCGAATCTCCACTTGCATTTTCTAAAGAAAGATTGTTTCAGAATGGCTCAATCAAAACTAAGGTTCAACTCTTTTAGTTGAACAAACAGAACAGAAAGAAGTTTCACACAATTCTTCTGTGTAGTTTTTATTTGTAGACATTCTTTTTCCCAATATAGGCCTCTTAGCGCTCAGAATGTCCAATTGCAGTTTCTACAGAAAGAGTGTTTCAGAACGGCCCCATCAAAAGTAAGGTTCAACTCTGTTAGTTGAATGCACAGAACAGAAAGAAGTTTCATACAATGCTTCTGTGTAGTTTATATTTGGACATATCCTTTTTTCCACTATTACCCACTTAGTGCTACGAATGTCCAGTTGCATTCTCTACAGACAGAGTGTTTCAAAACTGCTCAATCAAAAGTATGGTTTAACTCTGTTAGCTGAATGCTCAGATCAGAAAGAAGTTTCACAGAATGCTTCTGTGTAGTTTATATTTGAATATATTGCTTTTTCCACTACTACTCCCTTAGCGCTCCAAATGTCCAGTTGCATTTTCTACAGAAAGAGTGTTCAGATCTGCTCAATCAAATGTATGGTTTAACTCTGTTAGCTGAATGCACAGATCAGAAAGAAGTTTCACAGAATTATTCTGTGTAGTTTATATTTGGAGACATTCCTTTTTCCACTATTACCCTCTTAGCGCTCCGAATCTCCACTTGCATTTTCTACAGAAAGAGTGTTCAGATCTGCTCAATCAAAAGTATGGTTTAACTCTGTTAGCTGAATGCACAGTTCAGAAAGAAGTTTCACAGAATGATTCTGTGTAGTTTATATTTGGAGACATTCCTTTTTCCACTATTACCCTCTTAGCGCTCCGAATCTCCACTTGCATTTTCTACAGAAAGTGTGTTTCAGAACGGCTCAATCAAAACTAAGGTTCAAATCTTTTAGTTGAACAAACAGAACAGAAAGAAGTTTCACACAAATCCTCTGTGTAGTTTTTATTTGTAGACATTCTTTTTCCCAATATAGGCCTCTTAGCGCTCAGAATGTCCAATTGCAGTTTCTACAGAAAGAGTGTTTCAGAACGGCTCAATCAAAAGTAAGGTTCAACTCTGTTAGTTGAATGCACAGAACAGAAAGAAGTTTCATACAATGCTTCTGTGTAGTTTATATTTGAACATATCCTTTTTTCCACTATTACCCACTTAGCGCTACGAATGTCCAGTTGCATTTTCTACAGACAGAGTTTTTCAAAACTGCTCAATCAAAAGTATGGTTTAACTCTGTTAGCTGAATGCTCAGATCAGAAAGAAGTTTCACAGAATGCTTCTGTGTAGTTTATATTTGAATATATTCCTTTTTCCACTACTACGCTCTTAGCGCTCCAAATGTCCAGTTGCATTTTCTACAGAAAGAGTGTTCAGATCTGCTCAATCAAAAGTATGGTTTAATTCTGTTAGCTGAATGCACAGATCAGAAAGAAGTTTCACAGAATGATTCTGTGTAGTTTATATTTGGAGACATTCCATTTTCCACTATTACCCTCTTAGCGCTCCGAATCTCCACTTGCATTTTCTAAAGAAATAGTGTTTCAGAACGGCTCAATCAAAACTAAGGTTCAACTCTTTTAGTTGAACAAACAGAACAGAAAGAAGTTTCACACAATTCTTCTGTGTAGTTTTTTTTGTAGACATTCTTTTTCCCAATATAGGCCTCTAAGCGCTCAGAATGTCCAATTGCAGTTTCTACAGAAAGAGAGTTTCAGAACGGCTCAATCAAAAGTAAGGTTCAACTCGGTTAGTTGAATGCACAGAACAGAAAGAAGTTTCATACAATGCTTCTGCGTAGTTTATATTTGGACATATCCTTTTTTCCACTATTACCCACTTAGTGCTACGAATGTCCAGTTGCATTTTCTACAGACAGAGTGTTTCAAAACTGCTCAATCAAAAGTATGGTTTAACTCTGTTAGCTGAATGCTCAGATCAGAAAGAAGTTTCACAGAATGCTTCTGTGTAGTTTATATTTGAATATATTCCTTTTTCCACTACTACTCTCTTAGCGCTCCAAATGTCCAGTTGCATTTCCTACAGAAAGAGTGTTCAGATCTGCTCAATCAAAAGTATGGTTTAACTCTGTTAGCTGAATGCACAGATCAGAAAGAAGTTTCACAGAATTATTCTGTGTAGTTTATATTTGGAGACATTCCTTTTTCCACTATTACCCTCTTAGCGCTCCGAATCTCCACTTGCATTTTCTACAGAAAGAGTGTTCAGATCTGCTCAATCAAAAGTATGGTTTAACTCTGTTAGCTGAATGCACAGTTCAGAAAGAAGTTTCACAGAATGATTCTGTGTAGTTTATATTTGGAGACATTCCTTTTTCCACTATTACCCTCTTAGCGCTCCGAATCTCCACTTGCATTTTCTACAGAAAGAGTGTTTCAGAACGGCTCAATCAAAAGTAAGGTTCAACTCCTTTAGTTGAACAAACAGAACAGAAAGAAGTTTCACACAAATCCTCTGTGTAGTTTTTATTTGTAGACATTCTTTTTCCCAATATAGGCCTCTTAGCGCTCAGAATGTCCAATTGCAGTTTCTACAGAAAGAGTGTTTCAGAACGGCTCAATCAAAAGTAAGGTTCAACTCTGTTAGTTGAATGCACAGAACAGAAAGAAGTTTCATACAATGCTTCTGTGTAGTTTATATTTGAACATATCCTTTTTTCCACTATTACCCACTTAGCGCTACGAATGTCCAGTTGCATTTTCTACAGACAGAGTTTTTCAAAACTGCTCAATCAAAAGTATGGTTTAACTCTGTTAGCTGAATGCTCAGATCAGATAGAAGTTTCACAGAATGCTTCTGTGTAGTTTATATTTGAATATATTCCTTTTTCCACTACTACGCTCTTAGCGCTCCTAATGTCCAGTTGCATTTTCTACAGAAAGAGTGTTCAGATCTGCTCAATCAAAAGTATGGTTTAATTCTGTTAGCTGAATGCACAGATCAGAAAGAAGTTTCACAGAATGATTCTGTGTAGTTTATATTTGGAGACATGCCTTTTTCCACTATTACCCTCTTAGCGCTCCGAATCTCCACTTGCATTTTCTAAAGAAAGAGTGTTTCAGAACGGCTCAATCAAAACTAAGGTTCAACTCTTTTAGTTGAACAAACAGAACAGAAAGAAGTTTCACACAATTCTTCTGTGTAGTTTTTATTTGTAGACATTCTTTTTCCCAATATAGGCCTCTTAGCGCTCAGAATGTCCAATTGCAGTTTCTACAGAAAGAGAGTTTCAGAACGGCTCAATCAAAAGTAAGGTTCAACTCTGTTAGTTGAATGCACAGAACAGAAAGAAGTTTCATACAATGCTTCTGTGTAGTTTATATTTGAACATATCCTTTTTTCCACTATTACCCACTTAGCGCTACGAATGTCCAGTTGCATTTTCTACAGACAGAGTGTTTCAAAACTGCGCAATCAAAAGTATGGTTTAACTCTGTTAGCTGAATGCTCAGATCAGAAAGAAGTTTCACAGAATGCATCTGTGTAGTTTATATTTGAATATATTCCTTTTTCCACTACTAGGCTCTTAGCGCTCCTAATGTCCAGTTGCATTTTCTACAGAAAGAGTGTTCAGATCTGCTCAATCAATGTATGTTTTAATTCTGTTAGCTGAATGCACAGATCAGAAAGAAGTTTCACAGAATGATTCTGTGTAGTTTATATTTGGAGACATTCCTTTTTCCACTATTACCCTGTTAGCGCTCCGAATCTCCACTTGCATTTTCTAAAGAAAGAGTGTTTCAGAACGGCTCAATCAAAACTAAGGTTCAACTCTTTTAGTTGAACAAACAGAACAGAAAGAAGTTTCACACAATTCTTCTGTGTAGTTTTTATTTGTAGACATTCTTTTTCCCAATATAGGCCTCTTAGCGCTCAGAATGTCCAATTGCAGTTTCTACAGAAAGAGTGTTTCAGAACGGCTCAATCAAAAGTAAGGTTCAACTCTGTTAGTTGAATGCACAGAACAGAAAGAAGTTTCATACAATGCTTCTGCGTAGTTTATATTTGGACATATCCTTTTTTCCACTATTACCCACTTAGTGCTACGAATGTCCAGTTGCATTTTCTACAGACAGAGTGTTTCAAAACTGCTCAATCAAAAGTATGGTTTAACTCTGTTAGCTGAATGCTCAGATCAGAAAGAAGTTTCACATAATGCTTCTGTGTAGTTTATATTTGAATATATTCCTTTTTCCACTACTACTCTCTTAGCGCTCCAAATGTCCAGTTGCATTTTCTACAGAAAGAGTGTTCAGATCTGTTCAATCAAAAGTATGGTTTAACTCTGTTAGCTGAATGCACAGATCAGAAAGAAGTTTCACAGAATTATTCTGTGTAGTTTATATTTGGAGACATTCCTTTTTCCACTATTACCCTCTTAGCGCTCCGAATCTCCTCTTGCATTTTCTACAGAAAGAGTGTTCAGATCTGCTCAATCAAAAGTATGGTTTAACTCTGTTAGCTGAATGCACAGTTCAGAAAGAAGTTTCACAGAATGATTCTGTGTAGTTTATATTTGGAGACATTCCTTTTTCCACTATTACCCTCTTAGCGCTCCGAATCTCCACTTGCATTTTCTACAGAAAGAGTGTTTCAGAACGGCTCAATCAAAACTAAGGTTCAACTCTTTTAGTTGAACAAACAGAACAGAAAAATGTTTCACACAATTCTTCTGTGTAGTTTTTATTTGTAGACATTCTTTTTCCCAATATAGGCCTCTTAGCGCTCAGAATGTCCAATTGCAGTTTCTACAGAAAGAGTGTTTCAGAACGGCTCAATCAAAAGTAAGGTTCAACTCTGTTAGTTGAATGCACAGAACAGAAAGAAGTTTCATACAATGCTTCTGTGTAGTTTATATTTGAACATATCCTTTTTTCCACTATTACCCACTTAGCGCTACGAATGTCCAGTTGCATTTTCTACAGACAGAGTGTTTCAAAACTGCTCAATCAAAAGTATGGTTTAACTCTGTTAGCTGAATGCTCAGATCAGAAAGAAGTTTCACAGAATGCTTCTGTGTAGTTTATATTTGAATATATTCCTTTTTCCACTACTACGCTCTTAGCGCTCCTAATGTCCAGTTGCATTTTCTACAGAAAGAGTGTTCAGATCTGCTCAATCAAAAGTATGTTTTAATTCTGTTAGCTGAATGCACATATCAGAAAGATGTTTCACAGAATGATTCTGTGTAGTTTATATTTGGAGACATTCCTTTTTCCACTATTACCCTCTTAGCGCTCCGAATCTCCACTTGCATTTTCTAAAGAAAGAGTGTTTCAGAACGGCTCAATCAAAACTAAGGTTCAACTCTTTTAGTTGAACAAACAGAACAGAAAGAAGTTTCACACAATTCTTCTGTGTAGTTTTTATTTGTAGACATTCTTTTTTCCAATATAGGCCTCTTAGCGCTCAGAATGTCCAATTGCAGTTTCTACAGAAAGAGTGTTTCAGAACGGCTCAATCAAAAGTAAGGTTCAACTCTGTTAGTTGAATGCACAGAACAGAAAGAAGTTTCATACAATGCTTCTGTGTAGTTTATATTTGGACATATCCTTTTTTCCCCTATTACCCACTTAGTGCTACGAATGTCCAGTTGCATTTTCTACAGACAGAGTGTTTCAAAACTGCTCAATCAAAAGTATGGTTTAACTCTGTTAGCTGAATGCTCAGATCAGAAAGAAGTTTCACAGAATGCTTCTGTGTAGTTTATATTTGAATATATTCCTTTTTCCACTACTACTCTCTTAGCGCTCCAAATGTCCAGTTGCATTTTCTACAGAAAGAGTGTTCAGATCTGCTCAATCAAAAGTATGGTTTAACTCTGTTAGCTGAATGCACAGATCAGAAAGAAGTTTCACAGAATTATTCTGTGTAGTTTATATTTGGAGACATTCCTTTTTCCACTATTACCCTCTTAGCGCTCCGAATCTCCACTTGCATTTTCTACAGAAAGAGTGTTCAGATCTGCTCAATCAAAAGTATGGTTTAACTCTGTTAGCTGAATGCACAGTTCAGAAAGAAGTTTCACAGAATGATTCTGTGTAGTTTATATTTGGAGACATTCCTTTTTCCACTATTACCCTCTTAGCGCTCCGTATCTCCACTTGCATTTTCTACAGAAAGAGTGTTTCAGAACGGCTCAATCAAAACTAAGGTTCAACTCTTTTAGTTGAACAAACAGAACAGAAAGAAGTTTCACACAATTCTTCTGTGTAGTTTTTATTTGTAGATATTCTTTTTCCCAATATAGGCCTCTTAGCGCTCAGAATGTCCAATTGCAGTTTCTACAGAAAGAGTGTTTCAGAACGGCTCAATCAAAAGTAAGGTTCAAATCTGTTAGTTGAATGCACAGAACAGAAAGGAGTTTCATACAATGCTTCTGTGTAGTTTATATTTGAACATATCCTTTTTTCCACTATTACCCACTTAGTGCTACGAATGTCCAGTTGCATTTTCTACAGACAGAGTGTTTCAAAACTGCTCAATCAAAAGTATGGTTTAACTCTGTTAGCTGAATGCTCAGATCAGAAAGAAGTTTCACAGAATGCTTCTGTGTAGTTTATATTTGAATATATTACTTTTTCCACTACTACGCTCTTAGCGCTGCTAATGTCCAGTTGCATTTTCTACAGAAAGAGTGTTCAGATCTGCTCAATCAAAAGTATGGTTTAATTCTGTTAGCTGAATGCACAGATCAGAAAGAAGTTTCACAGAATGATTCTGTGTAGTTTATATTTGGAGACATTCCTTTTTCCACTATTACCCTCTTAGCGCTCCGAATCTCCACTTGCATTTTCTAAAGAAAGATTGTTTCAGAATGGCTCAATCAAAACTAAGGTTCAACTCTTTTAGTTGAACAAACAGAACAGAAAGAAGTTTCACACAATTCTTCTGTGTAGTTTTTATTTGTAGACATTCTTTTTCCCAATATAGGCCTCTTAGCGCTCAGAATGTCCAATTGCAGTTTCTACAGAAAGAGTGTTTCAGAACGGCCCCATCAAAAGTAAGGTTCAACTCTGTTAGTTGAATGCACAGAACAGAAAGAAGTTTCATACAATGCTTCTGTGTAGTTTATATTTGGACATATCCTTTTTTCCACTATTACCCACTTAGTGCTACGAATGTCCAGTTGCATTCTCTACAGACAGAGTGTTTCAAAACTGCTCAATCAAAAGTATGGTTTAACTCTGTTAGCTGAATGCTCAGATCAGAAAGAAGTTTCACAGAATGCTTCTGTGTAGTTTATATTTGAATATATTGCTTTTTCCACTACTACTCCCTTAGCGCTCCAAATGTCCAGTTGCATTTTCTACAGAAAGAGTGTTCAGATCTGCTCAATCAAATGTATGGTTTAACTCTGTTAGCTGAATGCACAGATCAGAAAGAAGTTTCACAGAATTATTCTGTGTAGTTTATATTTGGAGACATTCCTTTTTCCACTATTACCCTCTTAGCGCTCCGAATCTCCACTTGCATTTTCTACAGAAAGAGTGTTCAGATCTGCTCAATCAAAAGTATGGTTTAACTCTGTTAGCTGAATGCACAGTTCAGAAAGAAGTTTCACAGAATGATTCTGTGTAGTTTATATTTGGAGACATTCCTTTTTCCACTATTACCCTCTTAGCGCTCCGAATCTCCACTTGCATTTTCTACAGAAAGTGTGTTTCAGAACGGCTCAATCAAAACTAAGGTTCAAATCTTTTAGTTGAACAAACAGAACAGAAAGAAGTTTCACACAAATCCTCTGTGTAGTTTTTATTTGTAGACATTCTTTTTCCCAATATAGGCCTCTTAGCGCTCAGAATGTCCAATTGCAGTTTCTACAGAAAGAGTGTTTCAGAACGGCTCAATCAAAAGTAAGGTTCAACTCTGTTAGTTGAATGCACAGAACAGAAAGAAGTTTCATACAATGCTTCTGTGTAGTTTATATTTGAACATATCCTTTTTTCCACTATTACCCACTTAGCGCTACGAATGTCCAGTTGCATTTTCTACAGACAGAGTTTTTCAAAACTGCTCAATCAAAAGTATGGTTTAACTCTGTTAGCTGAATGCTCAGATCAGAAAGAAGTTTCACAGAATGCTTCTGTGTAGTTTATATTTGAATATATTCCTTTTTCCACTACTACGCTCTTAGCGCTCCAAATGTCCAGTTGCATTTTCTACAGAAAGAGTGTTCAGATCTGCTCAATCAAAAGTATGGTTTAATTCTGTTAGCTGAATGCACAGATCAGAAAGAAGTTTCACAGAATGATTCTGTGTAGTTTATATTTGGAGACATTCCATTTTCCACTATTACCCTCTTAGCGCTCCGAATCTCCACTTGCATTTTCTAAAGAAAGAGTGTTTCAGAACGGCTCAATCAAAACTAAGGTTCAACTCTTTTAGTTGAACAAACAGAACAGAAAGAAGTTTCACACAATTCTTCTGTGTAGTTTTTTTTGTAGACATTCTTTTTCCCAATATAGGCCTCTAAGCGCTCAGAATGTCCAATTGCAGTTTCTACAGAAAGAGAGTTTCAGAACGGCTCAATCAAAAGTAAGGTTCAACTCGGTTAGTTGAATGCACAGAACAGAAAGAAGTTTCATACAATGCTTCTGCGTAGTTTATATTTGGACATATCCTTTTTTCCACTATTACCCACTTAGTGCTACGAATGTCCAGTTGCATTTTCTACAGACAGAGTGTTTCAAAACTGCTCAATCAAAAGTATGGTTTAACTCTGTTAGCTGAATGCTCAGATCAGAAAGAAGTTTCACAGAATGCTTCTGTGTAGTTTATATTTGAATATATTCCTTTTTCCACTACTACTCTCTTAGCGCTCCAAATGTCCAGTTGCATTTCCTACAGAAAGAGTGTTCAGATCTGCTCAATCAAAAGTATGGTTTAACTCTGTTAGCTGAATGCACAGATCAGAAAGAAGTTTCACAGAATTATTCTGTGTAGTTTATATTTGGAGACATTCCTTTTTCCACTATTACCCTCTTAGCGCTCCGAATCTCCACTTGCATTTTCTACAGAAAGAGTGTTCAGATCTGCTCAATCAAAAGTATGGTTTAACTCTGTTAGCTGAATGCACAGTTCAGAAAGAAGTTTCACAGAATGATTCTGTGTAGTTTATATTTGGAGACATTCCTTTTTCCACTATTACCCTCTTAGCGCTCCGAATCTCCACTTGCATTTTCTACAGAAAGAGTGTTTCAGAACGGCTCAATCAAAAGTAAGGTTCAACTCTTTTAGTTGAACAAACAGAACAGAAAGAAGTTTCACACAAATCCTCTGTGTAGTTTTTATTTGTAGACATTCTTTTTCCCAATATAGGCCTCTTAGCGCTCAGAATGTCCAATTGCAGTTTCTACAGAAAGAGTGTTTCAGAACGGCTCAATCAAAAGTAAGGTTCAACTCTGTTAGTTGAATGCACAGAACAGAAAGAAGTTTCATACAATGCTTCTGTGTAGTTTATATTTGAACATATCCTTTTTTCCACTATTACCCACTTAGCGCTACGAATGTCCAGTTGCATTTTCTACAGACAGAGTTTTTCAAAACTGCTCAATCAAAAGTATGGTTTAACTCTGTTAGCTGAATGCTCAGATCAGATAGAAGTTTCACAGAATGCTTCTGTGTAGTTTATATTTGAATATATTCCTTTTTCCACTACTACGCTCTTAGCGCTCCTAATGTCCAGTTGCATTTTCTACAGAAAGAGTGTTCAGATCTGCTCAATCAAAAGTATGGTTTAATTCTGTTAGCTGAATGCACAGATCAGAAAGAAGTTTCACAGAATGATTCTGTGTAGTTTATATTTGGAGACATTCCTTTTTCCACTATTACCCTCTTAGCGCTCCGAATCTCCACTTGCATTTTCTAAAGAAAGAGTGTTTCAGAACGGCTCAATCAAAACTAAGGTTCAACTCTTTTAGTTGAACAAACAGAACAGAAAGAAGTTTCACACAATTCTTCTGTGTAGTTTTTATTTGTAGACATTCTTTTTCCCAATATAGGCCTCTTAGCGCTCAGAATGTCCAATTGCAGTTTCTACAGAAAGAGAGTTTCAGAACGGCTCAATCAAAAGTAAGGTTCAACTCTGTTAGTTGAATGCACAGAACAGAAAGAAGTTTCATACAATGCTTCTGTGTAGTTTATATTTGAACATATCCTTTTTTCCACTATTACCCACTTAGCGCTACGAATGTCCAGTTGCATTTTCTACAGACAGAGTGTTTCAAAACTGCTCAATCAAAAGTATGGTTTAACTCTGTTAGCTGAATGCTCAGATCAGAAAGAAGTTTCACAGAATGCATCTGTGTAGTTTATATTTGAATATATTCCTTTTTCCACTACTACGCTCTTAGCGCTCCTAATGTCCAGTTGCATTTTCTACAGAAAGAGTGTTCAGATCTGCTCAATCAATGTATGTTTTAATTCTGTTAGCTGAATGCACAGATCAGAAAGAAGTTTCACAGAATGATTCTGTGTAGTTTATATTTGGAGACATTCCTTTTTCCACTATTACCCTGTTAGCGCTCCGAATCTCCACTTGCATTTTCTAAAGAAAGAGTGTTTCAGAACGGCTCAATCAAAACTAAGGTTCAACTCTTTTAGTTGAACAAACAGAACAGAAAGAAGTTTCACACAATTCTTCTGTGTAGTTTTTATTTGTAGACATTCTTTTTCCCAATATAGGCCTCTTAGCGCTCAGAATGTCCAATTGCAGTTTCTACAGAAAGAGTGTTTCAGAACGGCTCAATCAAAAGTAAGGTTCAACTCTGTTGGTTGAATGCACAGAACAGAAAGAAGTTTCATACAATGCTTCTGTGTAGTTTATATTTGGACATATCCTTTTTTCCACTATTACCCACTTAGTGCTACGAATGTCCAGTTGCATTTTCTACAGACAGAGTGTTTCAAAACTGCTCAATCAAAAGTATGGTTTAACTCTGTTAGCTGAATGCTCAGATCAGAAAGAAGTTTCACATAATGCTTCTGTGTAGTTTATATTTGAATATATTCCTTTTTCCACTACTACTCTCTTAGCGCTCCAAATGTCCAGTTGCATTTTCTACAGAAAGAGTGTTCAGATCTGCTCAATCAAAAGTATGGTTTAACTCTGATAGCTGAATGCACAGATCAGAAAGAAGTTTCACAGAATTATTCTGTGTAGTTTATATTTGGAGACATTCCTTTTTCCACTATTACCCTCTTAGCGCTCCGAATCTCCTCTTGCATTTTCTACAGAAAGAGTGTTCAGATCTGCTCAATCAAAAGTATGGTTTAACTCTGTTAGCTGAATGCACAGTTCAGAAAGAAGTTTCACAGAATGATTCTGTGTAGTTTATATTTGGAGACATTCCTTTTTCCACTATTACCCTCTTAGCGCTCCGAATCTCCACTTGCATTTTCTACAGAAAGAGTGTTTCAGAACGGCTCAATCAAAACTAAGGTTCAACTCTTTTAGTTGAACAAACAGAACAGAAAAAAGTTTCACACAATTCTTCTGTGTAGTTTTTATTTGTAGACATTCTTTTTCCCAATATAGGCCTCTTAGCGCTCAGAATGTCCAATTGCAGTTTCTACAGAAAGAGTGTTTCAGAACGGCTCAATCAAAAGTAAGGTTCAACTCTGTTAGTTGAATGCACAGAACAGAAAGAAGTTTCATACAATGCTTCTGTGTAGTTTATATTTGAACATATCCTTTTTTCCACTATTACCCACTTAGCGCTACGAATGTCCAGTTGCATTTTCTACAGACAGAGTGTTTCAAAACTGCTCAATCAAAAGTATGGTTTAACTCTGTTAGCTGAATGCTCAGATCAGAAAGAAGTTTCACAGAATGCTTCTGTGTAGTTTATATTTGAATATATTACTTTTTCCACTACTACGCTCTTAGCGCTCCTAATGTCCAGTTGCATTTTCTACAGAAAGAGTGTTCAGATCTGCTCAATCAAAAGTATGTTTTAATTCTGTTAGCTGAATGCACATATCAGAAAGATGTTTCACAGAATGATTCTGTGTAGTTTATATTTGGAGACATTCCTTTTTCCACTATTACCCTCTTAGCGCTCCGAATCTCCACTTGCATTTTCTAAAGAAAGAGTGTTTCAGAACGGCTCAATCAAAACTAAGGTTCAACTCTTTTAGTTGAACAAACAGAACAGAAAGAAGTTTCACACAATTCTTCTGTGTAGTTTTTATTTGTAGACATTCTTTTTTCCAATATAGGCCTCTTAGCGCTCAGAATGTCCAATTGCAGTTTCTACAGAAAGAGTGTTTCAGAACGGCTCAATCAAAAGTAAGGTTCAACTCTGTTAGTTGAATGCACAGAACAGAAAGAAGTTTCATACAATGCTTCTGTGTAGTTTATATTTGGACATATCCTTTTTTCCCCTATTACCCACTTAGTGCTACGAATGTCCAGTTGCATTTTCTACAGACAGAGTGTTTCAAAACTGCTCAATCAAAAGTATGGTTTAACTCTGTTAGCTGAATGCTCAGATCAGAAAGAAGTTTCACAGAATGCTTCTGTGTAGTTTATATTTGAATATATTCCTTTTTCCACTACTACTCTCTTAGCGCTCCAAATGTCCAGTTGCATTTTCTACAGAAAGAGTGTTCAGATCTGCTCAATCAAAAGTATGGTTTAACTCTGTTAGCTGAATGCACAGATCAGAAAGAAGTTTCACAGAATTATTCTGTGTAGTTTATATTTGGAGACATTCCTTTTTCCACTATTACCCTCTTAGCGCTCCGAATCTCCACTTGCATTTTCTACAGAAAGAGTGTTCAGATCTGCTCAATCAAAAGTATGGTTTAACTCTGTTAGCTGAATGCACAGTTCAGAAAGAAGTTTCACAGAATGATTCTGTGTAGTTTATATTTGGAGACATTCCTTTTTCCACTATTAACCTCTTAGCGCTCCGTATCTCCACTTGCATTTTCTACAGAAAGAGTGTTTCAGAACGGCTCAATCAAAACTAAGGTTCAACTCTTTTAGTTGAACAAACAGAACAGAAAGAAGTTTCACACAATTCTTCTGTGTAGTTTTTATTTGTAGATATTCTTTTTCCCAATATAGGCCTCTTAGCGCTCAGAATGTCCAATTGCAGTTTCTACAGAAAGAGTGTTTCAGAACGGCTCAATCAAAAGTAAGGTTCAAATCTGTTAGTTGAATGCACAGAACAGAAAGGAGTTTCATACAATGCTTCTGTGTAGTTTATATTTGAACATATCCTTTTTTCCACTATTACCCACTTAGTGCTACGAATGTCCAGTTGCATTTTCTACAGACAGAGTGTTTCAAAACTGCTCAATCAAAAGTATGGTTTAACTCTGTTAGCTGAATGCTCAGATCAGAAAGAAGTTTCACAGAATGCTTCTGTGTAGTTTATATTTGAATATATTACTTTTTCCACTACTACGCTCTTAGCGCTGCTAATGTCCAGTTGCATTTTCTACAGAAAGAGTGTTCAGATCTGCTCAATCAAAAGTATGGTTTAATTCTGTTAGCTGAATGCACAGATCAGAAAGAAGTTTCACAGAATGATTCTGTGTAGTTTATATTTGGAGACATTCCTTTTTCCACTATTACCCTCTTAGCGCTCCGAATCTCCACTTGCATTTTCTAAAGAAAGATTGTTTCAGAATGGCTCAATCAAAACTAAGGTTCAACTCTTTTAGTTGAACAAACAGAACAGAAAGAAGTTTCACACAATTCTTCTGTGTAGTTTTTATTTGTAGACATTCTTTTTCCCAATATAGGCCTCTTAGCGCTCAGAATGTCCAATTGCAGTTTCTACAGAAAGAGTGTTTCAGAACGGCCCCATCAAAAGTAAGGTTCAACTCTGTTAGTTGAATGCACAGAACAGAAAGAAGTTTCATACAATGCTTCTGTGTAGTTTATATTTGGACATATCCTTTTTTCCACTATTACCCACTTAGTGCTACGAATGTCCAGTTGCATTTTCTACAGACAGAGTGTTTCAAAACTGCTCAATCAAAAGTATGGTTTAACTCTGTTAGCTGAATGCTCAGATCAGAAAGAAGTTTCACAGAATGCTTCTGTGTAGTTTATATTTGAATATATTGCTTTTTCCACTACTACTCCCTTAGCGCTCCAAATGTCCAGTTGCATTTTCTACAGAAAGAGTGTTCAGATCTGCTCAATCAAATGTATGGTTTAACTCTGTTAGCTGAATGCACAGATCAGAAAGAAGTTTCACAGAATTATTCTGTGTAGTTTATATTTGGAGACATTCCTTTTTCCACTATTACCCTCTTAGCGCTCCGAATCTCCACTTGCATTTTCTACAGAAAGAGTGTTCAGATCTGCTCAATCAAAAGTATGGTTTAACTCTGTTAGCTGAATGCACAGTTCAGAAAGAAGTTTCACAGAATGATTCTGTGTAGTTTATATTTGGAGACATTCCTTTTTCCACTATTACCCTCTTAGCGCTCCGAATCTCCACTTGCATTTTCTACAGAAAGTGTGTTTCAGAACGGCTCAATCAAAACTAAGGTTCAAATCTTTTAGTTGAACAAACAGAACAGAAAGAAGTTTCACACAAATCCTCTGTGTAGTTTTTATTTGTAGACATTCTTTTTCCCAATATAGGCCTCTTAGCGCTCAGAATGTCCAATTGCAGTTTCTACAGAAAGAGTGTTTCAGAACGGCTCAATCAAAAGTAAGGTTCAACTCTGTTAGTTGAATGCACAGAACAGAAAGAAGTTTCATACAATGCTTCTGTGTAGTTCATATTTGGACATATCCTTTTTTCCCCTATTACCCACTTAGTGCTACGAATGTCCAGTTGCATTTTCTACAGACAGAGTGTTTCAAAACTGCTCAATCAAAAGTATGGTTTAACCCTGTTAGCTGAATGCTCAGATCAGAAAGAAGTTTCACAGAATGATTCTGTGTTGTTTATATTTGAATATATTCCTTTTTCCACTACTACTCTCTTAGCGCTCCAAATGTCCAGTTGCATTTTCTACAGAAAGAGTGTTCAGATCTGCTCAATCAAAAGTATGGTTTAACTCTGTTAGCTGAATGCACAGATCAGAAAGAAGTTTCACAGAATTATTCTGTGTAGTTTATATTTGGAGACATTCCTTTTTCCACTATTACCCTCTTAGCGCTCCGAATCTCCACTTGCATTTTCTACAGAAAGAGTGTTCATATCTGCTCAATCAAAAGTATGGTTTAACTCTGTTAGCTGAATGCACAGTTCAGAAAGAAGTTTCACAGAATGATTCTGTGTAGTTTATATTTGGAGACATTCCTTTTTCCACTATTACCCTCTTAGCGCTCCGAATCTCCACTTGCATTTTCTACAGAAAGAGTGTTTCAGAACGGCTCAATCAAAAGTAAGGTTCAACTCTTTTATTTGAACAAACAGAACAGAAAGAAGTTTCACACAATTCTTCTGTGTAGTTTTTATTTGTAGACATTCTTTTTCCCAATATAGGCCTCTTAGCGCTCAGAATGTCCAATTGCAGTTTCTACAGAAAGAGTGTTTCAGAACGGCTCAATCAAAAGTAAGGTTCAACTCTGTTAGTTGAATGCACAGAACAGAAAGAAGTTTCATACAATGCTTCTGTGTAGTTTATATTTGAACATATCCTTTTTTCCACTATTACCCACTTAGCGCTACGAATGTCCAGTTGCATTTTCTACAGACAGAGTGTTTCAAAACTGCTCAATCAAATGTATGGTTTAACTCTGTTAGCTGAATGCTCAGATCAGAAAGAAGTTTCACAGAATGCTTCTGTGTAGTTTATATTTGAATATATTCCTTTTTCCACTACTACGCTCTTAGCGCTCCTAATGTCCAGTTGCATTTTCTACAGAAAGAGTGTTCAGATCTGCTCAATCAAAAGTATGTTTTAATTCTGTTAGCTGAATGCACAGATCAGAAAGATGTTTCACAGAATGATTCTGTGTAGTTTATATTTGGAGACATTCCTTTTTCCACTATTACCCTCTTAGCGCTCCGAATCTCCACTTGCATTTTCTAAAGAAAGAGTGTTTCAGAACGGCTCAATCAAAACTAAGGTTCAACTCTTTTAGTTGAACAAACAGAACAGAAAGAAGTTTCACACAATTCTTCTGTGTAGTTTTTATTTGTAGACATTCTTTTTTCCAATATAGGCCTCTTAGCGCTCAGAATGTCCAATTGCATTTTCTACAGAAAGAGTGTTTCAGAACGGCTCAATCAAAAGTAAGGTTCAACTCTGTTAGTTGAATGCACAGAACAGAAAGAAGTTTCATACAATGCTTCTGTGTAGTTTATATTTGGACATATCCTTTTTTCCCCTATTACCCACTTAGTGCTACGAATGTCCAGTTGCATTTTCTACAGACAGAGTGTTTCAAAACTGCTCAATCAAAAGTATGGTTTAACTCTGTTAGCTGAATGCTCAGATCAGAAAGAAGTTTCACAGAATGCTTCTGTGTAGTTTATATTTGAATATATTCCTTTTTCCACTACTACTCTCTTAGCGCTCCAAATGTCCAGTTGCATTTTCTACAGAAAGAGTGTTCAGATCTGCTCAATCAAAAGTATGGTTTAACTCTGTTAGCTGAATGCACAGATCAGAAAGAAGTTTCACAGAATTATTCTGTGTAGTTTATATTTGGAGACATTCCTTTTTCCACTATTACCCTCTTAGCGCTCCGAATCTCCACTTGCATTTTCTACAGAAAGAGTGTTCAGATCTGCTCAATCAAAAGTATGGTTTAACTCTGTTAGCTGAATGCACAGTTCAGAAAGAAGTTTCACAGAATGATTCTGTGTAGTTTATATTTGGAGACATTCCTTTTTCCACTATTACCCTCTTAGCGCTCCGTATCTCCACTTGCATTTTCTACAGAAAGAGTGTTTCAGAACGGCTCAATCAAAACTAAGGTTCAACTCTTTTAGTTGAACAAACAGAACAGAAAGAAGTTTCACACAATTCTTCTGTGTAGTTTTTATTTGTAGACATTCTTTTTCCCAATATAGGCCTCTTAGCGCTCAGAATGTCCAATTGCAGTTTCTACAGAAAGAGTGTTTCAGAACGGCTCAATCAAAAGTAAGGTTCAACTCTGTTAGTTGAATGCACAGAACAGAAAGAAGTTTCATACAATGCTTCTGTGTAGTTTATATTTGAACATATCCTTTTTTCCACTTTTACCCACTTAGCGCTACGAATGTCCAGTTGCATTTTCTACAGACAGAGTGTTTCAAAACTGCTCAATCAAAAGTATGGTTTAACTCTGTTAGCTGAATGCTCAGATCAGAAAGAAGTTTCACAGAATGCTTCTGTGTAGTTTATATTTGAATATATTCCTTTTTCCACTACTACGCTCTTAGCGCTCATAATGTCCAGTTGCATTTTCTACAGAAAGAGTGTTCAGATCTGCTCAATCAAAAGTATGGTTTAATTCTGTTAGCTGAATGCACAGATCAGAAATAAGTTTCACAGAATGATTCTGTGTAGTTTATATTTGGAGACATTCTTTTTTCCACTATTACCCTCTTAGCGCTCCGAATCTCCACTTGCATTTTCTAAAGAAAGAGTGTTTCAGAACGGCTCAATCAAAACTAAGGTTCAACTCTTTTAGTTTAACAAACAGAACAGAAAGAAGTTTCACACAATTCTTCTGTGTAGTTTTTATTTGTAGACATTCTTTTTCCCAATATAGGCCTCTTAGCGCTCAGAATGTCCAATTGCAGTTTCTACAGAAAGAGAGTTTCAGAACGGCTCAATCAAAAGTAAGGTTCAACTCTGTTAGTTGAATGCACAGAACAGAAAGAAGTTTCATACAATGCTTCTGTGTAGTTTATATTTGGACATATCATTTTTCCCCTATTACCCACTTAGTGCTACGAATGTCCAGTTGCATTTTCTACAGACAGAGTGTTTCAAAACTGCTCAATCAAAAGTATGGTTTAACTCTGTTAGCTGAATGCTCAGATCAGAAAGAAGTTTCACAGAATGCTTCTGTGTAGTTTATATTTGAATATATTCCTTTTTCCACTACTACTCTCTTAGCGCTCCAAATGTCCAGTTGCATTTTCTACAGAAAGAGTGTTCAGATCTGCTCAATCAAAAGTATGGTTTAACTCTGTTAGCTGAATGCACAGATCAGAAAGAAGTTTCACAGAATTATTCTGTGTAGTTTATATTTGGAGACATTCCTTTTTCCACTATTACCCTCTTAGCGCTCCGAATCTCCACTTGCATTTTCTACAGAAAGAGTGTTCAGATCTGCTCAATCAAAAGTATGGTTTAACTCTGTTAGCTGAATGCACAGTTCAGAAAGAAGTTTCACAGAATGATTCTGTATAGTTTATATTTGGAGACATTCCTTTTTCCACTATTACCCTCTTAGCGCTCCGAATCTCCACTTGCATTTTCTACAGAAAGAGTGTTTCAGAACGGCTCAATCAAAAGTAAGGTTCAACTCTTTTATTTGAACAAACAGAACAGAAAGAAGTTTCACACAATTCTTCTGTGTAGTTTTTATTTGTAGACATTCTTTTTCCCAATATAGGCCTCTTAGCGCTCAGAATGTCCAATTGCAGTTTCTACAGAAAGAGTGTTTCAGAACGGCTCAATCAAAAGTAAGGTTCAACTCTGTTAGTTGAATGCACAGAACAGAAAGAAGTTTCATACAATGCTTCTGTGTAGTTTATATTTGAACATATCCTTTTTTCCACTATTACCCACTTAGCGCTACGAATGTCCAGTTGCATTTTCTACAGACAGAGTGTTTCAAAACTGCTCAATCAAAAGTATGGTTTAACTCTGTTAGCTGAATGCTCAGATCAGAAAGAAGTTTCACAGAATGCTTCTGTGTAGTTTATATTTGAATATATTCCTTTTTCCACTACTACGCTCTTAGCGCTCCTAATGTCCAGTTGCATTTTCTACAGAAAGAGTGTTCAGATCTGCTCAATCAAAAGTATGGTTTAACTCTGTTAGCTGAATGCACAGATCAGAAAGAAGTTTCACAGAATGATTCTGTGTAGTTTATATTTGGAGATATTCCTTTTTCCACTATTACCCTCTTAGCGCTCCGAATCTCCACTTGCATTTTCTAAAGAAAGAGTGTTTCAGAACGGCTCAATCAAAACTAAGGTTCAACTCTTTTAGTTGAACAAACAGAACAGAAAGAAGTTTCACACAATTCTTCTGTGTAGTTTTTATTTGTAGACATTCTTTTTCCCAATATAGGCCTCTTAGCGCTCAGAATGTCCAATTGCAGTTTCTACAGAAAGAGTGTTTCAGAACGGCTCAATCAAAAGTAAGGTTCAACTCTGTTAGTTGAATGCACAGAACAGAAAGAAGTTTCATACAATGCTTCTGTGTAGTTTATATTTGAACATATCCTTTTTTCCACTATTACCCACTTAGCGCTACGAATGTCCAGTTGCATTTTCTACAGACAGAGTGTTTCAAAACTGCTCAATCAAAAGTATGGTTTAACTCTGTTAGCTGAATGCTCAGATCAGAAAGAAGTTTCACAGAATGCTTCTGTGTAGTTTATATTTGAATATATTCCTTTTTCCACTACTACGCTCTTAGCGCTCCTAATGTCCAGTTGCATTTTCTACAGAAAGAGTGTTCAGATCTGCTCAATCAAAAGTATGTTTTAATTCTGTTAGCTGAATGCACAGATCAGAAAGATGTTTCACAGAATGATTCTGTGTAGTTTATATTTGGAGACATTCCTTTTTCCACTATTACCCTCTTAGCGCTCCGAATCTCCACTTGCATTTTCTAAAGAAAGAGTGTTTCAGAACGGCTCAATCAAAACTAAGGTTCAACTCTTTTAGTTGAACAAACAGAACAGAAAGAAGTTTCACACAATTCTTCTGTGTAGTTTTTATTTGTAGACATTCTTTTTTCCAATATAGGCCTCTTAACGCTCAGAATGTCCAATTGCAGTTTCTACAGAAAGAGTGTTTCAGAACGGCTCAATCAAAAGTAAGGTTCAACTCTGTTAGTTGAATGCACAGAACAGAAAGAAGTTTCATACAATGCTTCTGTGTAGTTTATATTTGGACATATCCTTTTTTCCCCTATTACCCACTTAGTGCTACGAATGTCCAGTTGCATTTTCTACAGACAGAGTGTTTCAAAACTGCTCAATCAAAAGTATGGTTTAACTCTGTTAGCTGAATGCTCAGATCAGAAAGAAGTTTCACAGAATGCTTCTGTGTAGTTTATATTTGAATATATTCCTTTTTCCACTACTACGCTCTTAGCGCTCCTAATGTCCAGTTGCATTTTCTACAGAAAGAGTGTTCAGATCTGCTCAATCAAAAGTATGGTTTAACTCTGTTAGCTGAATGCACAGATCAGAAAGAAGTTTCACAGAATTATTCTGTGTAGTTTATATTTGGAGACATTCCTTTTTCCACTATTACCCTCTTAGCGCTCCGAATCTCCACTTGCATTTTCTACAGAAAGAGTGTTCAGATCTGCTCAATCAAAAGTATGGTTTAACTCTGTTAGCTGAATGCACAGTTCAGAAAGAAGTTTCACAGAATGATTCTGTGTAGTTTATATTTGGAGACATTCCTTTTTCCACTATTACCCTCTTAGCGCTCCGTATCTCCACTTGCATTTTCTACAGAAAGAGTGTTTCAGAACGGCTCTATCAAAACTAAGGTTCAACTCTTTTAGTTGAACAAACAGAACAGAAAGAAGTTTCACACAATTCTTCTGTGTAGTTTTTATTTGTAGACATTCTTTTTCCCAATATAGGCCTCTTAGGGCTCAGAATGTCCAATTGCAGTTTCTACAGAAAGAGTGTTTCAGAACGGCTCAATCAAAAGTAAGGTTCAACTCTGTTAGTTGAATGCACAGAACAGAAAGAAGTTTCATACAATGCTTCTGTGTAGTTTATATTTGAACATATTCTTTTTTCCACTATTACCCACTTAGCGCTACGAATGTCCAGTTGCATTTTCTACAGACAGAGTGTTTCAAAACTGCTCAATCAAAAGTATGGTTTAACTCTGTTAGCTGAATGCTCAGATCAGAAAGAAGTTTCACAGAATGCTTCTGTGTAGTTTATATTTGAATATATTCCTTTTTCCACTACTACGCTCTTAGCGCTCCTAATGTCCAGTTGCATTTTCTACAGAAAGAGTGTTCAGATCTGCTCAATCAAAAGTATGGTTTAATTCTGTTAGCTGAATGCACAGATCAGAAATAAGTTTCACAGAATGATTCTGTGTAGTTTATATTTGGAGACATTCCTTTTTCCACTATTACCCTCTTAGCGCTCCGAATCTCCACTTGCATTTTCTAAAGAAAGAGTGTTTCAGAACGGCTCAATCAAAACAAAGGTTCAACTCTTTTAGTTTAACAAACAGAACAGAAAGAAGTTTCACACAATTCTTCTGTGTAGTTTTTATTTGTAGACATTCTTTTTCCCAATATAGGCCTCTTAGCGCTCAGAATGTCCAATTGCAGTTTCTACAGAAAGAGTGTTTCAGAACGTCTCAATCAAAAGTAAGGTTCAACTCTGTTAGTTGAATGCACAGAACAGAAAGAAGTTTCATACAATGCTTCTGTGTAGTTTATATTTGGACATATCATTTTTCCCCTATTACCCACTTAGTGCTACGAATGTCCAGTTGCATTTTCTACAGACAGAGTGTTTCAAAACTGCTCAATCAAAAGTATGGTTTAACTCTGTTAGCTGAATGCTCAGATCAGAAAGAAGTTTCACAGAATTATTCTGTGTAGTTTATATTTGGAGACATTCCTTTTTCCACTATTACCCTCTTAGCGCTCCGAATCTCCACTTGCATTTTCTACAGAACGAGTGTTCAGATCTGCTCAATCAAAAGTATGGTTTAACTCTGTTAGCTGAATGCACAGTTCAGAAAGAATTTTCACAGAATGATTCTGTGTAGTTTATATTTGGAGACATTCCTTTTTCCACTATTACCGTCATAGCGCTCCGAATCTCCACTTGCATTTTCTACAGAAAGAGTGTTTCAGAACGGCTCAATCAAAAGTAAGGTTCAAATCTTTTATTTGAACAAACAGAACAGAAAGAAGTTTCACACAATTCTTCTGTGTAGTTTTTATTTGTAGACATTCTTTTTCCCAATATAGGCCTCTTAGCGCTGAGAATGTCCAATTGCAGTTTCTACAGAAAGAGTGTTTCAGAACGGCTCAATCAAAAGTAAGGTTCAACTCTGTTAGTTGAATGCACAGAACAGAAAGAAGTTTCATACAATGCTTCTGTGTAGTTTATATTTGAACATATCCTTTTTTCCACTATTACCCACTTAGCGCTACGAATGTCCAGTTGCATTTTCTACAGACAGAGTGTTTCAAAACTGCTCAATCAAAAGTATGGTTTAACTCTGTTAGCTGAATGCTCAGATCAGAAAGAAGTTTCACAGAATGCTTCTGTGTAGTTTATATTTGAATATATTCCTTTTTCCACTACTACGCTCTTAGCGCTCCTAATGTCCAGTTGCATTTTCTACAGAAAGAGTGTTCAGATCTGCTCAATCAAAAGTATGGTTTAACTCTGTTAGCTGAATGCACAGATCAGAAAGAAGTTTCACAGAATGATTCTGTGTAGTTTATATTTGGAGATATTCCTTTTTCCACTATTACCCTCTTAGCGCTCCGAATCTCCACTTGCATTTTCTAAAGAAAGAGTGTTTCAGAACGGCTCAATCAAAACTAAGGTTCAACTCTTTTAGTTGAACAAACAGAACAGAAAGAAGTTTCACACAATTCTTCTGTGTAGTTTTTATTTGTAGACATTCTTTTTCCCAATATAGGCCTCTTAGCGCTCAGAATGTCCAATTGCAGTTTCTACAGAAAGAGTGTTTCAGAACGGCTCAATCAAAAGTAAGGTTCAACTCTGTTAGTTGAATGCACAGAACAGAAAGAAGTTTCATACAATGCTTCTGTGTAGTTTATATTTGAACATATCCTTTTTTCCACTATTACCCACTTAGCGCTACGAATGTCCAGTTGCATTTTCTACAGACAGAGTGTTTCAAAACTGCTCAATCAAAAGTATGGTTTAACTCTGTTAGCTGAATGCTCAGATCAGAAAGAAGTTTCACAGAATGCTTCTGTGTAGTTTATATTTGAATATATTCCTTTTTCCACTACTACGCTCTTAGCGCTCCTAATGTCCAGTTGCATTTTCTACAGAAAGAGTGTTCAGATCTGCTCAATCAAAAGTATGTTTTAATTCTGTTAGCTGAATGCACAGATCAGAAAGATGTTTCACAGAATGATTCTGTGTAGTTTATATTTGGAGACATTCCTTTTTCCACTATTACCCTCTTAGCGCTCCGAATCTCCACTTGCATTTTCTAAAGAAAGAGTGTTTCAGAACGGCTCAATCAAAACTAAGGTTCAACTCTTTTAGTTGAACAAACAGAACAGAAAGAAGTTTCACACAATTCTTCTGTGTAGTTTTTATTTGTAGACATTCTTTTTTCCAATATAGGCCTCTTAGCGCTCAGAATGTCCAATTGCAGTTTCTACAGAAAGAGTGTTTCAGAACGGCTCAATCAAAAGTAAGGTTCAACTCTGTTAGTTGAATGCACAGAACAGAAAGAAGTTTCATACAATGCTTCTGTGTAGTTTATATTTGGACATATCCTTTTTTCCCCTATTACCCACTTAGTGCTACGAATGTCCAGTTGCATTTTCTACAGACAGAGTGTTTCAAAACTGCTCAATCAAAAGTATGGTTTAACTCTGTTAGCTGAATGCTCAGATCAGAAAGAAGTTTCACAGAATGCTTCTGTGTAGTTTATATTTGAATATATTCCTTTTTCCACTACTACTCTCTTAGCGCTCCAAATGTCCAGTTGCATTTTCTACAGAAAGAGTGTTCAGATCTGCTCAATCAAAAGTATGGTTTAACTCTGTTAGCTGAATGCACAGATCAGAAAGAAGTTTCACAGAATTATTCTGTGTAGTTTATATTTGGAGACATTCCTTTTTCCACTATTACCCTCTTAGCGCTCCGAATCTCCACTTGCATTTTCTACAGAAAGAGTGTTCAGATCTGCTCAATCAAAAGTATGGTTTAACCCTGTTAGCTGAATGCACAGTTCAGAAAGAAGTTTCACAGAATGATTCTGTGTAGTTTATATTTGGAGACATTCCTTTTTCCACTATTACCCTCTTAGCGCTCCGTATCTCCACTTGCATTTTCTACAGAAAGAGTGTTTCAGAACGGCTCAATCAAAACTAAGGTTCAACTCTTTTAGTTGAACAAACAGAACAGAAAGAAGTTTCACACAATTCTTCTGTGTAGTTTTTATTTGTAGACATTCTTTTTCCCAATATAGGCCTCTTAGCGCTCAGAATGTCCAATTGCAGTTTCTACAGAAAGAGTGTTTCAGAACGGCTCAATCAAAAGTAAGGTTCAACTCTGTTAGTTGAATGCACAGAACAGAAAGAAGTTTCATACAATGCTTCTGTGTAGTTTATATTTGAACATATCCTTTTTTCCACTATTACCCACTTAGCGCTACGAATGTCCAGTTGCATTTTCTACAGACAGAGTGTTTCAAAACTGCTCAATCAAAAGTATGGTTTAACTCTGTTAGCTGAATGCTCAGATCAGAAAGAAGTTTCACAGAATGCTTCTGTGTAGTTTATATTTGAATATATTCCTTTTTCCACTACTACGCTCTTAGCGCTCATAATGTACAGTTGCATTTTCTACAGAAAGAGTGTTCAGATCTGCTCAATCAAAAGTATGGTTTAATTCTGTTAGCTGAATGCACAGATCAGAAATAAGTTTCACAGAATGATTCTGTGTAGTTTATATTTGGAGACATTCCTTTTTCCACTATTACCCTCTTAGCGCTCCGAATCTCCACTTGCATTTTCTAAAGAAAGAGTGTTTCAGAACGGCTCAATCAAAACTAAGGTTCAACTCTTTTAGTTGAACAAACAGAACAGAAAGAAGTTTCACACAATTCTTCTGTGTAGTTTTTATTTGTAGACATTCTTTTTCCCAATATAGGCCTCTTAGCGCTCAGAATGTCCAATTGCAGTTTCTACAGAAAGAGTGTTTCAGAACGGCTCAATCAAAAGTAAGGTTCAACTCTGTTAGTTGAATGCACAGAACAGAAAGAAGTTTCATACAATGCTTCTGTGTAGTTGATATTTGGACATATCCTTTTTTCCACTATTACCCACTTAGTGCTACGAATGTCCAGTTGCATTTTCTACAGACAGAGTGTTTCAAAACTGCTCAATCAAAAGTATGGTTTAACTCTGTTAGCTGAATGCTCAGATCAGAAAGAAGTTTCACAGAATGCTTCTGTGTAGTTTATATTTGAATATATTCCTTTTTCCACTACTACTCTCTTAGCGCTCCAAATGTCCAGTTGCATATTCTACAGAAAGAGTGTTCAGATCTGCTCAATCAAAAGTATGGTTTAACTCTGTTAGCTGAATGCCCAGATCAGAAAGAAGTTTCACAGAATGATTCTGTGTAGTTTATATTTGGAGACATTCCTTTTTCCACTATTACCCTCTTAGCGCTCCGAATCTCCACTTGCATTTTCTACAGAAAGAGTGTTCAGATCTGCTCAATCAAAAGTATGGTTTAACTCTGTTAGCTGAATGCACAGTTCAGAAAGAAGTTTCACAGAATGATTCTGTGTAGTTTATATTTGGAGACATTCCTTTTTCCACTATTACCCTCTTAGCGCTCCGAATCTCCACTTGCATTTTCTACAGAAAGAGTGTTTCAGAACGGCACAATCAAAACTAAGGTTCAACTCTTTTAGTTGAACAAACAGAACAGAAAGAAGTTTCACACAATTCTTCTGTGTAGTTTTTATTTGTAGACATTCTTTTTCCCAATATATGCCTCTTAGCGCTCAGAATGTCCAATTGCAGTTTCTACAGAAAGAGTGATTCAGAACGGCTCAATCAAATGTAAGGTTCAACTCTGTTAGTTGAATGCACAGAACAGAAAGAAGTTTCATACAATGCTTTTGTGTAGTTTATATTTGAACATATCCTTTTTTCCACTATTACCCACTTAGCGCTACGAATGTCCAGTTGCATTTTCTACAGACAGAGTGTTTCAAAACTGCTCAATCAAAAGTATGGTTTAACTCTGTTAGCTGAATGCTCAGATCAGAAAGAAGTTTCACAGAATGCTTCTGTGTAGTTTATATTTGAATATATTCCTTTTTCCACCACTACGCTCTTAGCGCTCCTAATGTCCAGTTGCATTTTCTACAGAAAGAGTGTTCAGATCTGCTCAATCAAAAGTATGTTTTAATTCTGTTAGCTGAATGCACAGATCAGAAAGAAGTTTCACAGAATGATTCTGTGTAGTTTATATTTGGAGACATTCCTTTTTCCACTATTACCCTCTTAGCGCTCCGAATCTCCACTTGCATTTTCTAAAGAAAGAGTGTTTCAGAACGGCTCAATCAAAACTAAGGTTCAACTCTTTTAGTTGAACAAACAGAACAGAAAGAAGTTTCACACAATTCTTCTGTGTAGTTTTTATTTGTAGACATTCTTTTTCCCAATATAGGCCTCTTAGCGCTCAGAATGTCCAATTGCAGTTTCTACAGAAAGAGTGTTTCAGAACGGCTCAATCAAAAGTAAGGTTCAACTCTGTTAGTTGAATGCACAGAACAGAAAGAAGTTTCATACAATGCTTCTGTGTAGTTTATATTTGGACAAATCCTTTTTTCCACTATTACCCACTTAGTGCTACGAATGTCCAGTTGCATTTTCTACAGACAGAGTGTTTCAAAACTGCTCAATCAAAAGTATGGTTTAACTCTGTTAGCTGAATGCTCAGATCAGAAAGAAGTTTCACAGAATGCTTCTGTGTAGTTTATATTTGACTATATTCCTTTTTCCACTACTAATCTCTTAGCGCTCCAAATGTCCAGTTGCATTTTCTACAGAAAGAGTGTTCAGATCTGCTCAATCAAAAGTATGGTTTAACTCTGTTAGCTGAATGCACAGATCAGAAAGTAGTTTCACAGAATTATTCTGTGTAGTTTATATTTGGAGACATTCCTTTTTCCACTATTACCCTCTTAGCGCTCCGAATCTCCACTTGCATTTTCTACAGAAAGAGTGTTCAGATCTGCTCAATCAAAAGTATGGTTTAACTCTGTTAGCTGAATGCACAGTTCAGAAAGAAGTTTCACAGAATGATTCTGTGTAGTTTATATTTGGAGACATTCCTTTTTCCACTATTACCCTCTTAGCGCTCCGAATCTCCACTTGCATTTTCTACAGAAAGAGTTTTTCAGAACGGCTCAATCAAAACTAAGGTTCAACCCTTTTAGTTGAACAAACAGAACAGAAAGAAGTTTCACAAAATTCTTCTGTGTAGTTTTTATTTGTAGACATTCTTTTTCCCAATATAGGCCTCTTAGCGCTCAGAATGTCCAATTGCAGTTTCTACAGAAAGAGTGTTTCAGAACGGCTCAATCAAAAGTAAGGTTCAAATCTGTTAGTTGAATGCACAGAACAGAAAGAAGTTTCATACAATGCTTCTGTGTAGTTTATATTTGAATATATCATTTTTCCACTATTACCCACTTAGCGCTACGAATGTCCAGTTGCATTTTCTACAGACAGAGTGTTTCAAAACTGCTCAATCAAAAGTATGGTTTAACTCTGTTAGCTGAATGCTCAGATCAGAAAGAAGTTTCACAGAATGCTTCTGTGTAGTTTATATTTGAATATATTCCTTTTTCCACTACTACTCTCTTAGCGCTCCAAATGTCCAGTTGCATTTTCTACAGAAAGAGTGTTCAGATCTGCTCAATCAAAAGTATGGTTTAACTCTGTTAGCTGAATGCACAGATCAGAAAGAAGTTTCACAGAATTATTCTGTGTAGTTTATATTTGGAGACATTCCTTTTTCCACTATTACCCTCTTAGCGCTCCGAATCTCCACTTGCATTTTCTACAGAAAGAGTGTTCAGATCTGCTCAATCAAAAGTATGGTTTAACTCTGTTAGCTGAATGCACAGTTCAGAAAGAAGTTTCACAGAATGATTCTGTGTAGTTTATATTTGGAGACATTCCTTTTTCCACTATTACCCTCTTAGCGCTCCGAATCTCCACTTGCATTTTCTACAGAAAGAGTGTTTCAGAACGGCTCAATCAAAACTAAGGTTCAACTCTTTTAGTTGAACAAACAGAACAGAAAGAAGTTTCACACAATTCTTCTGTGTAGTTTTTATTTGTAGACATTCTTTTTCCCAATATAGGCCTCTTAGCGCTCAGAATGTCCAATTGCAGTTTCTACAGAAAGAGTGTTTCAGAACGGCTCAATCAAAAGTAAGGTTCAACTCTGTTAGTTGAATGCACAGAACAGAAAGATGTTTCATACAATGCTTCTGTGTAGTTTATATTTGGACATATCCTTTTTTCCACTATTACCCACTTAGCGCTACGAATGTCCAGTTGCATTTTCTACAGACAGAGTGTTTCAAAACTGCCCAATCAAAAGTATGGTTTAACTCTGTTAGCTGAATGCTCAGATCAGAAAGAAGTTTCACAGAATGCTTCTGTGTAGTTTATATTTGAATATATTCCTTTTTCCACTGCTACGCTGTTAGCGCTCCAAATGTCCAGTTGCATTTTCTACAGAAAGAGTGTTCAGATCTGCTCAATCAAAAGTATGGTTTAACTCTGTTAGCTGAATGCACAGATCAGAAAGAAGTTTCACAGAATGATTCTGTGTAGTTTATATTTGGAGACATTCCTTCTTCCACTATTACCCTCTTAGCGCTCCGAATCTCCACTTGCATTTTCTACAGAAAGAGTGTTTCAGAACGGCTCAATCAAAAGTAAGGTTCAACTCTTTTAGTTGAACAAACAGAACAGAAAGAAGTTTCACACAATTCTTCTGTGTAGTTTTTATTTGTAGACATTCTTTTTCCCAATATAGGCCTCTTAGCGCTCAGAATGTCCAATTGCAGTTTCTACAGAAAGAGTGTTTCAGAACGGCTCAATCAAAAGTAAGGTTCAACTCTGTTAGTTGAATGCACAGAACAGAAAGAAGTTTCATACAATGCTTCTGTGTAGTTTATATTTGGACAAATCCTTTTTTCCACTATTACCCACTTAGTGCTACGAATGTCCAGTTGCATTTTCTACAGACAGAGTGTTTCAAAACTGCTCAATCAAAAGTATGGTTTAACTCTGTTAGCTGAATGCTCAGATCAGAAAGAAGTTTCACAGAATGCTTCTGTGTAGTTTATATTTGAATATATTCCTTTTTCCACTACTAATCTCTTAGCGCTCCAAATGTCCAGTTGCATTTTCTACAGAAAGAGTGTTCAGATCTGCTCAATCAAAAGTATGGTTTAACTCTGTTAGCTGAATGCACAGATCAGAAAGTAGTTTCACAAAATTATTCTGTGTAGTTTATATTTGGAGACATTCCTTTTTCCACTATTACCCTCTTAGCGCTCCGAATCTCCACTTGCATTTTCTACAGAAAGAGTGTTCAGATCTGCTCAATCAAAAGTATGGTTTAACTCTGTTAGCTGAATGCACAGTTCAGAAAGAAGTTTCACAGAATGTTTCTGTGTAGTTTATATTTGGAGACATTCCTTTTTCCACTATTACCCTCTTAGCGCTCCGAATCTCCACTTGCATTTTCTACAGAAAGAGTGTTTCAGAACGGCTCAATCAAAACTAAGGTTGAACTCTTTTAGTTGAACAAACCGAACAGAAAGAAGTTTCACACAATTTTTCTGTGTAGTTTTTATTTGTAGACATTCTTTTTCCCAATATAGGCCTCTTAGCGCTCAGAATGTCCAATTGCAGTTTCTACAGAAAGAGTGTTTCAGAACGGCTCAATCAAAAGTAAGGTTCAAATCTGTTAGTTGAATGCACAGAACAGAAAGAAGTTTCATACAATGTTTCTGTGTAGTTTATATTTGAATATATCATTTTTCCACTATTACCCACTTAGCGCTACGAATGTCCAGTTGCATTTTCTACAGACAGAGTGTTTCAAAACTGCACAATCAAAAGTATGGTTTAACTCTGTTAGCTGAATGCTCAGATCAGAAAGAAGTTTCACAGAATGCTTCTGTGTAGTTTATATTTGAATATATTCCTTTTTCCACTATTACGCTCTTAGCGCTCCAAATGTCCAGTTGCATTTTCTACAGAAAGAGTGTTCAGATCTGCTCAATCAAAAGTATGGTTTAATTCTGTTAGCTGAATGCACAGATCAGAAAGAAGTTTCACAGAATGATTCTGTGTAGTTTATATTTGGAGACATTCCTTTTTCCACTATTACCCTCTTAGCGCTCCGAATCTCCACTTGCATTTTCTAAAGAAATAGTGTTTCAGAACGGCTCAATCAAAACTATGGTTCAACTCTTTTAGTTGAACAAACAGAAGAGAAAGAAGTTTCAAATAATTCTTCTGTGTAGTTTTTATTTGTAGACATTCTTTTTCCCAATATAGGCCTCTTAGCGCTCTGAATGTCCAATTGCAGTTTCTACAGAAAGAGTGTTTCAGAACGGCTCAATCAAAAGTAAGGTTCAACTCTGTTAGTTGAATGCACAGAACAGAAAGATGTTTCATACAATGCTTCTGTGTAGTTTATATTTGGACATATCCTTTTTTCCACTATTACCCACTTAGCGCTACGAATGTCCAGTTGCATTTTCTACAGACAGAGTGTTTCAAAACTGCCCAATCAAAAGTATGGTTTAACTCTGTTAGCTGAATGCTCAGATCAGAAAGAAGTTTCACAGAATGCTTCTGTGTAGTTTATATTTGAATATATTCCTTTTTCCACTGCTACGCTGTTAGCGCTCCAAATGTCCAGTTGCATTTTCTACAGAAAGAGTGTTCAGATCTGCTCAATCAAAAGTATGGTTTAACTCTGTTAGCTGAATGCTCAGTTCAGAAAGAAGTTTCACAGAATGCTTCTGTGTAGTTTATATTTGAGTATATTCCTTTTTCCACCACTACGCTCTTAGCGCTCCTAATGTCCAGTTGCATTTTCTACAGAAAGAGTGTTCAGATCTGCTCAATCAAAAGTATGTTTTAATTCTGTTAGCTGAATGCACAGATCAGAAAGAAGTTTCACAGAATGATTCTGTGTAGTTTATATTTGGAGACATTCCTTTTTCCACTATTACCCTCTTAGCGCTCCGAATCTCCACTTGCATTTTCTAAAGAAATAGTGTTTCAGAACGGCTCAATCAAAACTAAGGTTCAACTCTTTTAGTTGAACAAACAGAACAGAAAGAAGTTTCACACAATTCTTCTGTGTAGTTTTTATTTGTAGACATTCTTTTTCCCAATATAGGCCTCTTAGCGCTCAGAATGTCCAATTGCAGTTTCTACAGAAAGAGTGTTTCAGAACGGCTCAATCAAAAGTAAGGTTCAACTCTGTTAGTTGAATGCACAGAACAGAAAGAAGTTTCATACAATGCTTCTGTGTAGTTTATATTTGGACAAATCCTTTTTTCCACTATTACCCACTTAGTGCTACGAATGTCCAGTTGCATTTTCTACAGACAGAGTGTTTCAAAACTGCTCAATCAAAAGTATGGTTTAACTCTGTTAGCTGAATGCTCAGATCAGAAAGAAGTTTCACAGAATGCTTCTGTGTAGTTTATATTTGAATATATTCCTTTTTCCACTACTAATCTCTTAGCGCTCCAAATGTCCAGTTGCATTTTCTACAGAAAGAGTGTTCAGATCTGCTCAATCAAAAGTATGGTTTAACTCTGTTAGCTGAATGCACAGATCAGAAAGTAGTTTCACAGAATTATTCTGTGTAGTTTATATTTGGAGACATTCCTTTTTCCACTATTACCCTCTTAGCGCTCCGAATCTCCACTTGCATTTTCTACAGAAAGAGTGTTCAGATCTGCTCAATCAAAAGTATGGTTTAACTCTGTTAGCTGAATGCACAGTTCAGAAAGAAGTTTCACAGAATGATTCTGTGTAGTTTATATTTGGAGACATTCCTTTTTCCACTATTACCCTCTTAGCGCTCCGAATCTCCACTTGCATTTTCTACAGAAAGAGTGTTTCAGAACGGCTCAATCAAAACTAAGGTTCAACTCTTTTAGTTGAACAAACAGAACAGAAAGAAGTTTCACACAATTCTTCTGTGTAGTTTTTATTTGTAGACATTCTTTTTCCCAATATAGGCCTCTTAGCGCTTAGAATGTCCAATTGCAGTTTCTACAGAAAGAGTGTTTCAGAACGGCTCAATCAAAAGTAAGGTTCAAATCTGTTAGTTGAATGCACAGAACAGAAAGAAGTTTCATACAATGCTTCTCTGTAGTTTATATTTGAATATATCATTTTTCCACTATTACCCACTTAGCGCTACGAATGTCCAGTTGCATTTTCTACAGACAGAGTGTTTCAAAACTGCACAATCAAAAGTATGGTTTAACTCTGTTAGCTGAATGCTCAGATCAGAAAGAAGTTTCACAGAATGCTTCTGTGTAGTTTATATTTGAATATATTCCTTTTTCCACTACTACTCTCTTAGCGCTCCAAATGTCCAGTTGCATTTTCTACAGAAAGAGTGTTCAGATCTGCTCAATCAAAAGTATGGTTTAACTCTGTTAGCTGAATGCACAGATCAGAAAGAAGTTTCACAGAATTATTCTGTGTAGTTTATATTTGGAGACATTCCTTTTTCCACTATTACCCTCTTAGCGCTCCGAATCTCCACTTGCATTTTCTACAGAAAGAGTGTTCAGATCTGCTCAATCAAAAGTATGGTTTAACTCTGTTAGCTGAATGCACAGTTCAGAAAGAAGTTTCACAGAATGATTCTGTGTAGTTTATATTTGGAGACATTCCTTTTTCCACTATTACCCTCTTAGCGCTCCGAATCTCCACTTGCATTTTCTACAGAAAGAGTGTTTCAGAACGGCTCAATCAAAACTAAGGTTCAACTCTTTTAGTTGAACAAACAGAACAGAAAGAAGTTTCACACAATTCTTCTGTGTAGTTTTTATTTGTAGACATTCTTTTTCCCAATATAGGCCTCTTAGCGCTCAGAATGTCCAATTGCAGTTTCTACAGAAAGAGTGTTTCAGAACGGCTCAATCAAAAGTAAGGTTCAACTGTGTTAGTTGAATGCACAAAACAGAAAGAAGTTTCATACAATGCTTCTGTGTAGTTTATATTTGGACATATCCTTTTTTCCACTATTACCCACTTAGCGCTACGAATGTCCAGTTGCATTTTCTACAGACAGAGTGTTTCAAAACTGCCCAATCAAAAGTATGATTTAACTCTGTTAGCTGAATGCTCAGATCAGAAAGAAGTTTCACAGAATGCTTCTGTGTAGTTTATATTTGAATATATTCCTTTTTCCACTACTACGCTCTTAGCGCTCCAAATGTCCAGTTGCATTTTCTACAGAAAGAGTGTTCAGATCTGCTCAATCAAAAGTATGGTTTAACTCTGTTAGCTGAATGCACAGATCAGAAAGAAGTTTCACAGAATGATTCTGTGTAGTTTATATTTGGAGACATTCCTTTTTCCACTATTACCCTCTTAGCGCTCCGAATCTCCACTTGCATTTTCTACAGAAAGAGTGTTTCAGAACGGCTCAATCAAAACTAAGGTTCAACTCTTTTAGTTGAACAAACAGAACAGAAAGAAGTTTCACACAATTCTTCTGTGTCGTTTTTATTTGTAGACATTCTTTTTCCCAATATAGGGCTCTTAGCGCTCAGAATGTCCAATTGCAGTTTCTACAGAAAGAGTGTTTCAGAACGGCTCAATCAAAAGTAAGGTTCAACTCTGTTAGTTGAATGCACAGAACAGAAAGAAGTTTCATACAATGCTTCTGTGTAGTTTATATTTGAAAATATTCTTTTTTCCACTATTACCCACTTAGCGCTACGAATGTCCAGTTGCATTTTCTACAGACAGAGTGTTTCAAAACTGCTCAATCAAAAGTATGGTTTAACTCTGTTAGCTGAATGCTCAGATAAGAAAGAAGTTTCACAGATTGCTTCTGTGTAGTTTATATTTGAATATATTCCTTTATCCACTACTACGCTCTTAGCGCTCCAAATGTCCAGTGGCATTTTCTACAGAAAGAGTGTTCAGATCTGCTCAATCAAAAGTATGGTTTAACTCTGTTAGCTGAATGCACAGATCAGAAAGAAGTTTCCCCGAATGATTCTGTTTAGTTTATATTTGAAGATATTCCTTTTTCCACTATTAGCCTCTTAGCGCTCTGAATCTCCACTTGCATTTTCTACAAAAAGAGTGTTTCATAACTGCTCAATCAAAAGTATGTTTTATCTCTGTTAACTGAATTTACAGATCAGAAATAAGTTTCACAGAATGCATCTGTGTAGTTTTTATTTGAAGATATTCTTTTTCCCAATATAGGCCTCTTAGCGCTTAGCATGTCCAATTGCAGTTTCTACAGAAAGAGTGTTTCAGAACGGCTCAATCAAAAGTAAGGTTCAACTCTGTTAGTTGAATGCACAGAACAGAAAGAATTTTCACAGAATGCTACTGTGTAGTTTATATTTGAATATATTCCTTTTTCCACTATTACCCTCTTAGCGCTCCGAATGTCCACTTGCATTTTCTACAGAAAGAGTGTTCAGAACTGCGCAATCAAAAGTATGGTTTAACTCTGTTAGCTTAATGAACATATCAGAAATAAGTTTCACACAATGCTTCTGTGTAGTTTTTATTTGAAGATATTATTTTTCCCAATAGAGGCCTCTTAGCGCTCAGAATGTCCAATTGCAGTTTCTACAGAAAGAGTGTTTCAGAAAGGCTCAATCAAAAGTAAGGTTCAACTCTGTTAGTTGAATGCACAGAACAGAAAGAAGTTTCATACAATGATTCTGTGTAGTTTATATTTGAACATATTCTTTTTTCCACTATTACCCACTTAGCGCTACGAATGTCCAGTTGCATTTTCTACAGAGAGAGTGTTTCAAAACTGCTCAATCAAAAGTATGGTTTAACTCTGTTAGCTGAATGCTCAGATCAGAAAGAAGTTTCACAGAATGCTTCTGTGTAGTTTATATTTGAATATATTCCTTTTTCCACTTCTACTCTCTTAGCGCTCCAAATGTCCAGTTGCATTTTCTACAGAAAGAGTGTTCAGATCTGCTCTATCCAAAGTATGGTTTAACTCTGTTAGCTGAATGCACAGATCAGAAAGAAGTTTCACAGAATGATTCTGTGTAGTTTATATTTGGAGACATTCCTTTTTCCACTATTACCCTCTTAGCGCTCCAAATCTCCACTTGCATTTTCTACAGAAAGAGTGTTTCAGAACGGCTCAATCAAAACTAAGGTTCAACTCTTTTAGTTGAACAAACAGAACAGAAAGAAGTTTCACACAATTCTTCTGTGTAGTTTTTATTTGTAGACATTCTTTTTCCCAATATAGGCCTCTTAGCGCTCAGAATGTCCAATTGCAGTTTCTACAGAAAGAGTGTTTCAGAACGGCTCAATCAAAAGTAAGGTTCAACTCTGTTAGTTGAATGCACAGAACAGAAAGAAGTTTCATACAATGCTTCTGTGTAGTTTATATTTGAACATATTCTTTTTTCCACTATTACCCACTTAGCGCTACGAATGTCCAGTTGCATTTTCTACAGACAGAGTGTTTCAAAACTGCTCAATCAAAAGTATGGTTTAACTCTGTTAGCTGAATGCTCAGATAAGAAAGAAGTTTCACAGATTGCTTCTGTGTAGTTTATATTTGAATATATTCCTTTTTCCACTACTACGCTCTTAGCGCTCCAAATGTCCAGTTGCATTTTCTACAGAAAGAGTGTTCAGATCTGCTCAATCAAAAGTATGGTTTAACTCTGTTAGCTGAATGCACAGATCAGAAAGAAGTTTCACAGAATGATTCTGTGTAGTTTATATTTGGAGACATTCCTTTTTCCACTATTACCCTCTTAGCGCTCCGAATCTCCACTTGCATTTTCTACAGAAAGAGTGTTTCAGAACGGCTCAATCAAAACTAAGGTTCAACTCTTTTAGTTGAACAAACAGAACAGAAAGAAGTTTCACACAATTCTTCTGTGTAGTTTTTATTTGTAGACATTCTTTTTCCCAATATAGGCCTCTTAGCGCTCAGAATGTCCAATTGCAGTTTCTACAGAAAGAGTGTTTCAGAACGGCTCAATCAAAAGTAAGGTTCAACTCTGTTAGTTGAATGCACAGAACAGAAAGAAGTTTCATACAATGCTTCTGTGTAGTTTATATTTGAAAATATTCTTTTTTCCACTATTACCCACTTAGCGCTACGAATGTCCAGTTGCATTTTCTACAGACAGAGTGTTTCAAAACTGCTCAATCAAAAGTATGGTTTAACTCTGTTAGCTGAATGCTCAGATAAGAAAGAAGTTTCACAGATTGCTTCTGTGTAGTTTATATTTGAATATATTCCTTTTTCCACTACTACGCTCTTAGCGCTCAAAATGTCCAGTTGCATTTTCTACAGAAAGAGTGTTCAGATCTGCTCAATCAAAAGTATGGTTTAACTCTGTTAGCTGAATGCACAGATCAGAAAGAAGTTTCCCCGAATGATTCTGTTTAGTTTATATTTGAAGATATTCCTTTTTCCACTATTAGCCCCTTAGCGCTCTGAATCTCCACTTGCATTTTCTACAAAAAGAGTGTTTCATAACTGCTCAATCAAAAATATGTTTTATCTCTGTTAACTGAATTTACAGATCAGAAATAAGTTTCACAGAATGCATCTGTGTAGTTTTTATTTGAAGATATTCTTTTTCCCAATATAGGCCTCTTAGCGCTTAGCATGTCCAATTGCAGTTTCTACAGAAAGAGTGTTTCAGAACGGCTCAATCAAAAGTAAGGTTCAACTCTGTTAGTTGAATGCACAGAACAGAAAGAATTTTCACAGAATGCTACTGTGTAGTTTATATTTGAATATATTCCTTTTTCCACTATTACACTCTTAGCGCTCCGAATGTCCACTTGCATTTTCTACCGAAAGAGTGTTCAGAACTGCGCAATCAAAAGTATGGTTTAACTCTGTTAGCTTAATGAACATATCAGAAATAAGTTTCACACAATGCTTCTGTGTAGTTTTTATTTGAAGATATTATTTTTCCCAATAGAGGCCTCTTAGCGCTCAGAATGTCCAATTGCAGTTTCTACAGAAAGAGTGTTTCAGAAAGGCTCAATCAAAAGTAAGGTTCAACTCTGTTAGTTGAATGCACAGAACAGAAAGAAGTTTCATACAATGCTTCTGTGTAGTTTATATTTGCACATATTCTTTTTTCCACTATTACCCACTTAGCGCTACGAATGTCCAGTTGCATTTTCTACAGACAGAGTGTTTCAAAACTGCTCAATCAAAAGTATGGTTTAACTCGGTTAGCTGAATGCTCAGATCAGAAAGAAGTTTCACAGAATGCTTCTGTGTAGTTTATATTTGAATATATTCCTTTTTCCACTTCTACTCTCTTAGCGCTCCAAATGTCCAGTTGCATTTTCTACAGAAAGAGTGTTCAGATCTGCTCTATCCAAAGTATGGTTTAACTCTGTTAGCTGAATGCACAGATCAGAAAGAAGTTTCACAGAATGATTCTGTGTAGTTTATATTTGGAGACATTCCTTTTTCCACTATTACCCTCTTAGCGCTCCAAATCTCCACTTGCATTTTCTACAGAAAGAGTGTTTCAGAACGGCTCAATCAAAACTAAGGTTCAACTCTTTTAGTTGAACAAACAGAACAGAAAGAAGTTTCACACAATTCTTCTGTGTAGTTTTTATTTGTAGACATTCTTTTTCCCAATATAGGCCTCTTAGCGCTCAGAATGTCCAATTGCAGTTTCTACAGAAAGAGTGTTTCAGAACGGCTCAATCAAAAGTAAGGTTCAACTCTGTTAGTTGAATGCACAGAACAGAAAGAAGTTTCATACAATGCTTCTGTGTAGTTTATATTTGAACATATTCTTTTTTCCACTATTACCCACTTAGCGCTACGAATGTCCAGTTGCATTTTCTACAGACAGAGTGTTTCAAAACTGCTCAATCAAAAGTATGGTTTAACTCTGTTAGCTGAATGCTCAGATAAGAAAGAAGTTTCACAGATTGCTTCTGTGTAGTTTATATTTGAATATATTCCTTTTTCCGCTACTACGCTCTTAGCGCTCCAAATGTCCAGTTGCATTTTCTACAGAAAGAGTGTTCAGATCTGCTCAATCAAAAGTATGGTTTAACTCTGTTAGCTGAATGCACAGATCAGAAAGAAGTTTCACAGAATGATTCTGTGTAGTTTATATTTGGAGACATTCCTTTTTCCACTATTACCCTCTTAGCGCTCCGAATCTCCACTTGCATTTTCTACAGAAAGAGTGTTTCAGAACGGCTCAATCAAAACTAAGGTTCAACTCTTTTAGTTGAACAAACGGAACAGAAAGAAGTTTCACACAATTCTTCTGTGTCGTTTTTATTTGTAGACATTCTTTTTCCCAATATAGGGCTCTTAGCGCTCAGAATGTCCAATTGCAGTTTCTACAGAAAGAGTGTTTCAGAACGGCTCAATCAAAAGTAAGGTTCAACTCTGTTAGTTGAATGCACAGAACAGAAAGAAGTTTCATACAATGCTTCTGTGTAGTTTATATTTGAAAATATTCTTTTTTCCACTATTACCCACTTAGCGCTACGAATGTCCAGTTGCATTTTCTACAGACAGAGTGTTTCAAAACTGCTCAATCAAAAGTATGGTTTAACTCTGTTAGCTGAATGCTCAGATAAGAAAGAAGTTTCACAGATTGCTTCTGTGTAGTTTATATTTGAATATATTCCTTTATCCACTACTACGCTCTTAGCGCTCCAAATGTCCAGTTGCATTTTCTACAGAAAGAGTGTTCAGATCTGCTCAATCAAAAGTATGGTTTAACTCTGTTAGCTGAATGCACAGATCAGAAAGAAGTTTCCCCGAATGATTCTGTTTAGTTTATATTTGAAGATATTCCTTTTTCCACTATTAGCCTCTTAGCGCTCTGAATCTCCACTTGCATTTTCTACAAAAAGAGTGTTTCATAACTGCTCAATCAAAAATATGTTTTATCTCTGTTAACTGAATTTACAGATCAGAAATAAGTTTCACAGAATGCATCTGTGTAGTTTTTATTTGAAGATAATCTTTTTCCCAATATAGGCCTCTTAGCGCTTAGCATGTCCAATTGCAGTTTCTACAGAAAGAGTGTTTCAGAACGGCTCAATCAAAAGTAAGGTTCAACTCTGTTAGTTGAATGCACAGAACAGAAAGAATTTTCACAGAATGCTACTGTGTAGTTTATATTTGAATATATTCCTTTTTCCACTATTACCCTCTTAGCGCTCCGAATGTCCACTTGCATTTTCTACAGAAAGAGTGTTCAGAACTGCGCAATCAAAAGTATGGTTTAACTCTGTTAGCTTAATGAACATATCAGAAATAAGTTTCACACAATGCTTCTGTGTAGTTTTTATTTGAAGATATTATTTTTCCCAATAGAGGCCTCTTAGCGCTCAGAATGTCCAATTGCAGTTTCTACAGAAAGAGTGTTTCAGAAAGGCTCAATCAAAAGTAAGGTTCAACTCTGTTAGTTGAATGCACAGAACAGAAAGAAGTTTCATACAATGATTCTGTGTAGTTTATATTTGAACATATTCTTTTTTCCACTATTACCCACTTAGCGCTACGAATGTCCAGTTGCATTTTCTACAGACAGAGTGTTTCAAAACTGCTCAATCAAAAGTATGGTTTAACTCTGTTAGCTGAATGCTCAGATCAGAAAGAAGTTTCACAGAATGCTTCTGTGTAGTTTATATTTGAATATATTCCTTTTTCCACTTCTACTCTCTTAGCGCTCCAAATGTCCAGTTGCATTTTCTACAGAAAGAGTGTTCAGATCTGCTCTATCCAAAGTATGGTTTAACTCTGTTAGCTGAATGCACAGATCAGAAAGAAGTTTCACAGAATGATTCTGTGTAGTTTATATTTGGAGACATTCCTTTTTCCACTATTACCCTCTTAGCGCTCCAAATCTCCACTTGCATTTTCTACAGAAAGAGTGTTTCAGAACGGCTCAATCAAAACTAAGGTTCAACTCTTTTAGTTGAACAAACAGAACAGAAAGAAGTTTCACACAATTCTTCTGTGTAGTTTTTATTTGTAGACATTCTTTTTCCCAATATAGGCCTCTTAGCGCTCAGAATGTCCAATTGCAGTTTCTACAGAAAGAGTGTTTCAGAACGGCTCAATCAAAAGTAAGGTTCAACTCTGTTAGTTGAATGCACAGAACAGAAAGAAGTTTCATACAATGCTTCTGTGTAGTTTATATTTGAACATATTCTTTTTTCCACTATTACCCACTTAGCGCTACGAATGTCCAGTTGCATTTTCTACAGACAGAGTGTTTCAAAACTGCTCAATCAAAAGTATGGTTTAACTCTGTTAGCTGAATGCTCAGATAAGAAAGAAGTTTCACAGATTGCTTCTGTGTAGTTTATATTTGAATATATTCCTTTTTCCACTACTACGCTCTTAGCGCTCCAAATGTCCAGTTGCATTTTCTACAGAAAGAGTGTTCAGATCTGCTCAATCAAAAGTATGGTTTAACTCTGTTAGCTGAATGCACAGATCAGAAAGAAGTTTCACAGAATGATTCTGTGTAGTTTATATTTGGAGACATTCCTTTTTCCACTATTACCCTCTTAGCGCTCCGAATCTCCACTTGCATTTTCTACAGAAAGAGTGTTTCAGAACGGCTCAATCAAAACTAAGGTTCAACTCTTTTAGTTGAACAAACAGAACAGAAAGAAGTTTCACACAATTCTTCTGTGTAGTTTTTATTTGTAGACATTCTTTTTCCCAATATAGGCCTCTTAGCGCTCAGAATGTCCAATTGCAGTTTCTACAGAAAGAGTGTTTCAGAACGGCTCAATCAAAAGTAAGGTTCAACTCTGTTAGTTGAATGCACAGAACAGAAAGAAGTTTCATACAATGCTTCTGTGTAGTTTATATTTGAACATATTCTTTTTTCCACTATTACCCACTTAGCGCTACGAATGTCCAGTTGCATTTTCTACAGACAGAGTGTTTCAAAACTGCTCAATCAAAAGTATGGTTTAACTCTGTTAGCTGAATGCTCAGATAAGAAAGAAGTTTCACAGATTGCTTCTGTGTAGTTTATATTTGAATATATTCCTTTTTCCACTACTACGCTCTTAGCGCTCCAAATGTCCAGTTGCATTTTCTACAGAAAGAGTGTTCAGATCTGCTCAATCAAAAGTATGGTTTAACTCTGTTAGCTGAATGCACAGATCAGAAAGAAGTTTCACAGAATGATTCTGTGTAGTTTATATTTGGAGACATTCCTTTTTCCACTATTACCCTCTTAGCGCTCCGAATCTCCACTTGCATTTTCTACAGAAAGAGTGTTTCAGAACGGCTCAATCAAAACTAAGGTTCAACTCTTTTAGTTGAACAAACAGAACAGAAAGAAGTTTCACACAATTCTTCTGTGTAGTTTTTATTTGTAGACATTCTTTTTCCCAATATAGGCCTCTTAGCGCTCAGAATGTCCAATTGCAGTTTCTACAGAAAGAGTGTTTCAGAACGGCTCAATCAAAAGTAAGGTTCAACTCTGTTAGTTGAATGCACAGAACAGAAAGAAGTTTCATACAATGCTTCTGTGTAGTTTATATTTGAACATATTCTTTTTTCCACTATTACCCACTTAGCGCTACGAATGTCCAGTTGCATTTTCTACAGACAGAGTGTTTCAAAACTGCTCAATCAAAAGTATGGTTTAACTCTGTTAGCTGAATGCTCAGATAAGAAAGAAGTTTCACAGATTGCTTCTGTGTAGTTTATATTTGAATATATTCCTTTTTCCACTACTACGCTCTTAGCGCTCCAAATGTCCAGTTGCATTTTCTACAGAAAGAGTGTTCAGATCTGCTCAATCAAAAGTATGGTTTAACTCTGTTAGCTGAATGCACAGATCAGAAAGAAGTTTCCCCGAATGATTCTGTTTAGTTTATATTTGAAGATATTCCTTTTTCCACTATTAGCCTCTTAGCGCTCTGAATCTCCACTTGCATTTTCTACAAAAAGAGTGTTTCATAACTGCTCAATCAAAAATATGTTTTATCTCTGTTAACTGAATTTACAGATCAGAAATAAGTTTCACAGAATGCATCTGTGTAGTTTTTATTTGAAGATATTCTTTTTCCCAATATAGGCCTCTTAGCGCTTAGCATGTCCAATTGCAGTTTCTACAGAAAGAGTGTTTCAGAACGGCTCAATCAAAAGTAAGGTTCAACTCTGTTAGTTGAATGCACAGAACAGAAAGAATTTTCACAGAATGCTACTGTGTAGTTTATATTTGAATATATTCCTTTTTCCACTATTACACTCTTAGCGCTCCGAATGTCCACTTGCATTTTCTACCGAAAGAGTGTTCAGAACTGCGCAATCAAAAGTATGGTTTAACTCTGTTAGCTTAATGAACATATCAGAAATAAGTTTCACACAATGCTTCTGTGTAGTTTTTATTTGAAGATATTATTTTTCCCAATAGAGGCCTCTTAGCGCTCAGAATGTCCAATTGCAGTTTCTACAGAAAGAGTGTTTCAGAAAGGCTCAATCAAAAGTAAGGTTCAACTCTGTTAGTTGAATGCACAGAACAGAAAGAAGTTTCATACAATGCTTCTGTGTAGTTTATATTTGAACATATTCTTTTTTCCACTATTACCCACTTAGCGCTACGAATGTCCAGTTGCATTTTCTACAGACAGAGTGTTTCAAAACTGCTCAATCAAAAGTATGGTTTAACTCTGTTAGCTGAATGCTCAGATCAGAAAGAAGTTTCACAGAATGCTTCTGTGTAGTTTATATTTGAATATATTCCTTTTTCCACTTCTACTCTCTTAGCGCTCCAAATGTCCAGTTGCATTTTCTACAGAAAGAATGTTCAGATCTGCTCTATCCAAAGTATGGTTTAACTCTGTTAGCTGAATGCACAGATCAGAAAGAAGTTTCACAGAATGATTCTGTGTAGTTTATATTTGGAGACATTCCTTTTTCCACTATTACCCTCTTAGCGCTCCAAATCTCCACTTGCATTTTCTACAGAAAGAGTGTTTCAGAACGGCTCAATCAAAACTAAGGTTCAACTCTTTTAGTTGAACAAACAGAACAGAAAGAAGTTTCACACAATTCTTCTGTGTAGTTTTTATTTGTAGACATTCTTTTTCCCAATATAGGCCTCTTAGCGCTCAGAATGTCCAATTGCAGTTTCTACAGAAAGAGTGTTTCAGAACGGCTCAATCAAAAGTAAGGTTCAACTCTGTTAGTTGAATGCACAGAACAGAAAGAAGTTTCATACAATGCTTCTGTGTAGTTTATATTTGAACATATTCTTTTTTCCACTATTACCCACTTAGCGCTACGAATGTCCAGTTGCATTTTCTACAGACAGAGTGTTTCAAAACTGCTCAATCAAAAGTATGGTTTAACTCTGTTAGCTGAATGCTCAGATAAGAAAGAAGTTTCACAGATTGCTTCTGTGTAGTTTATATTTGAATATATTCCTTTTTCCGCTACTACGCTCTTAGCGCTCCAAATGTCCAGTTGCATTTTCTACAGAAAGAGTGTTCAGATCTGCTCAATCAAAAGTATGGTTTAACTCTGTTAGCTGAATGCACAGATCAGAAAGAAGTTTCACAGAATGATTCTGTGTAGTTTATATTTGGAGACATTCCTTTTTCCACTATTACCCTCTTAGCGCTCCGAATCTCCACTTGCATTTTCTACAGAAAGAGTGTTTCAGAACGGCTCAATCAAAACTAAGGTTCAACTCTTTTAGTTGAACAAACAGAACAGAAAGGAGTTTCACACAATTCTTCTGTGTCGTTTTTATTTGTAGACATTCTTTTTCCCAATATAGGGCTCTTAGCGCTCAGAATGTCCAATTGCAGTTTCTACAGAAAGAGTGTTTCAGAACGGCTCAATCAAAAGTAAGGTTCAACTCTGTTAGTTGAATGCACAGAACAGAAAGAAGTTTCATACAATGCTTCTGTGTAGTTTATATTTGAACATATTCTTTTTTCCACTATTACCCACTTAGCGCTACGAATGTCCAGTTGCATTTTCTACAGACAGAGTGTTTCAAAACTGCTCAATCAAAAGTATGGTTTAACTCTGTTAGCTGAATGCTCAGATCAGAAAGAAGTTTCACAGAATGCTTCTGTGTAGTTTATATTTGAATATATTCCTTTTTCCACTTCTACTCTCTTAGCGCTCCAAATGTCCAGTTGCATTTTCTACAGAAAGAGTGTTCAGATCTGCTCTATCTAAAGTATGGTTTAACTCTGTTAGCTGAATGCACAGATCAGAAAGAAGTTTCACAGAATGATTCTGTGTAGTTTATATTTGGAGACATTCCTTTTTCCACTATTACCCTCTTAGCGCTCCAAATCTCCACTTGCATTTTCTACAGAAAGAGTGTTTCAGAACAGCTCAATCAAAACTAAGGTTCAACTCTTTTAGTTGAACAAACAGAACAGAAAGAAGTTTCACACAATTCTTCTGTGTAGTTTTTATTTGTAGACATTCTTTTTCCCAATATAGGCCTCTTAGCGCTCAGAATGTCCAATTGCAGTTTCTACAGAAAGAGTGTTTCAGAACGGCTCAATCAAAAGTAAGGTTCAACTCTGTTAGTTGAATGCACAGAACAGAAAGAAGTTTCATACAATGCTTCTGTGTAGTTTATATTTGAACATATTCTTTTTTCCACTATTACCCACTTAGCGCTACGAATGTCCAGTTGCATTTTCTACAGACAGAGTGTTTCAAAACTGCTCAATCAAAAGTATGGTTTAACTCTGTTAGCTGAATGCTCAGATAAGTAAGAAGTTTCACAGATTGCTTCTGTGTAGTTTATATTTGAATATATTCCTTTTTCCACTACTACGCTCTTAGCGCTCCAAATGTCCAGTTGCCTTTTCTACAGAAAGAGTGTTCAGATCTGCTCAATCAAAAGTATGGTTTAACTCTGTTAGCTGAATGCACCGATCAGAAAGAAGTTTCCCCGAATGATTCTGTTTAGTTTATATTTGAAGATATTCCTTTTTCCACTATTAGCCTCTTAGCGCTGTGAATCTCCACTTGCATTTTCTACAAAAAGAGTGTTTCATAACTGCTCAATCAAAAATATGTTTTATCTCTGTTAACTGAATTTACAGATCAGAAATAAGTTTCACAGAATGCATCTGTGTAGTTTTTATTTGAAGATATTCTTTTTCCCAATGTAGGCCTCTTAGCGCTTAGCATGTCCAATTGCAGTTTCTACAGAAAGAGTGTTTCAGAACGGCTCAATCAAAAGTAAGGTTCAACTCTGTTAGTTGAATGCACAGAACAGAAAGAATTTTCACAGAATGCTACTGTGTAGTTTATATTTGAATATATTCCTTTTTCCACTATTACCCTCTTAGCGCTCCGAATGTCCACTTGCATTTTCTACAGAAAGAGTGTTCAGAACTGCGCAATCAAAAGTATGGTTTAACTCTGTTAGCTTAATGAACATATCAGAAATAAGTTTCACACAATGCTTCTGTGTAGTTTTTATTTGAAGATATTATTTTTCCCAATAGAGGCCTCTTAGCGCTCAGAATGTCCAATTGCAGTTTCTACAGAAAGAGTGTTTCAGAAAGGCTCAATCAAAAGTAAGGTTCAACTCTGTTAGTTGAATGCACAGAAAAGAAAGAAGTTTCATACAATGCTTCTGTGTAGTTTATATTTGAACATATTCTTTTTTCCACTATTACCCACTTAGCGCTACGAATGTCCAGTTGCATTTTCTACAGACAGAGTGTTTCAAAACTGCTCAATCAAAAGTATGGTTTAACTCTGTTAGCTGAATGCTCAGATCAGAAAGAAGTTTCACAGAATGCTTCTGTGTAGTTTATATTTGAATATATTCCTTTTTCCACTTCTACTCTGTTAGCGCTCCAAATGTCCAGTTGCATTTTCTACAGAAAGAGTGTTCAGATCTGCTCTATCCAAAGTATGGTTTAACTCTGTTAGCTGAATGCACAGATCAGAAAGAAGTTTCACAGAATGATTCTGTGTAGTTTATATTTGGAGACATTCCTTTTTCCACTATTACCCTCTTAGCGCTCCGAATCTCCACTTGCATTTTCTACAGAAAGAGTGTTTCAGAACGGCTCAATCAAAACTAAGGTTCAACTCTTTTAGTTGAACAAACAGAACAGAAAGAAGTTTCACACAATTCTTCTGTGTCGTTTTTATTTGTAGACATTCTTTTTCCCAATATAGGGCTCTTAGCGCTCAGAATGTCCAATTGCAGTTTCTACAGAAAGAGTGTTTCAGAATGGCTCAATCAAAAGTAAGGTTCAACTCTGTTAGTTGAATGCACAGAACAGAAAGAAGTTTCATACAATGCTTCTGTGTAGTTTATATTTGAAAATATTCTTTTTTCCACTATTACCCACTTTGCGCTACGAATGTTCAGTTGCATTTTCTACAGACAGAGTGTTTCAAAACTGCTCAATCAAAAGTATGGTTTAACTCTGTTAGCTGAATGCTCAGATAAGAAAGAAGTTTCACAGATTGCTTCTGTGTAGTTTATATTTGAATATATTCCTTTTTCCACTACTACGCTCTTAGCGCTCCAAATGTCCAGTTGCATTTTCTACAGAAAGAGTGTTCAGATCTGCTCAATCAAAAGTATGGTTTAACTCTGTTAGCTGAATGCACAGATCAGAAAGAAGTTTCCCCGAATGATTCTGTTTAGTTTATATTTGAAGATATTCCTTTTTCCACTATTAGCCTCTTAGCGCTCTGAATCTCCACTTGCATTTTCTACAAAAAGAGTGTTTCATAACTGCTCAATCAAAAATATGTTTTATCTCTGTTAACTGAATTTACAGATCAGAAATAAGTTTCACAGAATGCATCTGTGTAGTTTTTATTTGAAGATATTCTTTTTCCCAATATAGGCCTCTTAGCGCTTAGCATGTCCAATTGCAGTTTCTACAGAAAGAGTGTTTCAGAACGGCTCAATCAAAAGTAAGGTTCAACTCTGTTAGTTGAATGCACAGAACAGAAAGAATTTTCACAGAATGCTACTGTGTAGTTTATATTTGAATATATTCCTTTTTCCACTATTACCCTCTTAGCGCTCCGAATGTCCACTTGCATTTTCTACAGAAAGAGTGTTCAGAACTGCGCAATCAAAAGTATGGTTTAACTCTGTTAGCTTAATGAACATATCAGAAATAAGTTTCACACAATGCTTCTGTGTAGTTTTTATTTGAAGATATTATTTTTCCCAATAGAGGCCTCTTAGCGCTCAGAATGTCCAATTGCAGTTTCTACAGAAAGAGTGTTTCAGAAAGGCTCAATCAAAAGTAAGGTTCAACTCTGTTAGTTGAATGCACAGAACAGAAAGAAGTTTCATACAATGCTTCTGTGTAGTTTATATTTGAACATATTCTTTTTTCCACTATTACCCACTTAGCGCTACGAATGTCCAGTTGCATTTTCTACAGACAGAGTGTTTCAAAACTGCTCAATCAAAAGTATGGTTTAACTCTGTTAGCTGAATGCTCAGATCAGAAAGAAGTTTCACAGAATGCTTCTGTGTAGTTTATATTTGAATATATTCCTTTTTCCACTTCTACTCTCTTAGCGCTCCAAATGTCCAGTTGCATTTTCTACAGAAAGAGTGTTCAGATCTGCTCTATCTAAAGTATGGTTTAACTCTGTTAGCTGAATGCACAGATCAGAAAGAAGTTTCACAGAATGATTCTGTGTAGTTTATATTTGGAGACATTCCTTTTTCCACTATTACCCTCTTAGCGCTCCAAATCTCCACTTGCATTTTCTACAGAAAGAGTGTTTCAGAACAGCTCAATCAAAACTAAGGTTCAACTCTTTTAGTTGAACAAACAGAACAGAAAGAAGTTTCACACAATTCTTCTGTGTAGTTTTTATTTGTAGACATTCTTTTTCCCAATATAGGCCTCTTAGCGCTCAGAATGTCCAATTGCAGTTTCTACAGAAAGAGTGTTTCAGAACGGCTCAATCAAAAGTAAGGTTCAACTCTGTTAGTTGAATGCACAGAACAGAAAGAAGTTTCATACAATGCTTCTGTGTAGTTTATATTTGAACATATTCTTTTTTCCACTATTACCCACTTAGCGCTACGAATGTCCAGTTGCATTTTCTACAGACAGAGTGTTTCAAAACTGCTCAATCAAAAGTATGGTTTAACTCTGTTAGCTGAATGCTCAGATAAGAAAGAAGTTTAACAGATTGCTTCTGTGTAGTTTATATTTGAATATATTCCTTTTTCCACTACTACGCTCTTAGCGCTCCAAATGTCCAGTTGCATTTTCTACAGAAAGAGTGTTCAGATCTGCTCAATCAAAAGTATGGTTTAACTCTGTTAGCTGAATGCACAGATCAGAAAGAAGTTTCCCCGAATGATTCTGTTTAGTTTATATTTGAAGATATTCCTTTTTCCACTATTAGCCTCTTAGCGCTGTTAATCTCCACTTGCATTTTCTACAAAAAGGGTGTTTCATAACTGCTCAATCAAAAATATGTTTTATCTCTGTTAACTGAATTTACAGATCAGAAATAAGTTTCACAGAATGCATCTGTGTAGTTTTTATTTGAGGATATTCTTTTTCCCAATGTAGGCCTCTTAGCGCTTAGCATGTCCAATTGCAGTTTCTACAGAAAGAGTGTTTCAGAACGGCTCAATCAAAAGTAAGGTTCAACTCTGTTAGTTGAATGCACAGAACAGAAAGAATTTTCACAGAATGCTACTGTGTAGTTTATATTTGAATATATTCCTTTTTCCACTATTACCCTCTTAGCGCTCCGAATGTCCACTTGCATTTTCTACAGAAAGAGTGTTCAGAACTGCGCAATCAAAAGTATGGTTTAACTCTGTTAGCTTAGTGAACATATCAGAAATAAGTTTCACACAATGCTTCTGTGTAGTTTTTATTTGAAGATATTATTTTTCCCAATAGAGGCCTCTTAGCGCTCAGAATGTCCAATTGCAGTTTCTACAGAAAGAGTGTTTCAGAAAGGCTCAATCAAAAGTAAGGTTCAACTCTGTTAGTTGAATGCACAGAAAAGAAAGAAGTTTCATACAATGCTTCTGTGTAGTTTATATTTGAACATATTCTTTTTTCCACTATTACCCACTTAGCGCTACGAATGTCCAGTTGCATTTTCTACAGACAGAGTGTTTCAAAACTGCTCAATCAAAAGTATGGTTTAACTCTGTTAGCTGAATGCTCAGATCAGAAAGAAGTTTCACAGAATGCTTCTGTGTAGTTTATATTTGAATATATTCCTTTTTCCACTTCTACTCTCTTAGCGCTCCAAATGTCCAGTTGCATTTTCTACAGAAAGAGTGTTCAGATCTGCTCTATCCAAAGTATGGTTTAACTCTGTTAGCTGAATGCACAGATCAGAAAGAAGTTTCACAGAATGATTCTGTGTAGTTTATATTTGGAGACATTCCTTTTTCCACTATTACCCTCTTAGCGCTCCAAATCTCCACTTGCATTTTCTACAGAAAGAGTGTTTCAGAATGGCTCAATCAAAACTAAGGTTCAACTCTTTTAGTTGAACAAACAGAACAGAAAGAAGTTTCACACAATTCTTCTGTGTAGTTTTTATTTGTAGACATTCTTTTTCCCAATATAGGCCTCTTAGCGCTCAGAATGTCCAATTGCAGTTTCTACAGAAAGAGTGTTTCAGAACGGCTCAATCAAAAGTAAGGTTCAACTCTGTTAGTTGAATGCACAGAACAGAAAGAAGTTTCATACAATGCTTCTGTGTAGTTTATATTTGAATATATTCTTTTTTCCACTATTACCCACTTAGCACTACGAATGTCCAGTTGCATTTTCTACAGACAGAGTGTTTCAAAACTGCTCAATCAAAAGTATGGTTTAACTCTGTTAGCTGAATGCTCAGATCAGAAAGGAGTTTCACAGAATGCTTCTGTGTAGTTTATATTTGAATATATTCCTTTTTCCACTACTACGCTCTTAGCGCTCCAAATGTCCAGTTGCATTTTCTACAGAAAGAGTGTTCAGATCTGCTCAATCAAAAGTATGGTTTAACTCTGTTAGCTGAATGCACAGATCAGAAAGAAGTTTCACCGAATGATTCCGTGTAGTTTATATTTGAAGACAGTCCTTTTTCCACTATTACCCTCTTAGCGCTCCGAATCACCACTTGCATTTTCTACAAAAAGAGTGTTTCATAACTGCTCAATCAAAAATATGTTTTATCTCTGTTAACTGAATTTACAGATCAGAAATACGTTTCACAGAATGCATCTGTGTAGTTTTTATTTGAAGATATTCTTTTTCCCAATGTAGGCCTCTTAGCGCTTAGCATGTCCAATTGCAGTTTCTACAGAAAGAGTGTTTCAGAACGGCTCAATCAAAATTAAGGTTCAACACTGTTAGTTGAATGCACAGAACAGAAAGAATTTTCACAGAATGCTACTGTGTAGTTTATATTTGAATATATTCCTTTTTCCACTATTACCCTCTTAGCGCTCCGAATGTCCACTTGCATTTTCTACAGAAAGAGTGTTCAGAACTGCGCAATCAAAAGTATGGTTTAACTCTGTTAGCTTAATGAACATATCAGAAATAAGTTTCACACAATGCTTCTGTGTAGTTTTTATTTGAAGATATTATTTTTCCCAATATAAGCCTCTTAGCGCTCAGAATGTCCAATTGCAGTTTCTACAGAAAGAGTGTTTCAGAAAGGCTCAGTCAAAAGTAAGGTTCAACTCTGTTAGTTGAATGCACAGAACAGAAAGAAGTTTCATACAATGCTTCTGTGTAGTTTATATTTGAACATATTCTTTTTTCCACTATTACCCACTTAGCGCTACGAATGTCCAGTTGCATTTTCTACAGACAGAGTGTTTCAAAACTGCTCAATCAAAAGTATGGTTTAACTCTGTTAGCTGAATGCTCAGATCAGAAAAAAGTTTCACAGAATGCTTCTGTGTAGTTTATATTTGAATATATTCCTTTTTCCACTACTACGCTCTTAGCGCTCCAAATGTCCAGTTGCATTTTCTACAGAAAGTGTGTTCAGATCTGCTCAATCAAAAGTATGGTTTAACTCTGTTAGCTGAATGCACAGATCAGAAAGAAGTTTCACAGAATTATTCTGTGTAGTTTATATTTGGAGACATTCCTTTTTCCACTATTACCCTCTTAGCGCTCCGAATCTCCACTTGAATTTTCTACAGAAAGAGTGTTTCAGAACGGCTCAATCAAAACTAAGGTTCAACTCTTTTAGTTGAACAAACAGAACAGAAAGAAGTTTCACACAATTCTTCTGTGTAGTTTTTATTTGTAGACATTCTTTTTCCCAATATAGGCCTCTTAGCGCTCAGAATGTCCAATTGCAGTTTCTACAGAAAGAGTGTTTCAGAACGGCTCAATCAAAAGTAAGGTTCAACTCTGTTAGTTGAATGCACAGAACAGAAAGATGTTTCATACAATGCTTCTGTGTAGTTTATATTTGAACATATTCTTTTTTCCACTATTACCCACTTAGCGCTACGAATGTCCAGTTGCATTTTCTACAGACAGAGTGTTTCAAAACTGCTCAATCAAAAGTATGGTTTAACTCTGTTAGCTGAATGCTCAGATCAGAAAGAAGTTTCACAGAATGCTTCTGTGTAGTTTATATTTGAATATATTCCTTTTTCCACTACTACGCTCTTAGCGCTCCAAATGTCCAGTTGCATTTTCTACAGAAAGAGTGTTCAGATCTGCTCAATCAAAAGTATGGTTTAACTCTGTTAGCTGAATGCACAGATCAGAAAGAAGTTTCACCGAATGATTCCGTGTCGTTTATATTTGAAGACATTCCTTTTTCCACTATTACCCACTTAGCGCTCCGAATCTCCACTTGCATTTTCTACAAAAAGAGTTTTTCATAACTGCTCAATCAAAAATATGTTTTATCTCTGTTAACTGAATTTACAGATCAGAAATATGTTTCACAGAATGCATCTGTGTAGTTTTTATTTGAAGATATTCTTTTTCCCAATGTAGGCCTCTTAGCGCTTAGCTTGTCCAATTGCAGTTTCTACAGAAAGAGTGTTTCAGAACGGCTCAATCAAAAGTAAGGTTCAACTCTGTTAGTTGAATGCACAGAACAGAAATAATTTTCACAGAATGCTACTGTGTAGTTTATATTTGAATATATTCCTTTTTCCACTATTACCCTATTAGCGCTCCGAATGTCCACTTGCATTTTCTACAGAAAGAGTGTTCAGAACTGCGCAATCAAAAGAATGGTTTAACTCTGTTAGCTTAATGAACATATCAGAAATAAGTTTCACACAATGCTTCTGTGTAGTTTTTATTTGAAGATATTATTTTTCCCAATAGAGGCGTCTTAGCGCACAGAATGCACAATTGCACTTTCTACAGAAAGAGTGTTTCAGAAAAGCTCAATCAAAAGTAAGGTTCAACTCTGTTAGTTGAATGCACAGAACAGAAGGAAGTTTCATACAATGCTTCTGTGTAGTTTATATTTGAACATATTCTTTTTTCCACTATTACCCACTTAGCGCTACGAATGTCCAGTTGCATTTTCTACAGACAGAGTGTTTCAAAACTGCTCAATCAAAAGTATGGTTTAACTCTGTTAGCTGAATGCTCAGATCAGAAAGAAGTTTCACAGAATGCTTCTGTGTAGTTTATATTTGAATATATTCCTTTTTCCACTACTACTCCCTTAGAGCTCCAAATGTCCAGTTGCATTTTCTACAGAAAGAGTGTTCAGATCTGCTCAATCAAAAGTATGGTTTAACTCTGTTAGCTGAATGCACAGATCAGAAAGAAGTTTCACAGAATGATTCTGTGTAGTTTATATTTGGAGACATTCCTTTTTCCACTATTACCCTCTTAGCGCTCCGAATCTCCACTTGCATTTTCTACAGAAAGAGTGTTTCAGAATGGCTCAATCAAAACTAATTTTCAACTCTTTTAGTTGAACAAACAGAACAGAAAGTAGTTTCACACAATTCTTCTGTGTAGTTTTTATTTGTAGACATTCTTTTTCCCAATATAGGCCTCTTAGCGCTCAGAATGTCCAATTGCAGTTTCTACAGAAAGTGTGTTTCAGAACGGCTCAACCAAAAGTAAGGTTCAACTCTGTTAGTTGAATGCACAGAACAGAAAGAAGTTTCATACAATGCTTCTGTGTAGTTTATATTTGAACATATTCTTTTTTCCACTATTACCCACTTAGTGCTGCGAATGTCCAGTTGCATTTTCTACAGACAGAGTGTTTCAAAACTGCTCAATCAAAAGTATGGTTTAACTCTGTTAGCTGAATGCTCAGATCAGAAAGAAGTTTCACAGAATGCTTCTGTGTAGTTTATATTTGAATATATTCCTTTTTCCACTACTACGCTCTTAGCGCTCCAAATGTCCAGTTGCATTTTCTACAGAAAGAGTGTTCAGATCTGCTCAATCAAAAGTATGGTTTAACTCTGTTAGCTGAATGCACAGATCAGAAAGAAGTTTCACAGAATGATTCTGTGTAGTTTATATTTGGAGACATTCCTTTTTCCACTATTACCCTCTTAGCGCTCCGAAAACCACTTGCATTTTCTACAGAAAGAGTGTTTCAGAACGGCTCAATCAAAACTAAGGTTCAACTCTTTTAGTTGAACAAACAGAACAGAAAGAAGTTTCACACAATTCTTCTGTGTAGTTTTTATTTGTAGACATTTTTTTCCCAATATAGGCCTCTTAGCGCTCAGAATGTCCAATTGCAGTTTCTACAGAAAGAGTGTTTCAGAACGGCTCAATCAAAAGTAAGGTTCAACTCTGTTAGTTGAATGCACAGAACAGAAAGGAGTTTCATACAATGCTTCTGTGTAGTTTATATTTGAACATATTCTTTTTTCCACTATTACCCACTTAGCGCTACGAATGTCCAGTTGCATTTTCTACAGACAGAGTGTTTCAAAACTGCTCAATCAAAAGTATGGTTTAACTCTGTTAGCTGAATGCTCAGATCAGAAAGGAGTTTCACAGAATGCTTCTGTGTAGTTTATATTTGAATATATTCCTTTTTCCACTACTACGCTCTTAGCGCTCCAAATGTCCAGTTGCATTTTCTACAGAAAGAGTGTTCAGATCTGCTCAATCAAAAGTATGGTTTAACTCTGTTAGCTGAATGCACAGATCAGAAAGAAGTTTCACCGAATGATTCCGTGTAGTTTATATTTGAAGACAGTCCTTTTTCCACTATTACCCTCTTAGCGCTCCGAATCACCACTTGCATTTTCTACAAAAAGAGTGTTTCATAACTGCTCAATCAAAAATATGTTTTATCTCTGTTAACTGAATTTACAGATCAGAAATACGTTTCACAGAATGCATCTGTGTAGTTTTTATTTGAAGATATTCTTTTTCCCAATGTAGGCCTCTTAGCGCTTAGCATGTCCAATTGCAGTTTCTACAGAAAGAGTGTTTCAGAACGGCTCAATCAAAATTAAGGTTCAACACTGTTAGTTGAATGCACAGAACAGAAAGAATTTTCACAGAATGCTACTGTGTAGTTTATATTTGAATATATTCCTTTTTCCACTATTACCCTCTTAGCGCTCCGAATGTCCACTTGCATTTTCTACAGAAAGAGTGTTCAGAACTGCGCAATCAAAAGTATGGTTTAACTCTGTTAGCTTAATGAACATATCAGAAATAAGTTTCACACAATGCTTCTGTGTAGTTTTTATTTGAAGATATTATTTTTCCCAATATAAGCCTCTTAGCGCTCAGAATGTCCAATTGCAGTTTCTACAGAAAGAGTGTTTCAGAAAGGCTCAGTCAAAAGTAAGGTTCAACTCTGTTAGTTGAATGCACAGAACAGAAAGAAGTTTCATACAATGCTTCTGTGTAGTTTATATTTGAACATATTCTTTTTTCCACTATTACCCACTTAGCGCTACGAATGTCCAGTTGCATTTTCTACAGACAGAGTGTTTCAAAACTGCTCAATCAAAAGTATGGTTTAACTCTGTTAGCTGAATGCTCAGATCAGAAAAAAGTTTCACAGAATGCTTCTGTGTAGTTTATATTTGAATATATTCCTTTTTCCACTACTACGCTCTTAGCGCTCCAAATGTCCAGTTGCATTTTCTACAGAAAGTGTGTTCAGATCTGCTCAATCAAAAGTATGGTTTAACTCTGTTAGCTGAATGCACAGATCAGAAAGAAGTTTCACAGAATTATTCTGTGTAGTTTATATTTGGAGACATTCCTTTTTCCACTATTACCCTCTTAGCGCTCCGAATCTCCACTTGAATTTTCTACAGAAAGAGTGTTTCAGAACGGCTCAATCAAAACTAAGGTTCAACTCTTTTAGTTGAACAAACAGAACAGAAAGAAGTTTCACACAATTCTTCTGTGTAGTTTTTATTTGTAGACATTCTTTTTCCCAATATAGGCCTCTTAGCGCTCAGAATGTCCAATTGCAGTTTCTACAGAAAGAGTGTTTCAGAACGGCTCAATCAAAAGTAAGGTTCAACTCTGTTAGTTGAATGCACAGAACAGAAAGATGTTTCATACAATGCTTCTGTGTAGTTTATATTTGAACATATTCTTTTTTCCACTATTACCCACTTAGCGCTACGAATGTCCAGTTGCATTTTCTACAGACAGAGTGTTTCAAAACTGCTCAATCAAAAGTATGGTTTAACTCTGTTAGCTGAATGCTCAGATCAGAAAGAAGTTTCACAGAATGCTTCTGTGTAGTTTATATTTGAATATATTCCTTTTTCCACTACTACGCTCTTAGCGCTCCAAATGTCCAGTTGCATTTTCTACAGAAAGAGTGTTCAGATCTGCTCAATCAAAAGTATGGTTTAACTCTGTTAGCTGAATGCACAGATCAGAAAGAAGTTTCACCGAATGATTCCGTGTCGTTTATATTTGAAGACATTCCTTTTTCCACTATTACCCACTTAGCGCTCCGAATCTCCACTTGCATTTTCTACAAAAAGAGTTTTTCATAACTGCTCAATCAAAAATATGTTTTATCTCTGTTAACTGAATTTACAGATCAGAAATATGTTTCACAGAATGCATCTGTGTAGTTTTTATTTGAAGATATTCTTTTTCCCAATGTAGGCCTCTTAGCGCTTAGCTTGTCCAATTGCAGTTTCTACAGAAAGAGTGTTTCAGAACGGCTCAATCAAAAGTAAGGTTCAACTCTGTTAGTTGAATGCACAGAACAGAAATAATTTTCACAGAATGCTACTGTGTAGTTTATATTTGAATATATTCCTTTTTCCACTATTACCCTATTAGCGCTCCGAATGTCCACTTGCATTTTCTACAGAAAGAGTGTTCAGAACTGCGCAATCAAAAGAATGGTTTAACTCTGTTAGCTTAATGAACATATCAGAAATAAGTTTCACACAATGCTTCTGTGTAGTTTTTATTTGAAGATATTATTTTTCCCAATAGAGGCGTCTTAGCGCACAGAATGCACAATTGCACTTTCTACAGAAAGAGTGTTTCAGAAAAGCTCAATCAAAAGTAAGGTTCAACTCTGTTAGTTGAATGCACAGAACAGAAAGAAGTTTCATACAATGCTTCTGTGTAGTTTATATTTGAACATATTCTTTTTTCCACTATTACCCACTTAGCGCTACGAATGTCCAGTTGCATTTTCTACAGACAGAGTGTTTCAAAACTGCTCAATCAAAAGTATGGTTTAACTCTGTTAGCTGAATGCTCAGATCAGAAAGAAGTTTCACAGAATGCTTCTGTGTAGTTTATATTTGAATATATTCCTTTTTCCACTACTACTCCCTTAGAGCTCCAAATGTCCAGTTGCATTTTCTACAGAAAGAGTGTTCAGATCTGCTCAATCAAAAGTATGGTTTAACTCTGTTAGCTGAATGCACAGATCAGAAAGAAGTTTCACAGAATGATTCTGTGTAGTTTATATTTGGAGACATTCCTTTTTCCACTATTACCCTCTTAGCGCTCCGAATCTCCACTTGCATTTTCTACAGAAAGAGTGTTTCAGAATGGCTCAATCAAAACTAATTTTCAACTCTTTTAGTTGAACAAACAGAACAGAAAGTAGTTTCACACAATTCTTCTGTGTAGTTTTTATTTGTAGACATTCTTTTTCCCAATATAGGCCTCTTAGCGCTCAGAATGTCCAATTGCAGTTTCTACAGAAAGTGTGTTTCAGAACGGCTCAACCAAAAGTAAGGTTCAACTCTGTTAGTTGAATGCACAGAACAGAAAGAAGTTTCATACAATGCTTCTGTGTAGTTTATATTTGAACATATTCTTTTTTCCACTATTACCCACTTAGTGCTGCGAATGTCCAGTTGCATTTTCTACAGACAGAGTGTTTCAAAACTGCTCAATCAAAAGTATGGTTTAACTCTGTTAGCTGAATGCTCAGATCAGAAAGAAGTTTCACAGAATGCTTCTGTGTAGTTTATATTTGAATATATTCCTTTTTCCACTACTACGCTCTTAGCGCTCCAAATGTCCAGTTGCATTTTCTACAGAAAGAGTGTTCAGATCTGCTCAATCAAAAGTATGGTTTAACTCTGTTAGCTGAATGCACAGATCAGAAAGAAGTTTCACAGAATGATTCTGTGTAGTTTATATTTGGAGACATTCCTTTTTCCACTATTACCCTCTTAGCGCTCCGAAAACCACTTGCATTTTCTACAGAAAGAGTGTTTCAGAACGGCTCAATCAAAACTAAGGTTCAACTCTTTTAGTTGAACAAACAGAACAGAAAGAAGTTTCACACAATTCTTCTGTGTAGTTTTTATTTGTAGACATTTTTTTCCCAATATAGGCCTCTTAGCGCTCAGAATGTCCAATTGCAGTTTCTACAGAAAGAGTGTTTCAGAACGGCTCAATCAAAAGTAAGGTTCAACTCTGTTAGTTGAATGCACAGAACAGAAAGGAGTTTCATACAATGCTTCTGTGTAGTTTATATTTGAACATATTCTTTTTTCCACTATTACCCACTTAGCGCTACGAATGTCCAGTTGCATTTTCTACAGACAGAGTTTTTCAAAACTGCTCAATCAAAAGTATGGTTTAACTCTGTTAGCTGAAGGCTCAGATCAGAAAGAAGTTTCACAGATTGCTTCTGTGTAGTTTATATTTGAATATACTCCTTTTTCCACTACTACGCTCTTAGCGCTCCAAATGTCCAGTTGCATTTTCTACAGAAAGAGTGTTCAGATCTGCTCAATCAAAAGTATGGTTTAACTCTGTTAGCTGAATGCACAGATCACAATGAAGTTTCACCGAATGATTCTGTGTAGTTTATATTTGAAGACATTCCTTTTTCCACTATTACCCACTTAGCGCTCCGAATCTCCACTTGCATTTTCTACAAAAAGAGTGTTTCATAACTGCTCAATGAAAAATATGTTTTATCTCTGTTAACTGAATTTACAGATCAGAAATAAGTTTCACAGAATGCATCTGTGTTTTTTTTATTTGAAGATATTCTTTTTCCCAATGTAGGCCTCTTAGCGCTTAGCATGTCCAATTGCAGTTTCTACAGAAAGAGTGTTTCAGAACGGCTCAATCAAAAGTAAGGTTCAACTCTGTTAGTTGAATGCACAGAACAGAATTTTCACAGAATGCTACTGTGTAGTACATATTTGAATATATTCCTTTTTCCACTATTACCCTCTTAGCGCTCCGAATGTCCACTTGCATTTTCTACAGAAATAGTGTTCAGAACTGCGCAATCAAAAGTATGGTTTAACTCTGTTAGCTTAATGAACATATCAGAAATAAGTTTCACACAATGCTTCTGTGTAGTTTTTATTTGAAGATATTATTTTTCCCAATATAGTCCTCTTAGCGCTCAGAATGTCCAATTGCAGTTTCTACAGAAAGAGTGTTTCAGAAAGGCTCAATCAAAAGTATGGTTTAACTCTGTTAGCTGAATGCTCAGATCAGAAAGTAGTTTCACAGAATGCTTCTGTGTAGTTTATATTTGAATATATTCCTTTTTCCACTACTACGCTCTTAGCGCTCCAAATGTCCAGTTGCATTTTCTACAGAAAGAGTGTTCAGATCTGCTCAATCAAAAGTATGGTTTAACTCTGTTAGCAGAATGCACAGATCAGAAAGAAGTTTCACCGAATGATTCTGTGTAGTTTATATTTGAAGACATTCCTTTTTCCACTATTACCCACTTAGCGCTCCGAATCTCCACTTGCATTTTCTACAAAAAGAATGTTTCATAACTGCTCAGTCAAAAATATGTTTTATCTCTGTTAACTGAATTTACAGATCAGAAATAAATTTCACAGAATGCATCTGTGTAGTTTTTATTTGAAGATATTCTTTTTCCCAATGTAGGCCTCTTAGCGCTTAGCATGTCCAATTGCAGTTTATACAGAAAGAGTGTTTCAGAACGGCTCAATCAAAAGTAAGGTTCAACTCTGTTAGTTGAATGCACAGAACAGAAAGAATTTTCACAGAATGCTACTGTATAGTTTATATTTGAATATATTCCTTTTTCCACTATTACCCTCTTAGCGCTCCGAATGTCCACTTGCATTTTCTACAGAAAGAGTGTTCAGAACTGCGCATTCAAAAGTATGGTTTAACTCTGTTAGCTTAATGAACATATCAGAAATAAGTTTCACACAATGCTTCTGTGTAGTTTTTATTTGAAGATATTATTTTTCCCAATAGAGGCCTCTTAGCGCTCAGAATGTCCAATTGCAGTTTCTACAGAGAGAGTGTTTCAGAAAGGCTCAATCAAAACTAAGGTTCAACTCTGTTAGTTGAATGCACAGAACAGAAAGAAGTTTCATACAATGCTTCTGTGTAGTTTATATTTGAACATATTGTTTTTTCCACTATTACCCACTTAGCGCTACGAATGACCAGTTGCATTTTCTACAGACAGAGTGTTTCAAAACTGCTCAATCAAATGTATGGTTTAACTCTGTTAGCTGAATGCTCAGATCAGAAAGAAGTTTCACAGAATGCTTCTGTGTAGTTTATATTTGAATATATTCCTTTTTCCACTACTACTCTCTTAGCGCTCCAAATGTCCAGTTGCATTTTCTACAGAAAGAGTGTTCAGATCTGCTCAATCAAAAGTATGGTTTAACTCTGTTAGCTGAATGCACAGATCAGAAAGAAGTTTCACAGAATGATTCTGTGTAGTTTATATTTGGAGACATTCCTTTTTCCACTATTACCCTCTTAGCGCTCCGAATCTCCACTTGCATTTTCTACAGAAAGAGTGTTTCAGAACGGCTCAATCAAAACTAAGGTTCAATTCTTTTAGTTGAACAAACAGAACAGAAAGAAGTTTCACACAATTCTTCTGTGTAGTTTTTATTTGTAGACATTCTTTTTCCCAATATAGGCCTCCTAGCGCTCAGAATGTCCAATTGCAGTTTCTACAGAAAGAGTGTTTCAGAACGGCTCAATCAAAAGTAAGGTTCAACTCTGTTAGTTGAATGCACAGAACAGAAAGAAGTTTCATACAATGCTTCTGTGTAGTTTATATTTGAACATATTCTTTTTTCCACTATTACCCACTTAGCGCTACGAATGACCAGCTGCATTTTCTACAGACAGAGTGTTTCAAAACTGCTCAATCAAATGTATGGTTTAACTCTGTTAGCTGAATGCTCAGATTAGAAAGAAGTTTCACAGAATGCTTCCGTGTAGTTTATATTTGAATATATTCCTTTTTCCACTACTACTCTCTTAGCGCTCCAAATGTCCAGTTGCATTTTCTACAGAAAGAGTGTTCAGATCTGCTCAATCAAAAGTATGTTTTAACTCTGTTAGCTGAATGCACAGATCAGAAAGAAGTTTCACCGTATGATTCTGTGTAGTTTATATTTGAAGACATTCCTTTTTCCACTATTACCCTCTTAGCGCTCCGAATCTCCACTTGCATTTTCTACAAAAAGAGTGTTTCATAACTGCTCAGTCAAAAATATGTTTTATCCCTGTTAACTGAATTTACAGATCAGAAATAAATTTCACAGAATGCATCTGTGTAGTTTTTATTTGAAGATATTCTTTTTCCCAATGTAGGCCTCTTAGCGCTTAGCATGTCCAATTGCAGTTTCTACAGAAAGAGTGTTTCAGAACGGCTCAATCAAAAGTAAGGTTCAACTCTGTTAGTTGAATGCACAGAACAGAAAGAATTTTCACAGAATGCTACTGTGTAGTTTATATTTGAATATATTCCTTTTTCCACTATTACCCTCTTAGCGCTCCGAATGTCCACTTGCATTTTCTACAGAAAGAGTGTTCAGAACTGCGCAATCAAAAGTATGGTTTAACTCTGTTATCTTAATGAACATATCAGAAATAAGTTTCACACAATGCTTCTGTGTAGTTTTTATTTGAAGATATTATTTTTCCCAATAGAGGCCTCTTAGCGCTCAGAATGTCCAATTGCAGTTTCTACAGAAAGAGTGTTTCAGAAAGGCTCAATCAAAAGTAAGGTTCAACTCTGTTAGTTGAATGCACAGAACAGAAAGAAGTTTCATACAATGCTTCTGTGTAGTTTATATTTGAACATATTCTTTTTTCCACTATTACCCACTTAGCGCTACGAATGACCAGTTGCATTTTCTACAGACAGAGTGTTTCAAAACTGCTCAATCAAATGTATGGTTTAACTCTGTTAGCTGAATGCTCAGATCAGAAAGAAGTTTCACAGAATGCTTCCGTGTAGTTTATATTTGAATATATTGCTTTTTCCACTACTACTCTCTTAGCGCTCCAAATGTCCAGTTGCATTTTCTTCAGAAAGAGTGTTCAGATCTGCTCAATCAAAAGTATGGTTTAACTCTGTTAGCTGAATGCACAGATCAGAAATAAGTTTCACCGAATGATTCTGTGTAGTTTATATTTGAAGACATTCCTTTTTCCACTATTACCATCTTAGCGCTCCGAACCTCCACTTGCATTTTCTACAAAAAGAGTGTTTCATAACTGCTCAATCAAAAATATGTTTTATCTCTGTTAACTGAATTTACAGATCAGAAATAAGTTTCACAGAATGCATCTGTGTAGTTTTTATTTGAAGATATTCTTTTTCCCAATGTAGGCCTCTTAGCGCTTAGCATGTCCAATTGCAGTTTCTACAGAAAGAGTGTTTCAGAACGGCTCAATCAAAAGTAAGTTTCAACTCTGTTAGTTGAATGCACAGAACAGAATTTTCACAGAATGCTACTGTGTAGTACATATTTGAATATATTCCTTTTTCCACTATTACCCTCTTAGCGCTCCGAATGTCCACTTGCATTTTCTACAGAAATAGTGTTCAGAACTGCGCAATCAAAAGTATGGTTTAACTCTGTTAGCTTAATGAACATATCAGAAATAAGTTTCACACAATGCTTCTGTGTAGTTTTTATTTGAAGATATTATTTTTCCCAATATAGTCCTCTTAGCGCTCAGAATGTCCAATTGCAGTTTCTACAGAAAGAGTGTTTCATAAAGGCTCAATCAAATGTATGGTTTAACTCTGTTAGCTGAATGCTCAGATCACAAAGTAGTTTCACAGAATGCTTCTGTGTAGTTTATATTTGAATATATTCCTTTTTCCACTACTACGCTCTTAGCGCTCCAAATGTCCAGTTGCATTTTCTACAGAAAGAGTGTTCAGATCTGCTCAATCAAAAGTATGGTTTAACTCTGTTAGCAGAATGCACAGATCAGAAAGAAGTTTCACCGAATGATTCTGTGTAGTTTATATTTGAAGACATTCCTTTTTCCACTATTACCCACTTAGCGCTCCGAATCTCCACTTGCATTTTCTACAAAAAGAATGTTTCATAACTGCTCAGTCAAAAATATGTTTTATCTCTGTTAACTGAATTTACAGATCAGAAATAAATTTCACAGAATGCATCTGTGTAGTTTTTATTTGAAGATATTCTTTTTCCCAATGTAGGCCTCTTAGCGCTTAGCATGTCCAATTGCAGTTTCTACAGAAAGAGTGTTTCAGAACGGCTCAATCAAAAGTAAGGTTCAACTCTGTTAGTTGAATGCACAGAACAGAAAGAATTTTCACAGAATGCTACTGTATAGTTTATATTTGAATATATTCCTTTTTCCACTATTACCCTCTTAGCGCTCCGAATGTCCACTTGCATTTTCTACAGAAAGAGTGTTCAGAACTGCGCATTCAAAAGTATGGTTTAACTCTGTTAGCTTAATGAACATATCAGAAATAAGTTTCACACAATGCTTCTGTGTAGTTTTTATTTGAAGATATTATTTTTCCCAATAGAGGCCTCTTAGCGCTCAGAATGTCCAATTGCAGTTTCTACAGAGAGAGTGTTTCAGAAAGGCTCAATCAAAACTAAGGTTCAACTCTGTTAGTTGAATGCACAGAACAGAAAGAAGTTTCATACAATGCTTCTGTGTAGTTTATATTTGAACATATTGTTTTTTCCACTATTACCCACTTAGCGCTACGAATGACCAGTTGCATTTTCTACAGACAGAGTGTTTCAAAACTGCTCAATCAAATGTATGGTTTAACTCTGTTAGCTGAATGCTCAGATCAGAAAGAAGTTTCACAGAATGCTTCTGTGTAGTTTATATTTGAATATATTCCTTTTTCCACTACTACTCTCTTAGCGCTCCAAATGTCCAGTTGCATTTTCTACAGAAAGAGTGTTCAGATCTGCTCAATCAAAAGTATGGTTTAACTCTGTTAGCTGAATGCACAGATCAGAAAGAAGTTTCACAGAATGATTCTGTGTAGTTTATATTTGGAGACATTCCTTTTTCCACTATTACCCTCTTAGCGCTCCGAATCTCCACTTGCATTTTCTACAGAAAGAGTGTTTCAGAACGGCTCAATCAAAACTAAGGTTCAATTCTTTTAGTTGAACAAACAGAACAGAAAGAAGTTTCACACAATTCTTCTGTGTAGTTTTTATTTGTAGACATTCTTTTTCCCAATATAGGCCTCCTAGCGCTCAGAATGTCCAATTGCAGTTTCTACAGAAAGAGTGTTTCAGAACGGCTCAATCAAAAGTAAGGTTCAACTCTGTTAGTTGAATGCACAGAACAGAAAGAAGTTTCATACAATGCTTCTGTGTAGTTTATATTTGAACATATTCTTTTTTCCACTATTACCCACTTAGCGCTACGAATGACCAGCTGCATTTTCTACAGACAGAGTGTTTCAAAACTGCTCAATCAAATGTATGGTTTAACTCTGTTAGCTGAATGCTCAGATTAGAAAGAAGTTTCACAGAATGCTTCCGTGTAGTTTATATTTGAATATATTCCTTTTTCCACTACTACTCTCTTAGCGCTCCAAATGTCCAGTTGCATTTTCTACAGAAAGAGTGTTCAGATCTGCTCAATCAAAAGTATGTTTTAACTCTGTTAGCTGAATGCACAGATCAGAAAGAAGTTTCACCGTATGATTCTGTGTAGTTTATATTTGAAGACATTCCTTTTTCCACTATTACCCTCTTAGCGCTCCGAATCTCCACTTGCATTTTCTACAAAAAGAGTGTTTCATAACTGCTCAGTCAAAAATATGTTTTATCCCTGTTAACTGAATTTACAGATCAGAAATAAATTTCACAGAATGCATCTGTGTAGTTTTTATTTGAAGATATTCTTTTTCCCAATGTAGGCCTCTTAGCGCTTAGCATGTCCAATTGCAGTTTCTACAGAAAGAGTGTTTCAGAACGGCTCAATCAAAAGTAAGGTTCAACTCTGTTAGTTGAATGCACAGAACAGAAAGAATTTTCACAGAATGCTACTGTGTAGTTTATATTTGAATATATTCCTTTTTCCACTATTACCCTCTTAGCGCTCCGAATGTCCACTTGCATTTTCTACAGAAAGAGTGTTCAGAACTGCGCAATCAAAAGTATGGTTTAACTCTGTTATCTTAATGAACATATCAGAAATAAGTTTCACACAATGCTTCTGTGTAGTTTTTATTTGAAGATATTATTTTTCCCAATAGAGGCCTCTTAGCGCTCAGAATGTCCAATTGCAGTTTCTACAGAAAGAGTGTTTCAGAAAGGCTCAATCAAAAGTAAGGTTCAACTCTGTTAGTTGAATGCACAGAACAGAAAGAAGTTTCATACAATGCTTCTGTGTAGTTTATATTTGAACATATTCTTTTTTCCACTATTACCCACTTAGCGCTACGAATGACCAGTTGCATTTTCTACAGACAGAGTGTTTCAAAACTGCTCAATCAAATGTATGGTTTAACTCTGTTAGCTGAATGCTCAGATCAGAAAGAAGTTTCACAGAATGCTTCCGTGTAGTTTATATTTGAATATATTGCTTTTTCCACTACTACTCTCTTAGCGCTCCAAATGTCCAGTTGCATTTTCTTCAGAAAGAGTGTTCAGATCTGCTCAATCAAAAGTATGGTTTAACTCTGTTAGCTGAATGCACAGATCAGAAATAAGTTTCACCGAATGATTCTGTGTAGTTTATATTTGAAGACATTCCTTTTTCCACTATTACCATCTTAGCGCTCCGAACCTCCACTTGCATTTTCTACAAAAAGAGTGTTTCATAACTGCTCAATCAAAAATATGTTTTATCTCTGTTAACTGAATTTACAGATCAGAAATAAGTTTCACAGAATGCATCTGTGTAGTTTTTATTTGAAGATATTCTTTTTCCCAATGTAGGCCTCTTAGCGCTTAGCATGTCCAATTGCAGTTTCTACAGAAAGAGTGTTTCAGAACGGCTCAATCAAAAGTAAGTTTCAACTCTGTTAGTTGAATGCACAGAACAGAATTTTCACAGAATGCTACTGTGTAGTACATATTTGAATATATTCCTTTTTCCACTATTACCCTCTTAGCGCTCCGAATGTCCACTTGCATTTTCTACAGAAATAGTGTTCAGAACTGCGCAATCAAAAGTATGGTTTAACTCTGTTAGCTTAATGAACATATCAGAAATAAGTTTCACACAATGCTTCTGTGTAGTTTTTATTTGAAGATATTATTTTTCCCAATATAGTCCTCTTAGCGCTCAGAATGTCCAATTGCAGTTTCTACAGAAAGAGTGTTTCATAAAGGCTCAATCAAATGTATGGTTTAACTCTGTTAGCTGAATGCTCAGATCACAAAGTAGTTTCACAGAATGCTTCTGTGTAGTTTATATTTGAATATATTCCTTTTTCCACTACTACGCTCTTAGCGCTCCAAATGTCCAGTTGCATTTTCTACAGAAAGAGTGTTCAGATCTGCTCAATCAAAAGTATGGTTTAACTCTGTTAGCAGAATGCACAGATCAGAAAGAAGTTTCACCGAATGATTCTGTGTAGTTTATATTTGAAGACATTCCTTTTTCCACTATTACCCACTTAGCGCTCCGAATCTCCACTTGCATTTTCTACAAAAAGAATGTTTCATAACTGCTCAGTCAAAAATATGTTTTATCTCTGTTAACTGAATTTACAGATCAGAAATAAATTTCACAGAATGCATCTGTGTAGTTTTTATTTGAAGATATTCTTTTTCCCAATGTAGGCCTCTTAGCGCTTAGCATGTCCAATTGCAGTTTCTACAGAAAGAGTGTTTCAGAACGGCTCAATCAAAAGTAAGGTTCAACTCTGTTAGTTGAATGCACAGAACAGAAAGAATTTTCACAGAATGCTACTGTGTAGTTTATATTTGAATATATTCCTTTTTCCACTATTACCCTCTTAGCGCTCCGAATGTCCACTTGCATTTTCTACAGAAAGAGTGTTCAGAACTGCGCAATCAAAAGTGTGGTTTAACTCTGTTAGCTTAATGAACATATCAGAAATAATTTTCACACAATGCTTCTGTGTAGTTTTTATTTGAAGATATTATTTTTCCCAATAGAGGCCTCTTAGCGCTCAGAATGTCCAATTGCAGTTTCTACAGAGAGAGTGTTTCAGAAAGGCTCAATCAAAACTAAGGTTCAACTCTGTTAGTTGAATGCACAGAACAGAAAGAAGTTTCATACAATGCTTCTGTGTAGTTTATATTTGAACATATTGTTTTTTCCACTATTACCCACTTAGCGCTAAGAATGACCAGTTGCATTTTCTACAGACAGAGTGTTTCAAAACTGCTCAATCAAATGTATGGTTTAACTCTGTTAGCTGAATGCTCAGATCAGAAAGAAGTTTCACAGAATGCTTCCGTGTAGTTTATATTTGAATATATTCCTTTTTCCACTACTACTCTCTTAGCGCTCCAAATGTCCAGTTGCATTTTCTACAGAAAGAGTGTTCAGATCTGCTCAATCAAAAGTATGGTTTAACTCTGTTAGCTGAATGCACAGATCAGAAAGAAGTTTCACCGAATGATTCTGCGTAGTTTATATTTGAAGACATTCCTTTTTCCACTATTACCATCTTAGCGCTCCGAACCTCCACTTGCATTTTCTACAAAAAGAGTGTTTCATAACTGCTCAATCAAAAATATGTTTTATCTCTGTTAACTGAATTTACAGATCAGAAATAAGTTTCACAGAATGCATCTGTGTAGTTTTTATTTGAAGATATTCTTTTTCCCAATGTAGGCCTCTTAGCGCTTAGCATGTCCAATTGCAGTTTCTACAGAAAGAGTGTTTCAGAACGGCTCAATCAAAAGTAAGGTTCAACTCTGTTAGTTGAATGCACAGAACAGAATTTTCACAGAATGCTACTGTGTAGTACATATTTGAATATATTCCTTTTTCCACTATTACCCTCTTAGCGCTCCGAATGTCCACTTGCATTTTCTACAGAAATAGTGTTCAGAACTGCGCAATCAAAAGTATGTTTTAACTCTGTTAGCTTAATGAACATATCAGAAATAAGTTTCACACAATGCTTCTGTGTAGTTTTTATTTGAAGATATTATTTTTCCCAATATAGTCCTCTTAGCGCTCAGAATGTCCAATTGCAGTTTCTACAGAAAGAGTGTTTCAGAAAGGCTCAATCAAATGTATGGTTTAACTCTGTTAGCTGAATGCTCAGATCAGAAAGTAGTTTCACAGAATGCTTCTGTGTAGTTTATATTTGAATATATTCCTTTTTCCACTACTACGCCCTTAGCGCTCCAAATGTCCAGTTGCATTTTCTACAGAAAGAGTGTTCAGATCTGCTCAATCAAAAGTATGGTTTAACTCTGTTAGCAGAATGCACAGATCAGAAAGAAGTTTCACCGAATGATTCTGTGTAGTTTATATTTGAAGACATTCCTTTTTCCACTATTACCCACTTAGCGCTCCGAATCTCCACTTGCATTTTCTACAAAAAGAATGTTTCATAACTGCTCAGTCAAAAATATGTTTTATCTCTGTTAACTGAATTTACAGATCAGAAATAAATTTCACAGAATGCATCTGTGTAGTTTTTATTTGAAGATATTCTTTTTCCCAATGTAGGCCTCTTAGGGCTTAGCATGTCCAATTGCAGTTTCTACAGAAAGAGTGTTTCAGAACGGCTCAATCAAAAGTAAGGTTCAACTCTGTTAGTTGAATGCACAGAACAGAAAGAATTTTCACAGAATGCTACTGTGTAGTTTATATTTGAATATATTCCTTTTTCCACTATTACCCTCTTAGCGCTCCGAATGTCCACTTGCATTTTCTACAGAAAGAGTGTTCAGAACTGCGCAATCAAAAGTATGGTTTAACTCTGTTAGCTTAATGAACATATCAGAAATAAGTTTCACACAATGCTTTTGTGTAGTTTTTATTTGAAGATATTATTTTTCCCAATAGAGGCCTCTTAGCGCTCAGAATGTCCAATTGCAGTTTCTACAGAGAGAGTGTTTCAGAAAGGCTCAATCAAAACTAAGGTTCAACTCTGTTAGTTGAATGCACAGAACAGAAAGAAGTTTCATACAATGTTTCTGTGTAGTTTATATTTGAACATATTGTTTTTTCCACTATTACCCACTTAGCGCTAAGAATGACCAGTTGCATTTTCTACAGACAGAGTGTTTCAAAACTGCTCAATCAAATGTATGGTTTAACTCTGTTAGCTGAATGCTCAGATCAGAAAGAAGTTTCACAGAATGCTTCCGTGTAGTTTATATTTGAATATATTCCTTTTTCCACTACTACTCTCTTAGCGCTCCAAATGTCCAGTTGCATTTTCTACAGAAAGAGTGTTCAGATCTGCTCAATCAAAAGTATGGTTTAACTCTGTTAGCTGAATGCACAGATCAGAAAGAAGTTTCACCGAATGATTCTGTGTAGTTTATATTTGAAGACATTCCTTTTTCCACTATTACCCTCTTAGCGCTCCGAATCTCCACTTGCATTTTCTATAAAAAGAGTGTTTCATAACTGCTCAATCAAAAATATGTTTTATCTCTGTTAACTGAATTTACAGATCAGAAATAAGTTTCACAGAATGCATCTGTGTAGTTTTTATTTGAAGATATTCTTTTTCCCAATGTAGGCCTCTTAGCGCTTAGCATGTCCAATTGCAGTTTCTACAGAAAGAGTGTTTCAGAACAGCTCAATCAAAAGTAAGGTTCAACTCTGTTAGTTGAATGCACAGAACAGAATTTTCACAGAATGCTACTGTGTAGTATATATTTGAATATATTCCTTTTTCCACTATTACCCTCTTAGCGCTCCGAATGTCCACTTGCATTTTCTACAGAAATAGTGTTCAGAACTGCGCAATCAAAAGTATGGTTTAACTCTGCTAGCTTAATTAACATATCAGAAATAAGTTTCACACAATGCTTCTGTGTAGTTTTTATTTGAAGACATTCTTTTTCCCAATATATTCCTCTTAGCGCTCAGAATGTACAATTGCAGTTTCTACAGAAAGAGTGTTTCAGAAAGGCTCAATCAAAAGTAAGGTTCAACTCTGTTAGTTGAATGCACAGAACAGAAAGAAGTTTCATACAATGATTCTGTGTAGTTTATATTTGAACATATTCTTTTTTCCACTATTACCCACTTAGCCCTACGAATGTCCAGTTGCATTTTCTACAGACAGAGTGTTTCAAAGCTGCTCAATCAAAAGTATGGTTTAACTCTGTTAGCTGAATGCTCAGGTCAGAAAGAAGTTTCACAGAATGCTTCCGTGTAATTTATATTTGAATATATTCCTTTTTCCACTACTACTCTCTTAGCGCTCCAAATGTCCAGTTGCATTTTCTACAGAAAGAGTGTTCAGATCTGCTCAATCAAAAGTATGGTTTAACTCTGTTAGCTGAATGCACAGATCAGAAAGAAGTTTCACAGAATGATTCTGTGTAGTTTATATTTGGAGACATTCCTTTTTCCACTATTACCCTCTTAGCGCTCCGAATCTCCACTTGCATTTTCTACAGAAAGAGTGTTTCAGAACGGCTCAATCAAAACTAAGGTTCAACTCTTTTAGTTGAACAAACAGAACAGAAAGAAGTTTCACACAATTCTTCTGTGTAGTTTTTATTTGTAGACATTCTTTTTCCCAATATAGGCCTCCTAGCGCTCAGAATGTCCAATTGCAGTTTCTACAGAAAGAGTGTTTCAGAACGGCTCAATCAAAAGTAAGGTTCAACTCTGTTAGTTGAATGCACAGAACAGAAAGAAGTTTCATACAATGCTTCTGTGTAGTTTATATTTGAACATATTCTTTTTTCCACTATTACCCACTTAGCGCTACGAATGTCCAGTTGCATTTTCTACAGACAGAGTGTTTCAAAACTGCTCAATCAAAAGTATGGTTTAACTCTGTTAGCTGAATGCTCAGATCAGAAAGAAGTTTCACAGAATGCTTCTGTGTAGTTTATATTTGAATATATTCCTTTTTCCACTACTACGCTCTTAGCGCTCCAAATGTCCAGTTGCATTTTCTACAGAAAGAGTGTTCAGATCTGCTCAATCAAAAGTATGGTTTAACTCTGTTAGCAGAATGCACAGATCAGAAAGAAGTTTCACCGAATGATTCTGTGTAGTTTATATTTGAAGACATTCCTTTTTCCACTATTACCCTCTTAGCGCTCCGAATCTCCACTTGCATTTTCTACAAAAAGAGTGTTTCATAACTGCTCAATCAAAAATATGTTTTATCTCTGTTAACTGAATTTACAGATCAGAAATAAGTTTCACAGAATGCATCTGTGTAGTTTTTATTTGAAGATATTCTTTTTCCCAATGTAGGCCTCTTAGCACTTAGCATGTCCAATTGCAGTTTCTACAGAAAGTGTGTTTCACAACGGCTCAATCAAAAGTAAGGTTCAACTCTGTTAGTTGAATGCACAGAACAGAAAGAATTTTCACAGAATGCTACTGTGTAGTTTATATTTGAATATATTCCTTTTTCCACTACTACGCTCTTAGCGCTCCAAATGTCCAGTTGCATTTTCTACAGAAAGAGTGTTCAGAACTGCGCAATCAAAAGTATGTTTTAACTCTGTTAGCTTAATGAACATATCAGAAATAAGTTTCACACAATGCATCTGTGTAGTTTTTATTTGAAGATATTATTTTTCCCAATAGAGGCCTCTTAGCGCTCAGAATGTCCAATTGCAGTTTCTACAGAAACAGTGCTTCAGAAAAGCTCAATCAAAAGTAAGGTTCAACTCTGTTATTTGAATGCACAGAACAGAAAGTAGTTTCATACAATGCTTCTGTGTAGTTTATATTTGAACATATTCTTTTTTCCACTATTACCCACTTAGCGCTACGAATGTCCAGTTGCATTTTCTACAGACAGAGTGTTTCAAAACTGCTCAATCAAAAGTATGGTTTAAATCTGTTAGCTGAATGCTCAGATCAGAAAGAAGTTTCACAGAATGCTTCTGTGTAGTTTATATTTGAATATATTCCTTTTTCCACTACTACGCTCTTAGCGTTCCAAATGTTCAGTTGCATTTTCTACAGAAAGAGTGTTCAGATCTGCTCAATCAAAAGTATGGTTTAACTCTGTTAGCTGAATGCAGAGATCAGAAAGAAGTTTCACAGAATGATTCTGTGTAGTTTATATTTGGAGACATTCCTTTTTCCACTATTACCCACTTAGCGCTCCGAATCTCCCCTTGCATTTTCTACAGAAAGAGTGTTTCAGAACGGCTCAATCAAAACTAAGGTTCAACTCTTTTAGTTGAACAAACAGAACAGAAAGAAGTTTCACACAATTCTTCTGTGTAGTTTTTATTTGTAGACATTCTTTTTCCCAATATAGGCCTCTTAGCGCTCAGAATGTCCAATTCCAGTTTCTACAGAAAGAGTGTTTCAGAACGGCTCAATCAAAAGTAAGGTTCAACTCTGTTAGTTGAATGCACAGAACAGAAAGAAGTTTCATACAATGCTTCTGTGTAGTTTATATTTGAACATATTCTTTTTTCCACTATTACCCACTTAGCGCTACGAATGTCCAGTTGCATTTTCTACAGACAGAGTGTTTCAAAACTGCTCAATCAAAAGTATGGTTTAACTCTGTTAGCTGAATGCTCAGATCAGAAAGAAGTTTCACAGAATGCTTCTGTGTAGTTTATATTTGAATATATTGCTTTTTCCACTACTACGCTCTTAGCGCTCCAAATGTCCAGTTGAATTTTCTACAGAAAGTGTGTTCAGATCTGCTCAATCAAAAGTATGGTTTAACTCTGTTAGCAGAATGCACAGATCAGAAAGAAGTTTCACCGAATGATTCTGTGTAGTTTATATTTGAAGACATTCCTTTTTCCACTATTACCCTCTTAGCGCTCCGAATCTCCACTTGCATTTTCTACAAAAAGAGTGTTTCATAACTGCTCAATCAAAAATATGTTTTATCTCTGTTAACTGAATTTACAGATCAGAAATAAGTTTCACAGAATGCATCTGTGTAGTTTTTATTTGAAGATATTCTTTTTCCCAATGTAGGCCTCTTAGCGCTTAGCATGTCAAATTGCAGTTTCTACAGAAAGAGTGTTTCAGAACGGCTCAATCAAAAGTAAGGTTCAACTCTGTTAGTTGAATGCACAGAACAGAAAGAATTTTCACAGAATGCTACTGTGTAGTTTATATTTGAATATATTCCTTTTTCCACTATTACCCTCTTAGCGCTCCGAATGTCCACTTGCATTTTCTACAGAAAGAGTGTTCAGAACTGCGCAATCAAAAGTATGTTTTAACTCTGTTAGCTTAATGAACATATCAGAAATAAGGTTCACACAATCCTTCTGTGTAGTTTTTATTTGAAGATATTATTTTTCCCAGTAGAGGCCTCTTAGCGATCAGAATGTCCAATTGCAGTTTCTACAGAAAGAGTGTTTCAGAAAGGCTCAATCAAAAGTAAGGTTCAACTCTGTTAGTTGAATGCACAGAACAGAACGAAGTTTCATACAATGCTTCTGTGTAGTTTATATTTGAACATATTCTTTTTTCCACTATTACCCACTTAGCGCTACGAATGTCCAGTTGCATTTTCTACAGACAGAGTGTTTCAAAACTGCTCAATCAAAAGTATGGTTTAACTCTGTTAGCTGAATGCTCAGATCAGAAAGAAGTTTCACAGAATGCTTCTGTGTAGTTTATATTTGAATATATTCCTTTTTCCACTATTACTCTCTTAGCGCTCCAAATGTCCAGTTGCATTTTCTACAGAAAGAGTGTTCAGATCTTCTCAATCAAAAGTATGTTTTAACTCTGTTTGCTGAATGCACAGATCAGAAAGAAGTTTCACAGAATGATTCTGTGTAGCTTATATTTGGAGACATTCCTTTTTCCACTATTACCCTCTTAGCGCTCCGAATCTCCACTTGCATTTTCTACAGAAAGAGTGTTTCAGAACGGCTCAATCAAAACTAAGGTTCAACTCTTTTAGTTGAACAAACAGAACAGAAAGAAGTTTCACACAATTCTTCTGTGTAGTTTTTATTAGTAGACATTCTTTTTCCCAATATAGGCCTCTTAGCGCTCAGAATGTCCAATTGCAGTTTCTACAGAAAGAGTGTTTCAGAACGGCTCAATCAAAAGTAAGGTTCAACTCTGTTAGTTGAATGCACAGAACAGAAAGTAGTTTCATACAATGCTTCTGTGTAGTTTATATTTGTACATATTCTTTTTTCCACTATTACCCACTTAGCGCTACGAATGTCCAGTTGCATTTTCTACAGACAGAGTGTTTCAAAACTGCTCAATCAAAAGTATGGTTTAACTCTGTTAGCTGAATGCTCAGATCAGAAAGAAGTTTCACAGAATGCTTCTGTGTAGTTTATATTTGAATATATTCCTTTTTCCACTACTACGCTCTTAGCGCTCCAAATGTCCAGTTGCATTTTCTACAGAAAGTGTGTTCAGATCTGCTCAATCAAAAGTATGGTTTAACTCTGTTAGCAGAATGCACAGATCAGAAAGAAGTTTCACCGAATGATTCTGTGTAGTTTATATTTGAAGACATTCCTTTTTCCACTATTACCCTCTTAGCGCTCCGAATCTCCACTTGCATTTTCTACAAAAAGAGTGTTTCATAACTGCTCAATCAAAAATATGTTTTATCTCTGTTAACTGAATTTACAGATCAGAAATAAGTTTCACAGAATGCATCTGTGTAGTTTTTATTTGAAGATATTCTTTTTCCCAATGTAGGCCTCTTAGCGCTTAGCATGTCCGATTGCAGTTTCTACAGAAAGAGTGTTTCAGAACGGCTCAATCAAAAGTAAGGTTCAACTCTGTTAGTTGAATGCACAGAACAGAAAGAATTTTCACAGAATGCTACTGTGTAGTTTATATTTGAATATATTCTTTTTCCACTATTACCCTCTTAGCGCTCCGAATGTCCACTTGCATTTTCTACAGAAAGAGTGTTCAGAACTGCGCAATCAAAAGTATGGTTTAACTCTGTTAGCTTAATGAACATATCAGAAATAAGTTTCACACAATGCTTCTGTGTAGTTTTTATTTGAAGATATTATTTTTCCCAATAGAGGCCTCTTAGCGCTCAGAATGTCCAATTGCAGTTTCTACAGAAAGAGTGTTTCAGAAAGGCTCAATCAAATGTAAGGTTCAACTCTGTTAGTTGAATGCACAGAACAGAAAGAAGTTTCATACAATGATTCTGTGTAGTTTATATTTGAACATATTCTTTTTTCCACTTTTACCCACTTAGCGCTACGAATGTCCAGTTGCATTTTCTACAGACAGAGTGTTTCAAAACTGCTCAATCAAAAGTATGGTTTAACTCTGTTAGCTGAATGCTCAGATCAGAAAGAAGTTTCACAGAATGCTTCTGTGTAGTTTATATTTGAATATATTGCTTTTTCCACTACTACGCTCTTAGCGCTCCAAATGTCCAGTTGAATTTTCTACAGAAAGTGTGTTCAGATCTGCTCAATCAAAAGTATGGTTTAACTCTGTTAGCAGAATGCACAGATCAGAAAGAAGTTTCACCGAATGATTCTGTGTAGTTTATATTTGAAGACATTCCTTTTTCCACTATTACCCTCTTAGCGCTCCGAATCTCCACTTGCATTTTCTACAAAAAGAGTGTTTCATAACTGCTCAATCAAAAATATGTTTTATCTCTGTTAACTGAATTTACAGATCAGAAATAAGTTTCACAGAATGCATCTGTGTAGTTTTTATTTGAAGATATTCTTTTTCCCAATGTAGGCCTCTTAGCGCTTAGCATGTCAAATTGCAGTTTCTACAGAAAGAGTGTTTCAGAACGGCTCAATCAAAAGTAAGGTTCAACTCTGTTAGTTGAATGCACAGAACAGAAAGAATTTTCACAGAATGCTACTGTGTAGTTTATATTTGAATATATTCCTTTTTCCACTATTACCCTCTTAGCGCTCCGAATGTCCACTTGCATTTTCTACAGAAAGAGTGTTCAGAACTGCGCAATCAAAAGTATGTTTTAACTCTGTTAGCTTAATGAACATATCAGAAATAAGGTTCACACAATCCTTCTGTGTAGTTTTTATTTGAAGATATTATTTTTCCCAGTAGAGGCCTCTTAGCGATCAGAATGTCCAATTGCAGTTTCTACAGAAAGAGTGTTTCAGAAAGGCTCAATCAAAAGTAAGGTTCAACTCTGTTAGTTGAATGCACAGAACAGAACGAAGTTTCATACAATGCTTCTGTGTAGTTTATATTTGAACATATTCTTTTTTCCACTATTACCCACTTAGCGCTACGAATGTCCAGTTGCATTTTCTACAGACAGAGTGTTTCAAAACTGCTCAATCAAAAGTATGGTTTAACTCTGTTAGCTGAATGCTCAGATCAGAAAGAAGTTTCACAGAATGCTTCTGTGTAGTTTATATTTGAATATATTCCTTTTTCCACTATTACTCTCTTAGCGCTCCAAATGTCCAGTTGCATTTTCTACAGAAAGAGTGTTCAGATCTTCTCAATCAAAAGTATGTTTTAACTCTGTTTGCTGAATGCACAGATCAGAAAGAAGTTTCACAGAATGATTCTGTGTAGCTTATATTTGGAGACATTCCTTTTTCCACTATTACCCTCTTAGCGCTCCGAATCTCCACTTGCATTTTCTACAGAAAGAGTGTTTCAGAACGGCTCAATCAAAACTAAGGTTCAACTCTTTTAGTTGAACAAACAGAACAGAAAGAAGTTTCACACAATTCTTCTGTGTAGTTTTTATTAGTAGACATTCTTTTTCCCAATATAGGCCTCTTAGCGCTCAGAATGTCCAATTGCAGTTTCTACAGAAAGAGTGTTTCAGAATGGCTCAATCAAAAGTAAGGTTCAACTCTGTTAGTTGAATGCACAGAACAGAAAGTAGTTTCATACAATGCTTCTGTGTAGTTTATATTTGTACATATTCTTTTTTCCACTATTACCCACTTAGCGCTACGAATGTCCAGTTGCATTTTCTACAGACAGAGTGTTTCAAAACTGCTCAATCAAAAGTATGGTTTAACTCTGTTAGCTGAATGCTCAGATCAGAAAGAAGTTTCACAGAATGCTTCTGTGTAGTTTATATTTGAATATATTCCTTTTTCCACTACTACGCTCTTAGCGCTCCAAATGTCCAGTTGCATTTTCTACAGAAAGTGTGTTCAGATCTGCTCAATCAAAAGTATGGTTTAACTCTGTTAGCAGAATGCACAGATCAGAAAGAAGTTTCACCGAATGATTCTGTGTAGTTTATATTTGAAGACATTCCTTTTTCCACTATTACCCTCTTAGCGCTCCGAATCTCCACTTGCATTTTCTACAAAAAGAGTGTTTCATAACTGCTCAATCAAAAATATGTTTTATCTCTGTTAACTGAATTTACAGATCAGAAATAAGTTTCACAGAATGCATCTGTGTAGTTTTTATTTGAAGATATTCTTTTTCCCAATGTAGGCCTCTTAGCGCTTAGCATGTCCGATTGCAGTTTCTACAGAAAGAGTGTTTCAGAACGGCTCAATCAAAAGTAAGGTTCAACTCTGTTAGTTGAATGCACAGAACAGAAAGAATTTTCACAGAATGCTACTGTGTAGTTTATATTTGAATATATTCTTTTTCCACTATTACCCTCTTAGCGCTCCGAATGTCCACTTGCATTTTCTACAGAAAGAGTGTTCAGAACTGCGCAATCAAAAGTATGGTTTAACTCTGTTAGCTTAATGAACATATCAGAAATAAGTTTCACACAATGCTTCTGTGTAGTTTTTATTTGAAGATATTATTTTTCCCAATAGAGGCCTCTTAGCGCTCAGAATGTCCAATTGCAGTTTCTACAGAAAGAGTGTTTCAGAAAGGCTCAATCAAATGTAAGGTTCAACTCTGTTAGTTGAATGCACAGAACAGAAAGAAGTTTCATACAATGATTCTGTGTAGTTTATATTTGAACATATTCTTTTTTCCACTTTTACCCACTTAGCGCTACGAATGTCCAGTTGCATTTTCTACAGACAGAGTGTTTCAAAACTGCTCAATCAAAAGTATGGTTTAACTCTGTTAGCTGAATGCTCAGATCAGAAAGAAGTTTCACAGAATGCTTCTGTGTAGTTTATATTTGAATATATTCCTTTTTCCACTACTACTCTCTTAGCGCTCCAAATGTCCAGTTGCATTTTCTACAGAAAGAGTGTTCAGAACTGCTCAATCAAAAGTATGGTTTAACTCTGTTAGCTGAATGCACAGATCAGAAAGAAGTTTCACAGAATGATTCTGTGTAGTTTATATTTGGAGACATTCCTTTTTCCACTATTACCCTCTTAGCTCTCCGAATATCCACTTGCATTTTCTACAGAAAGAGTGTTTCAGAACGGCTCAATCAAAACTAAGGTTCAACTCTTTTAGTTGAACAAACAGAACAGAAAGAAGTTTCACACAATTCTTCTGTGTAGTTTTTATTTGTAGACATTCTTTTTCCCAATATATGCCTCCTAGCGCTCAGAATGTCCAATTGCAGTTTCTACAGAAAGAGTGTTTCAGAACGGCTCAATCAAAAGTAAGGTTCAACTCTGTTAGTTGAATGCACAGAACAGAAAGAAGTTTCATACAATGCTTCTGTGTAGTTTATATTTGAACATATTCTTTTTTCCACTATTACCCACTTAGCGCTACGAATGTCCAGTTGCATTTTCTACAGACAGAGTGTTTCAAAACTGCTCAATCAAAAGTATGGTTTAACTCTGTTAGCTGAATGCTCAGATCAGAAAGAAGTTTCACAGAATGCTTCTGTGTAGTTTATATTTGAATATATTCCTTTTTCCACTACTACGCTCTTAGCGCTCCAAATGTCCAGTTGCATTTTCTACAGAAAGAGTGTTCAGATCTGCTCAATCAAAAGTATGGTTTAACTCTGTTAGCAGAATGCACAGATCAGAAAGAAGTTTCACCGAATGATTCTGTGTAGTTTATATTTGAAGACATTCCTTTTTCCACTATTACCCCCTTAGCGCTCCGAATCTCCACTTGCATTTTCTACAAAAAGAGTGTTTCATAACTGCTCAATCAAAAATATGTTTTATCTCTGTTAACTGAATTTACAGATAAGAAATAAGTTTCACAGAATGCATCTGTGTAGTTTTTATTTGAAGATATTCTTTTTCCCAATGTAGGCCTCTTAGCGCTTAGCATGTCCAATTGCAGTTTCTACAGAAAGAGTGTTTCACAACGGCTCAATCAAAAGTAAGGTTCAACTCTGTTAGTTGAATGCACAGAACAGAAAGCATTTTCACAGAATGCTACTGTGTAGTTTATATTTGAATATATTCCTTTTTCCACTATTACACTCTTAGCGCTCCGAATGTCCACTTGCATTTTCTACAGAAAGAGTGTTCAGAACTGCGCAATCAAAACTATGTTTTAACTCTGTTAGCTTAATGAACACATCAGAAGTAAGTTTCACACAATGCTTCTGTGTAGTTTTTATTTGAAGATATTATTTTTCCCAATAGAGGCCTCTTAGCGCTCAGAATGTCCAATTGCAGTTTCTACAGAAAGAGTGTTTCAGAAAGGCTCAATCAAAAGTAAGGTTCAACTCTGTTATTTGAATGCACAGAACAGAAAGTAGTTTCATACAATGCTTCTGTGTAGTTTATATTTGAACATATTCTTTTTTCCACTATTACCCACTTAGCGCTACGAATGTCCAGTTGCATTTTCTACAGACAGAGTGTTTCAAAACTGCTCAATCAAAAGTATGGTTTAAATCTGTTAGCTGAATGCTCAGATCAGAAAGAAGTTTCACAGAATGCTTCTGTGTAGTTTATATTTGAATATATTCCTTTTTCCACTACTACGCTCTTAGCGTTCCAAATGTCCAGTTGCATTTTCTACAGAAAGAGTGTTCAGATCTGCTCAATCAAAAGTATGGTTTAAATCTGTTAGCTGAATGCACAGATCAGAAAGAAGTTTCACAGAATGATTCTGTGTAGTTTATATTTGGAGACATTCCTTTTTCCACTATTACCCTCTTAGCGCTCCGAATCTCCCCTTGCATTTTCTACAGAAAGAGTGTTTCAGAACGGCTCAATCAAAACTAAGGTTCAACTCTTTTAGTTGAACAAACAGAACAGAAAGAAGTTTCACACAATTCTTCTGTGTAGTTTTTATTTGTATACATTCTTTTTCCCAATATAGGCCTCCTAGCGCTCAGAATGTCCAATTGCAGTTTCTACAGAAAGAGTGTTTCAGAACGGCTCAATCAAAAGTAAGGTTCAACTCTGTTAGTTGAATGCACAGAACAGAAAGAAGTTTCATACAATGCTTCTGTGTAGTTTATATTTGAACATATTCTTTTTTCCACTATTACCCACTTAGCGCTACGAATGTCCAGTTGCATTTTCTACAGACACAGTGTTTCAAAACTGCTCAATCAAAAGTATGGTTTAACTCTGTTAGCTGAATGCTCAGATCAGAAAGAAGTTTCACAGAATGCTTCTGTGTAGTTTATATTTGAATATATTCCTTTTTCCACTACTACGCTCTTAGCGCTCCAAATGTCCAGTTGCATTTTCTACAGAAAGAGTGTTCAGATCTGCTCAATCAAAAGTATGGTTTAACTCTGTTAGCAGAATGCACAGATCAGAAAGAAGTTTCACCGAATGATTCTGTGTAGTTTATATTTGAAGACATTCCTTTTTCCACTATTACCCCCTTAGCGCTCCGAATCTCCACTTGCATTTTCTACAAAAAGAGTGTTTCATAACTGCTCAATCAAAAATATGTTTTATCTCTGTTAACTGAATTTACAGATAAGAAATAAGTTTCACAGAATGCATCTGTGTAGTTTTTATTTGAAGATATTCTTTTTCCCAATGTAGGCCTCTTAGCGCTTAGCATGTCCAATTGCAGTTTCTACAGAAAGAGTGTTTCACAACGGCTCAATCAAAAGTAAGGTTCAACTCTGTTAGTTGAATGCACAGAACAGAAAGCATTTTCACAGAATGCTACTGTGTAGTTTATATTTGAATATATTCCTTTTTCCACTATTACACTCTTAGCGCTCCGAATGTCCACTTGCATTTTCTACAGAAAGAGTGTTCAGAACTGCGCAATCAAAACTATGTTTTAACTCTGTTAGCTTAATGAACACATCAGAAGTAAGTTTCACACAATGCTTCTGTGTAGTTTTTATTTGAAGATATTATTTTTCCCAATAGAGGCCTCTTAGCGCTCAGAATGTCCAATTGCAGTTTCTACAGAAAGAGTGTTTCAGAAAGGCTCAATCAAAAGTAAGGTTCAACTCTGTTATTTGAATGCACAGAACAGAAAGTAGTTTCATACAATGCTTCTGTGTAGTTTATATTTGAACATATTCTTTTTTCCACTATTACCCACTTAGCGCTACGAATGTCCAGTTGCATTTTCTACAGACAGAGTGTTTCAAAACTGCTCAATCAAAAGTATGGTTTATATCTGTTAGCTGAATGCTCAGATCAGAAAGAAGTTTCACAGAATGCTTCTGTGTAGTTTATATTTGAATATATTCCTTTTTCCACTACTACGCTCTTAGCGTTCCAAATGTCCAGTTGCATTTTCTACAGAAAGAGTGTTCAGATCTGCTCAATCAAAAGTATGGTTTAAATCTGTTAGCTGAATGCACAGATCAGAAGGAAGTTTCACAGAATGATTCTGTGTAGTTTATATTTGGAGACATTCCTTTTTCCACTATTACCCTCTTAGCGCTCCGAATCTCCCCTTGCATTTTCTACAGAAAGAGTGTTTCAGAACGGCTCAATCAAAACTAAGGTTCAACTCTTTTAGTTGAACAAACAGAACAGAAAGAAGTTTCACACAATTCTTCTGTGTAGTTTTTATTTGTAGACATTCTTTTTCCCAATATAGGCCTCTTAGCGCTCAGAATGTCCAATTGCAGTTTCTACAGAAAGAGTGTTTCAGAACGGCTCAATCAAAAGTAAGGTTCAACTCTGTTAGTTGAATGCACAGAACAGAAAGAAGTTTCATACAATGCTTCTGTGTAGTTTATATTTGAACATATTCTTTTTTCCACTATTACCCACTTAGCGCTACGAATGTCCAGTTGCATTTTCTACAGATAGAGTGTTTCAAAACTGCTCAATCAAAAGTATGGTTTAACTCTGTTAGCTGAATGCTCAGATCAGAAAGAAGTTTCACAGAATGCTTCTGTGTAGTTTATATTTGAATATATTCCTTTTTCCACTACTACGCTCTTAGCGCTCCAAATGTCCAGTTGCATTTTCTACAGAAAGTGTGTTCAGATCTGCTCAATCAAAAGTATGTTTTAACTCTGTTAGCAGAATGCACAGATCAGAAAGAAGTTTCACCGAATGATTCTGTGTAGTTTATATTTGAAGACATTCCTTTTTCCACTATTACCCTCTTAGCGCTCCGAATCTCCACTTGCATTTTCTACAAAAAGAGTGTTTCATAACTGCTCAATCAAAAATATGTTTTATCTCTGTTAACTGAATTTACAGATCAGAAATAAGTTTCACAGAATGCATCTGTGTAGTTTTTATTTGAAGATATTCTTTTTCCCAATGTAGGCCTCTTAGCGCTTAGCATGTCAAATTTCAGTTTCTACAGAAAGAGTGTTTCAGAACGGCTCAATCAAAAGTAAGGTTCAACTTTGTTAGTTGAATGCACAGAACAGAAAGAATTTTCACAGAATCCTACCGTGTAGTTTATATTTGAATATATTCCTTTTTCCACTATTACCCTCTTAGCGCTCCGAATGTCCACTTGCATTTTCTACAGAAAGAGTGTTCAGAACTGCGCAATCAAAAGTATGTTTTAACTCTGTTAGCTTAATGAACATATCAGAAATAAGTTTCACACAATGCTTCTGTGTAGTTTTTATTTGAAGATATTATTTTTCCCAGTAGAGGCCTCTTAGCACTCAGAATGTCCAATTGCAGTTTCTACAGAAAGAGTGTTTCAGAAAGGCTCAATCAAAAGTAAGGTTCAACTCTGTTAGTTGAATGCACAGAACAGAACGAAGTTTCATACAATGCTTCTGTGTAATTTATATTTGAACATATTCTTTTTTCCACTATTACCCACTTAGCGCTACGAATGTCCAGTTGCATTTTCTACAGACAGAGTGTTTCAAAACTGCTCAATCAAAAGTATGGTTTAACTCTGTTAGCTGAATGCTCAGATCAGAAAGAAGTTTCACAGAATGCTTCTGTGTAGTTTATATTTGAATATATTCCTTTTTCCACTATTACTCTCTTAGCGCTCCAAATGTCCAGTTGCATTTTCTACAGAAAGAGTGTTCAGATCTTCTCAATCAAAAGTATGTTTTAACTCTGTTAGCTGAATGCACAGATCAGAAAGAAGTTTCACCGAATGATTCTGTGTAGTTTATATTTGGAGACATTCCTTTTTCCACTATTACCCTCTTAGCGCTCCGAATCTCCACTTGCATTTTCTTCAGAAAGAGTGTTTCAGAACGGCTCAATCAAAACTAAGGTTCAACTCTTTTAGTTGAACAAAGAGAACAGAAAGAAGTTTCACACAATTCTTCTGTGTAGTTTTTATTAGTAGACATTCTTTTTCCCAATATAGGCCTCTTAGCGCTCAGAATGTCCAATTGCAGTTTCTACAGAAAGAGTGTTTCAGAACGGCTCAATCAAAAGTAAGGTTCAACTCTGTTAGTTGAATGCACAGAACAGAAAGAAGTTTCATACAATGCTTCTGTGTAGTTTATATTTGTACATATTCTTTTTTCCACTATTACCCACTTAGCGCTACGAATGTCCAGTTGCATTTTCTACAGACAGAGTGTTTCAAAACTGCTCAATCAAAAGTATGGTTTAACTCTGTTAGCTGAATGCTCAGATCAGAAAGAAGTTTCACAGAATGCTTCTGTGTAGTTTATATTTGAATATATTCCTTTTTCCACTACTACGCTCTTAGCGCTCCAAATGTCCAGTTGCATTTTCTACAGAAAGTGTGTTCAGATCTGCTCAATCAAAAGTATGGTTTAACTCTGTTAGCAGAATGCACAGATCAGAAAGAAGTTTCACCGAATGATTCTGTGTAGTTTATATTTGAAGACATTCCTTTTTCCACTATTACCCTCTTAGCGCTCCGAATCTCCACTTGCATTTTCTACAAAAAGAGTGTTTCATAACTGCTCAATCAAAAATATGTTTTATCTCTGTTAACTGAATTTACAGATCAGAAATAAGTTTCACAGAATGCATCTGTGTAGTTTTTATTTGAAGATATTCTTTTTCCCAATGTAGGCCTCTTAGCGCTTAGCATGTCCGATTGCAGTTTCTACAGAAAGAGTGTTTCAGAACGGCTCAATCAAAAGTAAGGTTCAACTCTGTTAGTTGAATGCACAGAACAGAAAGAATTTTCACAGAATGCTACTGTGTAGTTTATATTTGAATATATTCTTTTTCCACTATTACCCTCTTAGCGCTCCGAATGTCCACTTGCATTTTCTACAGAAAGAGTGTTCAGAACTGCGCAATCAAAAGTATGGTTTAACTCTGTTAGCTTAATGAACATATCAGAAATAAGTTTCACACAATGCTTCTGTGTAGTTTTTATTTGAAGATATTATTTTTCCCAATAGAGGCCTCTTAGCGCTCAGAATGTCCAATTGCAGTTTCTACAGAAAGAGTGTTTCAGAAAGGCTCAATCAAAAGTAAGATTCAACTCTGTTAGTTGAATGCACAGAACAGAAAGAAGTTTCATACAATGATTCTGTGTAGTTTATATTTGAACATATTCTTTTTTCCACTTTTACCCACTTAGCGCTACGAATGTCCAGTTGCATTTTCTACAGACAGAGTGTTTCAAAACTGCTCAATCAAAAGTATGGTTTAACTCTGTTAGCTGAATGCTCAGATCAGAAAGAAGTTTCACAGAATGCTTCTGTGTAGTTTATATTTGAATATATTCCTTTTTCCACTACTACTCTCTTAGCGCTCCAAATGTCCAGTTGCATTTTCTACAGAAAGAGTGTTCAGAACTGCTCAATCAAAAGTATGGTTTAACTCTGTTAGCTGAATGCACAGATCAGAAAGAAGTTTCACAGAATGATTCTGTGTAGTTTATATTTGGAGACATTCCTTTTTCCACTATTACCCTCTTAGCGCTCCGAATCTCCACTTGCATTTTCTACAGAAAGAGTGTTTCAGAACGGCTCAATCAAAACTAAGGTTCAACTCTTTTAGTTGAACAAACAGAACAGAAAGAAATTTCACACAATTCTTCTGTGTAGTTTTTATTTGTAGACATTCTTTTTCCCAATATAGGCCTCCTAGCGCTCAGAATGTCCAATTGCAGTTTCTACAGAAAGAGTGTTTCAGAACGGCTCAATCAAAAGTAAGGTTCAACTCTGTTAGTTGAATGCACAGAACAGAAAGAAGTTTCATACAATGCTTCTGTGTAGTTTATATTTGAACATATTCTTTTTTCCACTATTACCCACTTAGCGCTACGAATGTCCAGTTGCATTTTCTACAGACAGAGTGTTTCAAAACTGCTCAATCAAAAGTATGGTTTAACTCTGTTAGCTGAATGCTCAGATCAGAAAGAAGTTTCACAGAATGCTTCTGTGTAGTTTATATTTGAATATATTCCTTTTTCCACTACTACGCTCTTAGCGCTCCAAATGTCCAGTTGCATTTTCTACAGAAAGAGTGTTCAGATCTGCTCAATCAAAAGTATGGTTTAACTCTGTTAGCAGAATGCACAGATCAGAAAGAAGTTTCACCGAATGATTCTGTGTAGTTTATATTTGAAGACATTCCTTTTTCCACTATTACCCTCTTAGCGCTCCGAATCTCCACTTGCATTTTCTACAAAAAGAGTGTTTCATAACTGCTCAATCAAAAATATGTTTTATCTCTGTTAACTGAATTTACAGATAAGAAATATGTTTCACAGAATGCATCTGTGTAGTTTTTATTTGAAGATATTCTTTTTCCCAATGTAGGCCTCTTAGCGCTTAGCATGTCCAATTGCAGTTTCTACAGAAAGAGTGTTTCACAACGGCTCAATCAAAAGTAAGGTTCAACTCTGTTAGTTGAATGCACAGAACAGAAAGCATTTTCACAGAATGCTACTGTGTAGTTTATATTTGAATATATTCCTTTTTCCACTATTACACTCTTAGCGCTCCGAATGTCCACTTGCATTTTCTACAGAAAGAGTGTTCAGAACTGCGCAATCAAAAGTATGTTTTAACTCTGTTAGCTTAATGAACATATCAGAAGTAAGTTTCACACAATGCTTCTGTGTAGTTTTTATTTGAAGATATTATTTTTCCCAATAGAGGCCTCTTAGCGCTCAGAATGTCCAATTGCAGTTTCTACAGAAAGAGTGTTTCAGAAAGGCTCAATCAAAAGTAAGGTTCAACTCTGTTATTTGAATGCACAGAACAGAAAGTAGTCTCATACAATGCTTCTGTGTAGTTTATATTTGAACATATTCTTTTTTCCACTATTACCCACTTAGCGCTACGAATGTCCAGTTGCATTTTCTACAGACAGAGTGTTTCAAAACTGCTCAATCAAAAGTATGGTTTAAATCAGTTAGCTGAATGCTCAGATCAGAAAGAAGTTTCACAGAATGCTTCTGTGTAGTTTATATTTGAATATATTCCTTTTTCCACTACTACGCTCTTAGCGTTCCAAATGTCCAGTTGCATTTTCTACAGAAAGAGTGTTCAGATCTGCTCAATCAAAAGTATGGTTTAAATCTGTTAGCTGAATGCACAGATCAGAAAGAAGTTTCACAGAATGATTCTGTGTAGTTTATATTTGGAGACATTCCTTTTTCCACTATTACCCTCTTAGCGCTCCGAATCTCCCCTTGCATTTTCTACAGAAAGAGTGTTTCAGAACGGCTCAATCAAAACTAAGGTTCAACTCTTTTAGTTGAACAAACAGAACAGAAAGAAGTTTCACACAATTCTTCTGTGTAGTTTTTATTTGTAGACATTCTTTTTCCCAATATAGGCCTCTTAGAGCTCAGAATGTCCAATTGCAGTTTCTACAGAAAGAGTGTTTCAGAACGGCTCAATCAAAAGTAAGGTTCAACTCTGTTAGTTGAATGCACAGAACAGAAAGAAGTTTCATACAATGCTTCTGTGTAGTTTATATTTGAACATATTCTTTTTTCCACTATTACCCACTTAGCGCTACGAATGTCCAGTTGCATTTTCTACAGACAGAGTGTTTCAAAACTGCTCAATCAAAAGTATGGTTTAACTCTGTTAGCTGAATGCACAGATCAGAAAGAAGTTTCACAGAATGATTCTGTGTAGTTTATATTTGGAGACATTCCTTTTTCCACTATTACCCTCTTAGCTCTCCGAATATCCACTTGCATTTTCTACAGAAAGAGTGTTTCAGAACGGCTCAATCAAAACTAAGGTTCAACTCTTTTAGTTGAACAAACAGAACAGAAAGAAGTTTCACACAATTCTTCTGTGTAGTTTTTATTTGTAGACATTCTTTTTCCCAATATATGCCTCCTAGCGCTCAGAATGTCCAATTGCAGTTTCTACAGAAAGAGTGTTTCAGAACGGCTCAATCAAAAGTAAGGTTCAACTCTGTTAGTTGAATGCACAGAACAGAAAGAAGTTTCATACAATGCTTCTGTGTAGTTTATATTTGAACATATTCTTTTTTCCACTATTACCCACTTAGCGCTACGAATGTCCAGTTGCATTTTCTACAGACAGAGTGTTTCAAAACTGCTCAATCAAAAGTATGGTTTAACTCTGTTAGCTGAATGCTCAGATCAGAAAGAAGTTTCACAGAATGCTTCTGTGTAGTTTATATTTGAATATATTCCTTTTTCCACTACTACGCTCTTAGCGCTCCAAATGTCCAGTTGCATTTTCTACAGAAAGAGTGTTCAGATCTGCTCAATCAAAAGTATGGTTTAACTCTGTTAGCAGAATGCACAGATCAGAAAGAAGTTTCACCGAATGATTCTGTGTAGTTTATATTTGAAGACATTCCTTTTTCCACTATTACCCCCTTAGCGCTCCGAATCTCCACTTGCATTTTCTACAAAAAGAGTGTTTCATAACTGCTCAATCAAAAATATGTTTTATCTCTGTTAACTGAATTTACAGATAAGAAATAAGTTTCACAGAATGCATCTGTGTAGTTTTTATTTGAAGATATTCTTTTTCCCAATGTAGGCCTCTTAGCGCTTAGCATGTCCAATTGCAGTTTCTACAGAAAGAGTGTTTCACAACGGCTCAATCAAAAGTAAGGTTCAACTCTGTTAGTTGAATGCACAGAACAGAAAGCATTTTCACAGAATGCTACTGTGTAGTTTATATTTGAATATATTCCTTTTTCCACTATTACACTCTTAGCGCTCCGAATGTCCACTTGCATTTTCTACAGAAAGAGTGTTCAGAACTGCGCAATCAAAACTATGTTTTAACTCTGTTAGCTTAATGAACACATCAGAAGTAAGTTTCACACAATGCTTCTGTGTAGTTTTTATTTGAAGATATTATTTTTCCCAATAGAGGCCTCTTAGCGCTCAGAATGTCCAATTGCAGTTTCTACAGAAAGAGTGTTTCAGAAAGGCTCAATCAAAAGTAAGGTTCAACTCTGTTATTTGAATGCACAGAACAGAAAGTAGTTTCATACAATGCTTCTGTGTAGTTTATATTTGAACATATTCTTTTTTCCACTATTACCCACTTAGCGCTACGAATGTCCAGTTGCATTTTCTACAGACAGAGTGTTTCAAAACTGCTCAATCAAAAGTATGGTTTAAATCTGTTAGCTGAATGCTCAGATCAGAAAGAAGTTTCACAGAATGCTTCTGTGTAGTTTATATTTGAATATATTCCTTTTTCCACTACTACGCTCTTAGCGTTCCAAATGTCCAGTTGCATTTTCTACAGAAAGAGTGTTCAGATCTGCTCAATCAAAAGTATGGTTTAAATCTGTTAGCTGAATGCACAGATCAGAAAGAAGTTTCACAGAATGATTCTGTGTAGTTTATATTTGGAGACATTCCTTTTTCCACTATTACCCTCTTAGCGCTCCGAATCTCCCCTTGCATTTTCTACAGAAAGAGTGTTTCAGAACGGCTCAATCAAAACTAAGGTTCAACTCTTTTAGTTGAACAAACAGAACAGAAAGAAGTTTCACACAATTCTTCTGTGTAGTTTTTATTTGTAGACATTCTTTTTCCCAATATAGGCCTCCTAGCGCTCAGAATGTCCAATTGCAGTTTCTACAGAAAGAGTGTTTCAGAACGGCTCAATCAAAAGTAAGGTTCAACTCTGTTAGTTGAATGCACAGAACAGAAAGAAGTTTCATACAATGCTTCTGTGTAGTTTATATTTGAACATATTCTTTTTTCCACTATTACCCACTTAGCGCTACGAATGTCCAGTTGCATTTTCTACAGACAGAGTGTTTCAAAACTGCTCAATCAAAAGTATGGTTTAACTCTGTTAGCTGAATGCTCAGATCAGAAAGAAGTTTCACAGAATGCTTCTGTGTAGTTTATATTTGAATATATTCCTTTTTCCACTACTACGCTCTTAGCGCTCCAAATGTCCAGTTGCATTTTCTACAGAAAGAGTGTTCAGATCTGCTCAATCAAAAGTATGGTTTAACTCTGTTAGCAGAATGCACAGATCAGAAAGAAGTTTCACCGAATGATTCTGTGTAGTTTATATTTGAAGACATTCCTTTTTCCACTATTACCCCCTTAGCGCTCCGAATCTCCACTTGCATTTTCTACAAAAAGAGTGTTTCATAACTGCTCAATCAAAAATATGTTTTATCTCTGTTAACTGAATTTACAGATAAGAAATAAGTTTCACAGAATGCATCTGTGTAGTTTTTATTTGAAGATATTCTTTTTCCCAATGTAGGCCTCTTAGCGCTTAGCATGTCCAATTGCAGTTTCTACAGAAAGAGTGTTTCACAACGGCTCAATCAAAAGTAAGGTTCAACTCTGTTAGTTGAATGCACAGAACAGAAAGCATTTTCACAGAATGCTACTGTGTAGTTTATATTTGAATATATTCCTTTTTCCACTATTACACTCTTAGCGCTCCGAATGTCCACTTGCATTTTCTACAGAAAGAGTGTTCAGAACTGCGCAATCAAAACTATGTTTTAACTCTGTTAGCTTAATGAACACATCAGAAGTAAGTTTCACACAATGCTTCTGTGTAGTTTTTATTTGAAGATATTATTTTTCCCAATAGAGGCCTCTTAGCGCTCAGAATGTCCAATTGCAGTTTCTACAGAAAGAGTGTTTCAGAAAGGCTCAATCAAAAGTAAGGTTCAACTCTGTTATTTGAATGCACAGAACAGAAAGTAGTTTCATACAATGCTTCTGTGTAGTTTATATTTGAACATATTCTTTTTTCCACTATTACCCACTTAGCGCTACGAATGTCCAGTTGCATTTTCTACAGACAGAGTGTTTCAAAACTGCTCAATCAAAAGTATGGTTTAAATCTGTTAGCTGAATGCTCAGATCAGAAAGAAGTTTCACAGAATGCTTCTGTGTAGTTTATATTTGAATATATTCCTTTTTCCACTACTACGCTCTTAGCGTTCCAAATGTCCAGTTGCATTTTCTACAGAAAGAGTGTTCAGATCTGCTCAATCAAAAGTATGGTTTAAATCTGTTAGCTGAATGCACAGATCAGAAAGAAGTTTCACAGAATGATTCTGTGTAGTTTATATTTGGAGACATTCCTTTTTCCACTATTACCCTCTTAGCGCTCCGAATCTCCCCTTGCATTTTCTACAGAAAGAGTGTTTCAGAACGGCTCAATCAAAACTAAGGTTCAACTCTTTTAGTTGAACAAACAGAACAGAAAGAAGTTTCACACAATTCTTCTGTGTAGTTTTTATTTGTAGACATTCTTTTTCCCAATATAGGCCTCTTAGCGCTCAGAATGTCCAATTGCAGTTTCTACAGAAAGAGTGTTTCAGAACGGCTCAATCAAAAGTAAGGTTCAACTCTGTTAGTTGAATGCACAGAACAGAAAGAAGTTTCATACAATGCTTCTGTGTAGTTTATATTTGAACATATTCTTTTTTCCACTATTACCCACTTAGCGCTACGAATGTCCAGTTGCATTTTCTACAGACAGAGTGTTTCAAAACTGCTCAATCAAAAGTATGGTTTAACTCTGTTAGCTGAATGCTCAGATCAGAAAGAAGTTTCACAGAATGCTTCTGTGTAGTTTATATTTGAATATATTCCTTTTTCCACTACTACGCTCTTAGCGCTCCAAATGTCCAGTTGCATTTTCTACAGAAAGTGTGTTCAGATCTGCTCAATCAAAAGTATGTTTTAACTCTGTTAGCAGAATGCACAGATCAGAAAGAAGTTTCACCGAATGATTCTGTGTAGTTTATATTTGAAGACATTCCTTTTTCCACTATTACCCTCTTAGCGCTCCGAATCTCCACTTGCATTTTCTACAAAAAGAGTGTTTCATAACTGCTCAATCAAAAATATGTTTTATCTCTGTTAACTGAATTTACAGATCAGAAATAAGTTTCACAGAATGCATCTGTGTAGTTTTTATTTGAAGATATTCTTTTTCCCAATGTAGGCCTCTTAGCGCTTAGCATGTCAAATTTCAGTTTCTACAGAAAGAGTGTTTCAGAACGGCTCAATCAAAAGTAAGGTTCAACTTTGTTAGTTGAATGCACAGAACAGAAAGAATTTTCACAGAATCCTACCGTGTAGTTTATATTTGAATATATTCCTTTTTCCACTATTACCCTCTTAGCGCTCCGAATGTCCACTTGCATTTTCTACAGAAAGAGTGTTCAGAACTGCGCAATCAAAAGTATGTTTTAACTCTGTTAGCTTAATGAAAATATCAGAAATAAGTTTCACACAATGCTTCTGTGTAGTTTTTATTTGAAGATATTATTTTTCCCAGTAGAGGCCTCTTAGCACTCAGAATGTCCAATTGCAGTTTCTACAGAAAGAGTGTTTCAGAAAGGCTCAATCAAAAGTAAGGTTCAACTCTGTTAGTTGAATGCACAGAACAGAACGAAGTTTCATACAATGCTTCTGTGTAATTTATATTTGAACATATTCTTTTTTCCACTATTACCCACTTAGCGCTACGAATGTCCAGTTGCATTTTCTACAGACAGAGTGTTTCAAAACTGCTCAATCAAAAGTATGGTTTAACTCTGTTAGCTGAATGCTCAGATCAGAAAGAAGTTTCACAGAATGCTTCTGTGTAGTTTATATTTGAATATATTCCTTTTTCCACTATTACTCTCTTAGCGCTCCAAATGTCCAGTTGCATTTTCTACAGAAAGAGTGTTCAGATCTTCTCAATCAAAAGTATGTTTTAACTCTGTTAGCTGAATGCACAGATCAGAAAGAAGTTTCACCGAATGATTCTGTGTAGTTTATATTTGGAGACATTCCTTTTTCCACTATTACCCTCTTAGCGCTCCGAATCTCCACTTGCATTTTCTTCAGAAAGAGTGTTTCAGAACGGCTCAATCAAAACTAAGGTTCAACTCTTTTAGTTGAACAAAGAGAACAGAAAGAAGTTTCACACAATTCTTCTGTGTAGTTTTTATTAGTAGACATTCTTTTTCCCAATATAGGCCTCTTAGCGCTCAGAATGTCCAATTGCAGTTTCTACAGAAAGAGTGTTTCAGAACGGCTCAATCAAAAGTAAGGTTCAACTCTGTTAGTTGAATGCACAGAACAGAAAGAAGTTTCATACAATGCTTCTGTGTAGTTTATATTTGTACATATTCTTTTTTCCACTATTACCCACTTAGCGCTACGAATGTCCAGTTGCATTTTCTACAGACAGAGTGTTTCAAAACTGCTCAATCAAAAGTATGGTTTAACTCTGTTAGCTGAATGCTCAGATCAGAAAGAAGTTTCACAGAATGCTTCTGTGTAGTTTATATTTGAATATATTCCTTTTTCCACTACTACGCTCTTAGCGCTCCAAATGTCCAGTTGCATTTTCTACAGAAAGTGTGTTCAGATCTGCTCAATCAAAAGTATGGTTTAACTCTGTTAGCAGAATGCACAGATCAGAAAGAAGTTTCACCGAATGATTCTGTGTAGTTTATATTTGAAGACATTCCTTTTTCCACTATTACCCTCTTAGCGCTCCGAATCTCCACTTGCATTTTCTACAAAAAGAGTGTTTCATAACTGCTCAATCAAAAATATGTTTTATCTCTGTTAACTGAATTTACAGATCAGAAATAAGTTTCACAGAATGCATCTGTGTAGTTTTTATTTGAAGATATTCTTTTTCCCAATGTAGGCCTCTTAGCGCTTAGCATGTCCGATTGCAGTTTCTACAGAAAGAGTGTTTCAGAACGGCTCAATCAAAAGTAAGGTTCAACTCTGTTAGTTGAATGCACAGAACAGAAAGAATTTTCACAGAATGCTACTGTGTAGTTTATATTTGAATATATTCTTTTTCCACTATTACCCTCTTAGCGCTCCGAATGTCCACTTGCATTTTCTACAGAAAGAGTGTTCAGAACTGCGCAATCAAAAGTATGGTTTAACTCTGTTAGCTTAATGAACATATCAGAAATAAGTTTCACACAATGCTTCTGTGTAGTTTTTATTTGAAGATATTATTTTTCCCAATAGAGGCCTCTTAGCGCTCAGAATGTCCAATTGCAGTTTCTACAGAAAGAGTGTTTCAGAAAGGCTCAATCAAAAGTAAGATTCAACTCTGTTAGTTGAATGCACAGAACAGAAAGAAGTTTCATACAATGATTCTGTGTAGTTTATATTTGAACATATTCTTTTTTCCACTTTTACCCACTTAGCGCTACGAATGTCCAGTTGCATTTTCTACAGACAGAGTGTTTCAAAACTGCTCAATCAAAAGTATGGTTTAACTCTGTTAGCTGAATGCTCAGATCAGAAAGAAGTTTCACAGAATGCTTCTGTGTAGTTTATATTTGAATATATTCCTTTTTCCACTACTACTCTCTTAGCGCTCCAAATGTCCAGTTGCATTTTCTACAGAAAGAGTGTTCAGAACTGCTCAATCAAAAGTATGGTTTAACTCTGTTAGCTGAATGCACAGATCAGAAAGAAGTTTCACAGAATGATTCTGTGTAGTTTATATTTGGAGACATTCCTTTTTCCACTATTACCCTCTTAGCGCTCCGAATCTCCACTTGCATTTTCTACAGAAAGAGTGTTTCAGAACGGCTCAATCAAAACTAAGGTTCAACTCTTTTAGTTGAACAAACAGAACAGAAAGAAATTTCACACAATTCTTCTGTGTAGTTTTTATTTGTAGACATTCTTTTTCCCAATATAGGCCTCCTAGCGCTCAGAATGTCCAATTGCAGTTTCTACAGAAAGAGTGTTTCAGAACGGCTCAATCAAAAGTAAGGTTCAACTCTGTTAGTTGAATGCACAGAACAGAAAGAAGTTTCATACAATGCTTCTGTGTAGTTTATATTTGAACATATTCTTTTTTCCACTATTACCCACTTAGCGCTACGAATGTCCAGTTGCATTTTCTACAGACAGAGTGTTTCAAAACTGCTCAATCAAAAGTATGGTTTAACTCTGTTAGCTGAATGCTCAGATCAGAAAGAAGTTTCACAGAATGCTTCTGTGTAGTTTATATTTGAATATATTCCTTTTTCCACTACTACGCTCTTAGCGCTCCAAATGTCCAGTTGCATTTTCTACAGAAAGAGTGTTCAGATCTGCTCAATCAAAAGTATGGTTTAACTCTGTTAGCAGAATGCACAGATCAGAAAGAAGTTTCACCGAATGATTCTGTGTAGTTTATATTTGAAGACATTCCTTTTTCCACTATTACCCTCTTAGCGCTCCGAATCTCCACTTGCATTTTCTACAAAAAGAGTGTTTCATAACTGCTCAATCAAAAATATGTTTTATCTCTGTTAACTGAATTTACAGATAAGAAATAAGTTTCACAGAATGCATCTGTGTAGTTTTTATTTGAAGATATTCTTTTTCCCAATGTAGGCCTCTTAGCGCTTAGCATGTCCAATTGCAGTTTCTACAGAAAGAGTGTTTCACAACGGCTCAATCAAAAGTAAGGTTCAACTCTGTTAGTTGAATGCACAGAACAGAAAGCATTTTCACAGAATGCTACTGTGTAGTTTATATTTGAATATATTCCTTTTTCCACTATTACACTCTTAGCGCTCCGAATGTCCACTTGCATTTTCTACAGAAAGAGTGTTCAGAACTGCGCAATCAAAAGTATGTTTTAACTCTGTTAGCTTAATGAACATATCAGAAGTAAGTTTCACACAATGCTTCTGTGTAGTTTTTATTTGAAGATATTATTTTTCCCAATAGAGGCCTCTTAGCGCTCAGAATGTCCAATTGCAGTTTCTACAGAAAGAGTGTTTCAGAAAGGCTCAATCAAAAGTAAGGTTCAACTCTGTTATTTGAATGCACAGAACAGAAAGTAGTTTCATACAATGCTTCTGTGTAGTTTATATTTGAACATATTCTTTTTTCCACTATTACCCACTTAGCGCTACGAATGTCCAGTTGCATTTTCTACAGACAGAGTGTTTCAAAACTGCTCAATCAAAAGTATGGTTTAAATCTGTTAGCTGAATGCTCAGATCAGAAAGAAGTTTCACAGAATGCTTCTGTGTAGTTTATATTTGAATATATTCCTTTTTCCACTACTACGCTCTTAGCGTTCCAAATGTCCAGTTGCATTTTCTACAGAAAGAGTGTTCAGATCTGCTCAATCAAAAGTATGGTTTAAATCTGTTAGCTGAATGCACAGATCAGAAAGAAGTTTCACAGAATGATTCTGTGTAGTTTATATTTGGAGACATTCCTTTTTCCACTATTACCCTCTTAGCGCTCCGAATCTCCCCTTGCATTTTCTACAGAAAGAGTGTTTCAGAACGGCTCAATCAAAACTAAGGTTCAACTCTTTTAGTTGAACAAACAGAACAGAAAGAAGTTTCACACAATTCTTCTGTGTAGTTTTTATTTGTAGACATTCTTTTTCCCAATATAGGCCTCTTAGAGCTCAGAATGTCCAATTGCAGTTTCTACAGAAAGAGTGTTTCAGAACGGCTCAATCAAAAGTAAGGTTCAACTCTGTTAGTTGAATGCACAGAACAGAAAGAAGTTTCATACAATGCTTCTGTGTAGTTTATATTTGAACATATTCTTTTTTCCACTATTACCCACTTAGCGCTACGAATGTCCAGTTGCATTTTCTACAGACAGAGTGTTTCAAAACTGCTCAATCAAAAGTATGGTTTAACTCTGTTAGCTGAATGCTCAGATCAGAAAGAAGTTTCACAGAATGCTTCTGTGTAGTTTATATTTGAATATATTCCTTTTTCCACTACTACGCTCTTAGCGCTCCAAATGTCCAGTTGCATTTTCTACAGAAAGTGTGTTCAGATCTGCTCAATCAAAAGTATGTTTTAACTCTGTTAGCAGAATGCACAGATCAGAAAGAAGTTTCACCGAATGATTCTGTGTAGTTTATATTTGAAGACATTCCTTTTTCCACTATTACCCTCTTAGCGCTCCGAATCTCCACTTGCATTTTCTACAAAAAGAGTGTTTCATAACTGCTCAATCAAAAATATGTTTTATCTCTGTTAACTGAATTTACAGATCAGAAATAAGTTTCACAGAATGCATCTGTGTAGTTTTTATTTGAAGATATTCTTTTTCCCAATGTAGGCCTCTTAGCGCTTAGCATGTCAAATTGCAGTTTCTACAGAAAGAGTGTTTCAGAACGGCTCAATCAAAAGTAAGGTTCAACTTTGTTAGTTGAATGCACAGAACAGAAAGAATTTTCACAGAATGCTACCGTGTAGTTTATATTTGAATATATTCCTTTTTCCACTATTACCCTCTTAGCGCTCCGAATGTCCACTTGCATTTTCTACAGAAAGAGTGTTCAGAACTGCGCAATCAAAAGTATGTTTTAACTCTGTTAACTTAATGAACATATCAGAAATAAGTTTCACACAATGCTTCTGTGTAGTTTTTATTTGAAGATATTATTTTTCCCAGTAGAGGTCTCTTAGCGCTCAGAATGTCCAATTGCAGTTTCTACAGAAAGAGTGTTTCAGAAAGGCTCAATCAAAAGTAAGGTTCAACTCTGTTAGTTGAATGCACAGAACAGAACGAAGTTTCATACAATGCTTCTGTGTAGTTTATATTTGAACATATTCTTTTTTCCACTATTACCCACTTAGCGCTACGAATGTCCAGTTGCATTTTCTACAGACAGAGTGTTTCAAAACTGCTCAATCAAAAGTATGGTTTAACTCTGTTAGCTGAATGCTCAGATCAGAAAGAAGTTTCACAGAATGCTTCTGTGTAGTTTATATTTGAATATATTCCTTTTTCCACTATTACTCTCTTAGCGCTCCAAATGTCCAGTTGCATTTTCTACAGAAAGAGTGTTCAGATCTTCTCAATCAAAAGTATGTTTTAACTCTGTTAGCTGAATGCACAGATCAGAAAGAAGTTTCACAGAATGATTCTGTGTAGTTTATATTTGGAGACATTCCTTTTTCCACTATTACCCTCTTAGCGCTCCGAATCTCCACTTGCATTTTCTTCAGAAAGAGTGTTTCAGAACGGCTCAATCAAAACTAAGGTTCAACTCTTTTAGTTGAACAAACAGAACAGAAAGAAGTTTCACACAATTCTTCTGTGTAGTTTTTATTAGTAGACATTCTTTTTCCCAATATAGGCCTCTTCGCGCTCAGAATGTCCAATTGCAGTTTCTACAGAAAGAGTGTTTCAGAACGGCTCAATCAAAAGTAAGGTTCAACTCTGTTAGTTGAATGCACAGAACAGAAAGAAGTTTCATACAATGCTTCTGTGTAGTTTATATTTGTACATATTCTTTTTTCCACTATTACCCACTTAGCGCTACGAATGTCCAGTTGCATTTTCTACAGACAGAGTGTTTCAAAACTGCTCAATCAAAAGTATGGTTTAACTCTGTTAGCTGAATGCTCAGATCAGAAAGAAATTTCACAGAATGCTTCTGTGTAGTTTATATTTGAATATATTCCTTTTTCCACTACTACGCTCTTAGCGCTCCAAATGTCCAGTTGCATTTTCTACCGAAAGTGTGTTCAGATCTGCTCAATCAAAAGTATGGTTTAACTCTGTTAGCAGAATGCACAGATCAGAAAGAAATTTCACCGAATGATTCTGTGTAGTTTATATTTGAAGACATTCCTTTTTCCACTATTACCCACTTAGCGCTCCGAATCTCCACTTGCATTTTCTACAAAAAGAGTGTTTCATAACTGCTCAATCAAAAATATGTTTTATCTCTGTTAACTGAATTTACAGATCAGAAATAAGTTTCACAGAATGCATCTGTGTAGTTTTTATTTGAAGATATTCTTTTTCCCAATGTAGGCCTCTTAGCGCTTAGCATGTCAAATTGCAGTTTCTACAGATAGAGTGTTTCAGAACGGCTCAATCAAAAGTAAGGTTCAACTCTGTTAGTTAAATGCACAGAACAGAAAGAATTTTCACAGAATGCTACTGTGTAGTTTATATTTGAATATATTCCTTTTTCCACTATTACCCTCTTAGCGCTCCGAATGTCCACTTGCATTTTCTACAGAAAGAGTGTTCAGAACTGCGCAATCAAAAGTATGGTTTAAATCTGTTAGCTTAATGAACATATCAGAAATAAGTTTCACACAATGCTTCTGTGTAGTTTTTATTTGAAGATAGTATTTTTCCCAATAGAGGCCTCTTAGCGCTCAGAATGTCCAATTGCAGTTTCTACAGAAAGAGTGTTTCAGAAAGGCTCAATCAAAAGTAAGGTTCAACTCTGTTAGTTGAATGCACAGAACAGAAAGAAGTTTCATACAATGCTTCGGTGTAGTTTATATTTGAACATATTCTTTTTTCCACTATTACCCACTTAGCGCTACGAATGTCCAGTTGCATTTTCTACAGACAGAGTGTTTCAAAACTGCTCAATCAAAAGTATGGTTTAACTCTGTTAGCTGAATGCTCAGATCAGAAAGAAGTTTCACAGAATGCTTCTGTGTAGTTTATATTTGAATATATTCCTTTTTCCACTACTACTCTCTTAGCGCTCCAAATGTCCAGTTGCATTTTCTACAGAAAGAGTGTTCAGATCTGCTCAATCAAAAGTATGGTTTAACTCTGTTAGCTGAATGCACAGATCAGAAAGAAGTTTCACAGAATGATTCTGTGTAGTTTATATTTGGAGACATTCCTTTTTCCACAATTACCCTCTTAGCGCTCCGAATCTCCACTTGCATTTTCTACAGAAAGAGTGTTTCAGAACGGCTCAATCAAAACTAAGGTTCAACTCTTTTAGTTGAACAAACAGAACAGAAAGAAGTTTCACACAATTCTTCTGTGTAGTTTTTATTAGTAGACATTCTTTTTCCCAATATAGGCCTCTTAGCGCTCAGAATGTCCAATTGCAGTTTCTACAGAAAGAGTGTTTCAGAACGGCTCAATCAAAAGTAAGGTTCAACTCTGTTAGTTGAATGCACAGAACAGAAAGAAGTTTCATACAATGCTTCTGTGTAGTTTATATTTGTACATATTCTTTTTTCCACTATTACCCACTTAGCGCTACGAATGTCCAGTTGCATTTTCTACAGACAGAGTGTTTCAAAACTGCTCAATCAAAAGTATGGTTTAACTCTGTTAGCTGAATGCTCAGATCAGAAAGAAGTTTCACAGAATGCTTCTGTGTAGTTTATATTTGAATATATTCCTTTTTCCACTACTACGCTCTTAGCGCTCCAAATGTCCAGTTGCATTTTCTACAGAAAGTGTGTTCAGATCTGCTCAATCAAAAGTATGTTTTAACTCTGTTAGCAGAATGCACAGATCAGAAAGAATTTTCACCAAATGATTCTGTGTAGTTTATATTTGAAGACATTCCTTTTTCCACTATTACCCTCTTAGCGCTCCGAATCTCCACTTGCATTTTCTACAAAAAGAGTGTTTCATAACTGCTCAATCAAAAATATGTTTTATCTCTGTTAACTGAATTTACAGATCAGAAATAAGTTTCACAGAATGCATCTGTGTAGTTTTTATTTGAAGATATTCTTTTTCCCAATGTAGGCCTCTTAGCGCTTAGCATGTCAAATTGCAGTTTCTACAGAAAGAGTGTTTCAGAACGGCTCAATCAAAAGTAAGGTTCAAATTTGTTAGTTGAATGCACAGAACAGAAAGAATTTTCACAGAATGCTACCGTGTAGTTTATATTTGAATATATTCCTTTTTCCACTATTACCCTCTTAGAGTTCCGAATGTCCACTTGCATTTTCTACAGAAAGAGTGTTCAGAACTGCGCAATCAAAAGTATGTTTTAACTCTGTTAGCTTAATGAACATATCAGAAATAAGTTTCACACAATGCTTCTGTGTAGTTTTTATTTGAAGATATTATTTTTCCCAGTAGAGGCCTCTTAGCGCTCAGAATGTCCAATTGCAGTTTCTACAGAAAGAGTGTTTCAGAAAGGCTCAATCAAAAGTAAGGTTCAACTCTGTTAGTTGAATGCACAGAAAAGAACGAAGTTTCATACAATGCTTCTGTGTAGTTTATATTTGAACATATTCTTTTTTCCACTATTACCCACTTAGCGCTACGAATGTCCAGTTGCATTTTCTACAGACAGAGTGTTTCAAAACTGCTCAATCAAAAGTATGGTTTAACTCTGTTAGCTGAATGCTCAGATCAGAAAGAAGTTTCACAGAATGCTTCTGTGTAGTTTATATTTGAATATATTCCTTTTTCCACTATTACTCTCTTAGCGCTCCAAATGTCCAGTTGCATTTTCTACAGAAAGAGTGTTCAGATCTTCTCAATCAAAAGTATGTTTTAAATCTGTTAGCTGAATGCACAGATCAGAAAGAAGTTTCACAGAATGATTCTGTGTAGTTTATATTTGGAGACATTCCTTTTTCCACTATTACCCTCTTAGCGCTCCGAATCTCCACTTGCATTTTCTTCAGAAAGAGTGTTTCAGAACGGCTCAATCAAAACTAAGGTTCAACTCTTTTAGTTGAACAAACAGAACAGAAAGAAGTTTCACACAATTCTTCTGTGTAGTTTTTATTAGTAGACATTCTTTTTCCCAATATAGGCCTCTTAGCGCTCAGAATGTCCAATTGCAGTTTCTACAGAAAGAGTGTTTCAGAACGGCTCAATCAAAAGTAAGGTTCAACTCTGTTAGTTGAATGCACAGAACAGAAAGAAGTTTCATACAATGCTTCGGTGTAGTTTATATTTGAACATATTCTTTTTTCCACTATTACCCACTTAGCGCTACGAATGTCCAGTTGCATTTTCTACAGACAGAGTGTTTCAAAACTGCTCAATCAAAAGTATGGTTTAACTCTGTTAGCTGAATGCTCAGATCAGAAAGAAGTTTCACAGAATGCTTCTGTGTAGTTTATATTTGAATATATTCCTTTTTCCACTACTACTCTCTTAGCGCTCCAAATGTCCAGTTGCATTTTCTACAGAAAGAGTGTTCAGATCTGCTCAATCAAAAGTATGGTTTAACTCTGTTAGCTGAATGCACAGATCAGAAAGAAGTTTCACAGAATGATTCTGTGTAGTTTATATTTGGAGACATTCCTTTTTCCACAATTACCCTCTTAGCGCTCCGAATCTCCACTTGCATTTTCTACAGAAAGAGTGTTTCAGAACGGCTCAATCAAAACTAAGGTTCAACTCTTTTAGTTGAACAAACAGAACCGAAAGAAGTTTCACACAATTTTTCTGTGTAGTTTTTATTTGTAGACATTCTTTTTCCCAATATAGGCCTCTTAGCGCTCAGAATGTCCAATTGCAGTTTCTATAGAAAGAGTGTTTCAGAAAGGCTCAATCAAAAGTAAGGTTCAAATCTGTTAGTTGAATGCACAGAACAGGAAGAAGTCTCATACAATGCTTCGGTGTAGTTTATATTTGAACATATTCTTTTTTCCACTATTACCCACTTAGCGCTACGAATGTCCAGTTGCATTTTCTACAGACAGAGTGTTTCAAAACTGCTCAATCAAAAGTATGGTTTAACTCTGTTAGCTGAATGCTCAGATCAGAAAGAAGTTTCACAGAATGCTTCTGTGTAGTTTATATTTGAATATATTCCTTTTTCCACTACTACGCTCTTAGCGCTCCAAATGTCCAGTTGCATTTTCTACAGAAAGAGTGTTCAGATCTGCTCAATCAAAAGTATGGTTTAACTCTGTTAGCTGAATGCACAGATCAGAAAGAAGTTTCACCGAATGATTCTGTGTAGTTTATATTTGAAGACATTCCTTTTTCCACTATTACCCTCTTAGCGCTCCGAATGTCCACTTGCATTTTCTACAGAAAGTGTGTTCAGAACTGCGCAATCAAAAGTATGGTTTAACTCTGTTAGCTTAATGAACATATCAGAAATAAGTTTCACACAATGCTTCTGTGTAGTTTTTATTTGTAGACATTCTTTTTCCCAATATATGCCTCTTAGCGCTCAGAATGTCCAATTGCAGTTTCTACAGAAAGAGTGTTTCAGAACGGCTCAATCAAAAGTAAGGTTCAACTCTGTTAGTTGAATGCACAGAACAGAAACAAGTTTCATACAATGCTTCTGTGTAGTTTATATTTGAACATATTCTTTTTTCCACTATTACCCACTTAGCGCTACGAATGTCCAGTTGCATTTTCTAAAGACAGAGTGTTTCAAAACTGCTCAATCAAAAGTATGGTTTAACTCTGTTAGCTGAATGCTCAGATCAGAAAGAAGTTTCACAGAATGCTTCTGTGTAGTTTTTATTTGAAGATATTATTTTTCCCAATAGAGGCCTCTTAGCGCTCAGAATGTCCAATTGCAGTTTCTACAGAAAGAGTGTTTCAGAAAGGCTCAATCAAAAGTAAGGTTCAACTCTGTTAGTTGAATGCACAGAACAGAACGAAGTTTCATACAATGCTTCTGTGTAGTTTATATTTGAACATATTCTTTTTTCCACTATTACCCACTTAGCGCTACGAATGTCCAGTTGCATTTTCTACAGACAGAGTGTTTCAAAACTGCCCCATCAAAAGTATGGTTTAACTCTGTTAGCTGAATGCTCAGATCAGAAAGATGTTTCACAGAATGCTTCTGTGTAGTTTATCTTTGAATATATACCTTTTCCCACTACTACTCTCTTAGCGCTCCAAATGTCCAGTTGCATTTTCTACAGAAAGAGTGTTGAGATCTGCTCAATCAAAAGTATGGTTTAACTCTGTTAGCTGAATGCACAGATCAGAAAGAAGTTTCACAGAATGATTCTGTGTAGTTTATATTTGGAGACATTCCTTTTTCCACTATTACCCTCTTAGCGCTCCGAATCTCCACTTGCATTTTCTAAAGAAAGAGTGTTTCAGAACGGCTCAATCAAAACTAAGGTTCAACTATTTTAGTTGAACAAACAGAACAGAAAGAAGTTTCACACAACTCTTCTGTGTAGTTTTTATTTGTAGACATTCTTTTTCCCAATATAGGCCTCTTAGCGCTCAGAATGTCCAATTGCAGTTTCTACAGAAAGAGTGTTTCAGAACGGCTCAATCAAAAGTAAGGTTCAACTCTGTTAGTTGAATGCACAGAACAGAAAGAAGTTTCATACAATGCTTCTGTGTAGTTTATATTTGAACATATTCTTATTTCCACTATTACCCACTTAGCGCTACGAATGTCCAGTTGCATTTTCTACAGACAGAGTGTTTCAAAACTGCTCAATCAAAAGTATGGTTTAACTCTGTTAGCTGAATGCTCAGATCAGAAAGAAGTTTCACAGAATGCTTCTGTGTAGTTTATATTTGAATATATTCCTTTTTCCACTACTAATCTCTTAGCGCTTAAAATGTCCAGTTGCATTTTCTACAGAAAGAGTGTTCAGATCTTCTCAATCAAAAGTATGGTTTAACTCTGTTAGCTGAATGCACAGATCAGAAAGAAGTTTCACAGAATGATTCTGTGTAGTTTATATTTGGAGACATTCCTTTTTCCACTATTACCCTCTTAGCGCTCGGAATTTCCACTTGCATTTTCTACAGAAAGAGTGTTTCAAAACGGCTCAATCAAAACTAAGGTTCAACTCTTTTAGTTGAACAAACAGAACAGAAAGAAGTTTCACACAATTCTTCTGTGTAGTTTTTATATGTAGACATTCTTTTTCCCAATATAGGCCTCTTAGCGCTCAGAATGTCCAATTGCAGTTTCTACAGAAAGAGTGTTTCAGAACGGCTCAATCAAAAGTAAGGTTCAACTCTGTTAGTTGAATGCACAGAACAGAAAGAAGTTTCATACAATGCTTCTGTGTAGTTTATATTTGAACATATTTTTTTCCACTATTACCCACTTAGCGCTACGAATGTCCAGTTGCATTTTCTACAGACAGAGTGTTTCAAAACTGCTCAATCAAAAGTATGGTTTAACTCTGTTAGCTGAATGCTCAGATCAGAAAGAAATTTCACAGAATGCTTCTGTGTAGTTTATATTTGAATATATTCCTTTTTCCACTACTACGCTCTTAGCGCTCCAAATGTCCAGTTGCATTTTCTACAGAAAGAGTGTTCAGATCTGCTCAATCAAAAGTATGGTTTAACTCCGTTAGCAGAATGCACAGATCAGAAAGAAGTTTCACCGAATGATTCTGTGTAGTTTATATGTGAAGACATTCCTTTTTCCACTATTACCCTATTAGCGCTCAGAATCTCCACTTGCATTTTCTACAAAAAGAGTGTTTCATAACTGTTCAATCAAAAATATGTTTTATCTCTGTTAACTGAATTTACAGATCAGAAATAAGTTTCACAGAATGCATCTGTGTAGTTTTTATTTGAAGATATTCTTTTTCCCAATGTAGGCCTCTTAGCGCTTAGCATGTCCAATTGCAGTTTCTACAGAAAGAGTGTTTCAGAACGGCTCAATCAAAAGTAAGGTTCAACTCTGTTAGTTGAATGCACAGAACAGAAATAATTTTCACAGAATGCTACTGTTTAGTTTATATTTGAATATATTCCTTTTTCCACTATTACCCTCTTAGCGCTCCGAATGTCCACTTGCATTTTCTACAGAAAGAGTGTTCAGAACTGCGCAAACAAAAGTATGGTTTAACTCTGTTAGCTTAATGAACATTTCAGAAATAAGTTTCACACAATGCTTCTGTGTAGTTTTTATTTGAAGATATTATTTTTCCCAATAGAGGCCTCTTAGCGCTCAGAATGTCCAATTGCAGTTTCTACAGAAAGAGTGTTTCAGAAAGGCTCAATCAAAAGTAAGGTTCAACTCTGTTAGTTGAATGCACAGAACAGAAAGAAGTTTCATACAATGCTTCTGTGTAGTTTATATTTGAATATATTCCTTTTTCCGCTACTACTCTCTTAGCGCTCCAAATGTCCAGTTGCATTTTCTACAGAAAGAGTGTTTAGATCTGCTCAATGAAAAGTATGGTTTAACTCTGTTAGCTGAATGCACAGATCAGAAAGAAGTTTCACAGAATGATTCTGTGTAGTTTATATTTGGAGACATTCCTTTTTCCACTATTACCCTCTTAGCGCTCCGAATCTCCACTTGCATTTTCTACAGAAAGAGTGTTTCAGAACGACTCAATCAAAGCTAAGGTTCAACTCTTTTAGTTGAAAAAACAGAACAGAAAGAAGTTTCACACAATTCTTCTGTGAAGTTTTTATTTGTAGACATTCTTTTTCCCAATATAGGCCTCTTAGCGCTCAGAATGTCCAATTGCAGTTTCTACAGAAAGAGTGTTTCAGAACGGCTCAATCAAAAGTAAGGTTCAACTCTGTTAGTTGAATGCACAGAACAGAAAGAAGTTTCATACAATGCTTCTGTGTAGTTTATATTTGAACATATTCTCTTTTCCACTATTACCCACTTAGCGCTACGAATGTCCAGTTGCATTTTCTACAGACAGAGTGTTTCAAAACTGCTCAATCAAAAGTATGGTTTAACTCTGTTAGCTGAATGCTCAGATCAGAAAGAAGTTTCACAGAATGCTTCTATGTAGTTTATATTTGAATATATTACTTTTTCCACTACTACGCTTTTAGCGCTCCAAGTGTCCAGTTGCATTTTCTACAGAAAGAGTGTTCAGATCTGCTCAATCAAAAGTATGGTTTAACTCTGTTAGCAGAATGCACAATTCAGAAAGAAGTTTCACCGAATGATTCTGTGTAGTTTATATTTGAAGACATTCCTTTTTCCACTATTACCCTCTTAGCGCTCCGAATCTCCACTTGCATTTTCTACAAAAAGAGTGTTTCATAACTGCTCAATCAAAAATATGTTTTATCTCTGTTAACTGAATTTACAGATCAGAAATAAGTTTCACAGAATGCATCTGTGTAGTTTTTATTTGAAGATATTCTTTTTCCCAATGTAGGCCTCTTAGCGCTTAGCATGTCCAATTGCAGTTTCTACAGAAAGAGTGTTTCAGAACGGCTCAATCAAAAGTAAGGTTCAACTCTGTTAGTTGAATGCACAGAACAGAAAGAATTTTCACAGAATGCTACTGTGTAGTTTATATTTGAATATATTACTTTTTCCACTATTACCCTCTTAGCGCTCCGAATGTCCACTTGCATTTTCTGCAGAAAGAGTGTCCAGATCTGCGCAATCAAAAGTATGGTTTAACTCTATTAGCTTAATGAACATATCAGAAATAAGTTTCACACAATGCTTCTGTGTAGTTTTTATTTGAAGATATTATTTTTCCCAATAGAGGCCTCTTAGCGCTCAGAATATCCAATTGCAGTTTCTACAAAAAGAGTGTTTCAGAAAGGCTCAATCAAAAGTAAGGTTCAACTCTGTTAGTTGAATGCACAGAACAGAAAGAAGTTTCATACAATGCTTCTGTGTAGTTTATATTTGAACATATTCTTTTTTCCACTATTACCCACTTAGCGCTACGAATGTCCAGTTGCATTTTCTACAGACAGAGTGTTTCAAAACTGCTCATTCAAAAGTATGGTTTAACTCTGTTAGCTGAATGCTCAGATCAGAAAGAAGTTTCACAGAATGCTTCTGTGTAGTTTATATTTGAATATACTCCTTTTTCCACTACTACTCTCTTAGCGCTCCAAATGTCCAGTTGCATTTTCTACAGAAAGAGTGTTCAGATCTGCTCAATCAAAAGTATGGTTTAACTCTGTTAGCTGAATGCACAGATCAGAAAGAAGTTTCACAGAATGATTCTGTGTAGTTTATATTTGGAGACATTCCTTTTTCCACTATTACCCTCTTAGCGCTCCGAATCTCCACTTGCATTTTCTACAGAAAGAGTGTTTCAGAACGGCTCAATCAAAACTAAGGTTCAACTCTTTTAGTTGAACAAACAGAACAGAAAGAAGTTTCACACAATTCTTCTGTGTAGTTTTTATTTGTAGACATTCTTTTTCCCAATATAGGCCTCTTAGCGCTCAGAATGTCCAATTGCAGTTTCTACAGAAAGAGTGTTTCAGAACGGCTCAATCAAAAGTAAGGTTCAACTCTGTTAGTTGAATGCACAGAACAGAAAGAAGTTTCATACAATGCTTCTGTGTAGTTTATATTTGAACATATTCTTTTTTCCACTATTACCCACTTAGCGCTACGAATGTCCAGTTGCATTTTCTACAGACAGAGTGTTTCAAAACTGCTCAATCAAAAGTATGGTTTAACTCTGTTAGCTGAATGCTCAGATCAGAAAGAAGTTTCACAGAATGCTTCTGTGTAGTTTATATTTGAATATATTCCTTATTCCACTACTACGCTCTTAGCGCTCCAAATGTCCAGTTGCATTTTCTACAGAAAGAGTGTTCAGATCTGCTCAATCAAAAGTATGGTTTAACTCTGTTAGCAGAATGCACAGATCAGAAACAAGTTTCACCGAATGATTCTGTGTAGTTTATATTTGAAGACATTCCTTTTTCCACTATTACCCTCTTAGCGCTCCGAATCTCCACTTGCATTTCCTACAAAAAGAGTGTTTCATAACTGCTCAATCAAAAATATGTTTTATCTCTGTTAACTGAATTTACAGATCAGAAATAAGTTTCACAGAATGCATCTGTGTAGTTTTTATTTGAAGATATTCTTTTTCCCAATGTAGGCCTCTTAGCGCTTAGCATGTCCAATTGCAGTTTCTACAGAAAGAGTGTTTCAGAACGGCTCAATCAAAAGTAAGGTTCAACTCTGTTAGTTGAATGCACCGAACAGAAAGAATTTTCACAGAATGCTACTGTGTAGTTTATATTTGAATATATTCCTTTTTCCACTATTACCCTCTTAGCGCTCCGAATGTCCACTTGCATTTTCTACAGAAAGAGTGTTCAGAACTGCGCAATCAAAAGTATGGTTTAACTCTGTTAGCTTAATGAACATATCAGAAATAAGTTTAACACAATGCTTCTGTGTAGTTTTTATTTGAAGATATTATTTTTCCCAATAGAGGCCTCTTAGCGCTCAGAATGTCCAATTGCAGTTTCTACAGAAAGAGTGTTTCAGAAAGGCTCAATCAAAAGTAAGGTTCAACTCTGTTAGTTGAATGCACAGAACAGAAAGAAGTTTCATACAATGCTTCTGTGTAGTTTATATTTGAACATATTCTTTTTTCCACTATTACCCACTTAGCGCTACGAATGTCCAGTTGCATTTTCTACAGACAGAGTGTTTCAAAACTGCTCAATCAAAAGTATGGTTTAACTCTGTTAGCTGAATGCTCAGATCAGAAAGAAGTTTCACAGAATGCTTCTGTGTAGTTTATATTTGAATATACTCCTTTTTCCACTACTACTCTCTTAGCGCTCCAAATGTCCAGTTGCATTTTCTACAGAAAGAGTGTTCAGATCTGCTCAATCAAAAGTATGGTTTAACTCTGTTAGCTGAATGCACAGATCAGAAAGAATTTTCACAGAATGATTCTGTGTAGTTTATATTTGGAGACATTCCTTTTTCCACTATTACCCTCTTAGCGCTCCGAATCTCCACTTGCATTTTCTACAGAAAGAGTGTTTCAGAATGGCTCAATCAAAACCAAGGTTCAACTCTTTTAGTTGAACAAACAGAACAGAAAGAATTTTCACACAATTCTTCTGTGTAGTTTTTATTTGTAGACATTCGTTTTCCCAATATAGGCCTCTTAGCGCTCAGAATGTCCAATTGCAGTTTCTACAGAAAGAGTGTTTCAGAACGGCTCAATCAAAAGTAAGGTTCAACTCTGTTAGTTGAATGCACAGAACAGAAAGAAGTTTCATACAATGCTTCTGTGTAGTTTATATTTGAACATATTCTTTTTTCCACTATTACCCACTTAGCGCTACGAATGTCCAGTTGCATTTTCTGCAGACAGAGTGTTTCATAACTGCTCAATCAAAAGTATGGTTTAACTCTGTTAGCTGAATGCTCAGATCAGAAAGAAGTTTCACAGAATGCTTCTGTGTAGTTTATATTTGAATATATTCCTTTTTCCACTATAACGCTCTAAGCGCTCCAAATGTCCAGTTGCATTTTCTACAGAAAGAGTGTTCAGATCTGCTCAATCAAAAGTATGGTTTTACTCTGTTAGCTGAATGCACAGATCAGAAAGAAGTTTCACCGAATGATTCTGTGTAGTTTATATTTGAAGACATTCCTTTTTCCACTATTACCCTCTTAGCGCTCCGAATCTCCACTTGCATTTTCTACAAAAAGAGTGTTTCATAACTGCTCAATCAAAAATATGTTTTATCTCTGTTAACTGAATTTACAGATCAGAAATAAGTTTCACAGAATGCATCTGTGTAGTTTTTATTTGAAGATATTCTTTTTCCCAATGTAGGCCTCTTAGCGCTTAGCATGTCCAAATGCAGATTCTACAGAAAGAGTGTTTCAGAACGGCTCAATCAAAAGTAAGGTTCAACTCCGTTAGTTGAATGCACAAAACAGAAAGAATTTTCACAGAATGCTACTGTGTAGTTTATATTTGAATATATACCTTTTTCCACTATTACCCTCTTAGCGCTCCGAATGTCCACTTGCATTTTCTACAGAAAGAGTGTTCAGAACTGCGCAATCAAAAGTATGGTTTAACTCTGTTAGCTTAATGAACATATCAGAAATAAGTTTCACACAATGCTTCTGTGTAGTTTTTATTTGAAGATATTATTTTTCCCAATAGAGGCCTCTTAGCGCTCAGAATGTCCAATTGCAGTTTCTACAGAAAGAGTGTTTCAGAAAGGCTCAATCAAAAGTAAGGTTCATCTCTTTTAGTTGAATGCACAGAACAGAAAGAAGTTTCATACAATGCTTCTGTGTAGTTTATATTTGAACATATTCTTTTTTCCACTATTACCCACTTAGCGCTACGAATGTCCAGTTGCATTTTCTACAGACAGAGTGTTTCAAAACTGCTCAATCAAAAGTATGGTTTAACTCTGTTAGCTGAATGCTCAGATCAGAAAGAAGTTTCACAGAATGCTTCTGTGTAGTTTATATTTGAATATATTCCTTTTTCTACTACTACTCTCTTAGCGCTCCAAATGTCCAGTTGCATTTTCTACAGAAAGTGTGTTCAGATATGCTCAATCAAAAGTATGGTTTAACTCTGTTAGCTGAATGCACAGATCAGAAAGAAGTTTCACAGAATGATTCTGTGTAGTTTATATTTGGAGACATTCCTTTTTCCACTATTACCCTCTTAGCGCTCCGAATCTCCACTTGCATTTTCTACAGAAAGAGTGTTTCAGAACGGCTCAATCAAAACTAAGGTTCAAGTCTTTTAGTTGAACAAACAGAACAGAAAGAAGTTTCACACAATTCTTCTGTGTAGTTTTTATTTGTAGACATTCTTTTTCCCAATATAGGCCTCTTAGCGCTCAGAATGTCCAATTGCAGTTTCTACAGAAAGAGTGTTTCAGAAAGGCTCAATCAAAAGTAAGGTTCAACTCTGTTAGTTGAATGCACAGAACAGAAAGAAGTTTCATACAATGCTTCTGTGTAGTTTATATTTGAACATATTCTTTTTTCCACTATTACCCACTTAGCGCTACGAATGTCCAGTTGCATTTCCTACAGACAGAGTGTTTCAAAACTGCTCAATCAAAAGTATGGTTTAACTCTGTTAGCTGAATGCTCAGATCAGAAATAAGTTTCACAGAATGCTTCTGTGTAGTTTATATTTGAATATATTCCTATTTCCACTAATACGCTCTTAGCGCTCCAAATGTCCAGTTGCATTTTCTACAGAAAGAGTGTTCAGATCTGCTCAATCAAAAGTATGGTTTAACTCTGTTAGCAGAATGCACAGATCAGAAAGAAGTTTCACCGAATTATTCTGTGTAGTTTATATTTGAAGACATTCCTTTTTCCACTATTACCCTCTTAGCGCTCCGAATCTCCACTTGCATTTTCTACAAAAAGAGTGTTTCATAACTGCTCCATCAAAAATATGTTTTATCTCTGTTAACTGAATTTACAGATCAGAAATAAGTTTCACAGAATGCATCTGTGTAGTTTTTATTTGAAGATATTCTTTTTCCCAATGTAGGCCTCTTAGCGCTTAGCATGTCCAATTGCAGTTTCTAGAGAAAGAGTGTTTCAGAACGGCTCAATCAAAAGTAAGGTTCAACTCTGTTAGTTGAATGCACAGAACAGAAAGTATTTTCACAGAATGCTACTGTGTAGTTTATATTTGAATATATTCCTTTTTCCACTATTACCCTCTTAGCGCTCCGAATGTCCACTTGCATTTTCTACAGAAAGAGTGTTCAGAACTGCGCAATCCAAAGTATGGTTTAACTCTGTTAGCTTAATGAACATATCAGAAATAAGTTTCACACAATGCTTCTGTGTAGTTTTTATTTGAAGATATTATTTTTCCCAATAGAGGCCTCTTAGCGCTCAGAATGTCCAATTGCAGTTTCTACAGAAAGAGTGTTTCAGAAAGGCTCAATCAAAAGTAAGGTTCAACTCTGTTAGTTGAATGCACAGAACAGAACGAAGTTTCATACAATGCTTCTGTGTAGTTTATATTTGAACATATTCTTTTTTCCACTATTAACCACTTAGCGCTACGAATGTCCAGTTGCATTTTCTACAGACAGAGTGTTTCAAAACTGCTCAATCAAAAGTATGGTTTAACTCTGTTAGCTGAATGCTCAGATCAGAAAGAAGTTTCACAGAATGCTTCTGTGTAGTTTATATTTGAATATATTCCTTTTTCCACTACTACGCTCTTAGCGCTCCAAATGTCCAGTTGCATTTTCTACAGAAAGAGTGTTCAGATCTGCTCAATCAAAAGTATGGTTTAACTCTGTTAGCTGAATGCACAGATCAGAAAGAAGTTTCACAGAATGATTCTGTGTAGTTTATATTTGGAGACATTCCTTTTTCCACTATTACCCTCTTAGTGCTCCGAATCTCCACTTGCATTTTCCACAGAAAGAGTGTTTCAGAACGGCTCAATCAAAACTAAGGTTCAACTCTTTTAGTTGAACAAACAGAACAGAAAGAAGTTTCACACAATTCTTCTGTGTAGTTTTTATTTGTAGACATCTTTTTCCCAATATAGGCCTCTTAGCGCTCAGAATGTCCAATTGCAGTTTCTACAGAAAGAGAGTTTCAGAACGGCTCATTTAAAAGTAAGGTTCAACTCTGTTAGTTGAATGCACAGAACAGAAAGAAGTTTCATACAATGCTTCTGTGTAGTTTATATTTGAACATATTCTTTTTTCCACTATTACCCACTTAGCGCTACGAATGTCCAGTTGCATTTTCTACAGACAGAGTGTTTCAAAACTGCTTAATCAAAAGTATGGTTTAACTCTGTTAGCTGAATGCTCAGATCAGAAAGAAGTTTCACAGAATGCTTCTGTGTAGTTTATATTTGAATATATTCCTTTTTCCACTACTACGCTCTTAGCGCTCCAAATGTCCAGTTGCATTTTCTACAGAAAGAGTGTTCAGATCTGCTCAATCAAAAGTATGGTTTTACTCTGTTAGCTGAATGCACAGATCAGAAAGAAGTTTCACCGAATGATTCTGTGTAGTTTATATTTGAAGACATTCCTTTTTCCACTATTACCCTCTTAGCGCTCCGAATCTCCACTTGCATTTTCTACAAAAAGAGTGTTTCATAACTGCTCAATCAAAAATATGTTTTATCTCTGTTAACTGAATTTACAGATCAGAAATAATTTTCACAAAATGCATCTGTGTAGTTTGTATTTGAAGATATTCTTTTTCCCAATGTAGGCCTCTTAGCGCTTAGCATGTCCAATTGCAGTTTCTACAGAAAGAGTGTTTCAGAATGGCTCAATCAAAAGTAAGGTTCAACTCTGTTAGTTGAATGCACAGAACAGAAAGCATTTTCACAGAATGCTACTGTGTAGTTTATATTTGAATATATTCCTTTTTCCACTATTACCCTCTTAGCGCTCCGAATGTCCACTTGCATTTTCTACAGAAAGAGTGTTCAGAACTGCGCAATCAAAAGTATGGTTTAACTCTGTTAGCTTAATGAACATATCAGAAATAAGTTTCACACAATGCTTCTGTGTAGTTTTTATTTGAAGATATTATTTTTCCCAATAGAGGCCTCTTAGCGCTCAGAATGTCCAATTGCAGTTTCTACAGAAAGAGTGTTTCAGAAAGGCTCAATCAAAAGTAAGGTGCAACTCTGTTAGTTGAATGCACAGAACAGAAAGAAGTTTCATACAATGCTTCTGTGTAGTTTATATTTGAACATATTCTTTTTTCCACTATTACCCACTTAGTGCTACGAATGTCCAGTTGCATTTTCTACAGACAGAGTGTTTCAAAACTGCTCAATCAAAAGTATGGTTTAACTCTGTTAGCTGAATGCTCAGATCAGAAAGAAGTTTCACAGAATGCTTCTGTGTAGTTTATATTTGAATATATTCCTGTTTCCACTACTACTCTCTTAGCGCTCCAAATGTCCAGTTGCATTTTCTACAGAAAGAGTGTTCAGATATGCTCAATCAAAAGTATGGTTTAACTCTGTTAGCTGAATGCTCAGATCAGAAAGAAGTTTCACAGAATGCTTCTGTGTAGTTTATATTTGAATATATTCCTTTTTCCACTACTACTCTCTTAGCACTCCAAATGTCCAGTTGCATTTTCTACAGAAAGAGTGTTCAGATCTGCTCAATCAAAAGTATGGTTTAACTCTGTTAGCTGAATGCACAGATCAGAAAGAAGTTTCACAGAATGATTCTGTGTAGTTTATATTTGGAGACATTCCTTTTTCCACTATTACCATCTTAGCGCTCCGAATCTCCACTTGCATTTTCTACAGAAAGAGTGTTTCAGAACGGCTCAATTAAAACTAAGGTTCAACTCTTTTAGTTGAACAAACAGAACAGAAAGAAGTTTCACACAATTCTTCTGTGTAGTTTTTAGTTGTAGACATTCATTTTCCCAATATAGGCCTCTTAGCGCTCAGAATGTCCAATTGCAGTTTCTACAGAAAGAGAGTTTCAGAACGGCTCAATCAAAAGTAAGGTTCAACTCTGTTAGTTGAATGCACAGAACAGAAAGAAGTTTCATACAATGCTTCTGTGTAGTGTATATTTGAACATATTCTTTTTTCCACTATTACCCACTTAGCGTTACGAATGTCCAGTTGCATTTTCTACAGACAGAGTGCTTCAAAACTGCTCAATAAAAAGTATGGTTTAACTCTGTTAGCTGAATGCTCAGATCAGAAAGAAGTTTCACAGAATGCTTCTGTGTAGTTTATATTTGAATATATTCCTTTTTCCACTACTACGCTCTTAGCGCTCCAAATGTCCAGTTGCATTTTCTACAGAAAGAGTGTTCAGATCTGCTCAATCAAAAGTATGGTTTTACTCTGTTAGCTGAATGCACAGATCAGAAAGAAGTTTCACCGAATGATTCTGTGTAGTTTATATTTGAAGACATTCCTTTTTCCACTATTACCCTCTTAGCGCTCCGAATCTCCACTTGCATTTTCTACAAAAAGAGTGTTTCATAACTGCTCAATCAAAAATATGTTTTATCTCTGTTAACTGAATTTACAGATCAGAAATAAGTTTCAGAGAATGCATCTGTGTAGTTTTTATTTGAAGATATTCTTTTTCCCAATGTAGGCCTCTTAGCGCTTAGCATGTCCAATTGCAGTTTCTACAGAAAGAGTGTTTCAGAACGGCTCAATCAAAAGTAAGGTTCAACTCTGTTAGTTGAATGCACAGAACAGAAAGAATTTTCACAGAATGCTACTGTGTAGTTTATATTTGAATATATTCCTTTTTCCACTATTACCCTCTTAGCGCTCCGAATGTCCACTTGCATTTTCTACAGAAAGAGTGTTCAGAACTGCGCAATCAAAAGTATGGTTTAACTCTGTTAGCTTAACGAACATATCAGAAATAAGTTTCACACAATGCTTCTGTGTAGTTTTTATTTGAAGATATTATTTTTCCCAATAGAGGCCTCTTAGCGCTCAGAATGTCCAATTGCAGTTTCTACAGAAAGAGTGTTTCAGAAAGGCTCAATCAAAAGTAAGGTTCAACTCTGTTAGTTGAATGCACAGAACAGAAAGAAGTTTCATACAATGCTTTTGTGTAGTTTATATATGAACATATTCTTTTTTCCACTATTACCCACTTAGCGCTACGAATGTCCAGTTGCATTTTCTACAGACAGAGTGTTTCAAAACTGCTCAATCAAAAGTATGGTTTAACTCTGTTAGCTGAATGCTCAGATCAGAAAGAAGTTTCACAGAATGCTTCTGTGTAGTTTATATTTGAATATATTCCTTTTTCCACTACTACTCTCTTAGCGCTCCAATTGTCCAGTTGCATTTTCTACAGAAAGAGTGTTCAGATATGCTCAATCAAAAGCATGGTTTAACTCTGTTAGCTGAAGGCTCAGATCAGAAAGAAGTTTCACAGAATTCTTCTGTGTAGTTTATATTTGAATATATTCCTTTTTCCACTACTACTCTCTTAGCGCTCCAAATGTCCAGTTGCATTTTCTACAGAAAGAGTGTTCAGATCTGCTCAATCAAAAGTATGGTTTAACTCTGTTAGCTGAATGCACAGATCAGAAAGAAGTTTCACAGAATGATTCTGTGTAGTTTATATTTGGAGACATTCCTTTTTCCACTATTACCCTCTTAGCGCTCCGAATCTCCACTTGCATTTTCTACAGAAAGAGTGTTTCAGAACGGCTCAATCAAAACTAAGTTTCAACTCTTTTAGTTGAACAAACAGAACAGAAAGAAGTTTCACACAATTCTTCTGTGTAGTTTTTATTTGTAGACATTCTTTTTCCCAATATAGGCTTCTTAGCGCTCAGAATGTCCAATTGCAGTTTCTACAGAAAGAGAGTTTCAGAACGGCTCAATGAAAAGTAATGTTCAACTCTGTTAGTTGAATGCAAAGAACAGAAAGAAGTTTCATACAATGCTTCTGTGTAGTTTATATTTGAACATATTCTTTTTTCCACTATTACCCACTTAGCGCTACGAATGTCCAGTTGCATTTTCTACAGACAGAGTGTTTCAAAACTGCTCAATCAAAAGTATGTTTTAACTCTGTTAGCTGAATGCTCAGATCAGAAAGAAGTTTCACAGAATGCTTCTGTGTAGTTTATATTTGAATATATTCCTTTTTCCACTACTACGCTCTTAACGCTCCAAATGTCCAGTTGCATTTTCTACAGAAAGAGTGTTCAGATCTGCTCCATCAAAAGTATGGTTTTACTCTGTTAGCTGAATGCACAGATCAGAAAGAAGTTTCACCGAATGATTCTGTGTAGTTTATATTTGAAGACATTCCTTCTTCCACTATTACCCTCTTAGCGCTCCGAATCTCCACTTGCATTTTCTACAAAAAGAGTGTTTCATAACTGCTCAATCAAAAATATGTTTTATCTCTGTTAACTGAATTTACAGATCAGAAATAAGTTTCACAGAATGCATCTGTATAGTTTTTATTTGAAGATATTCTTTTTCCCAATGTAGGCCTCTTAGCGCTTAGCATGTCCAATTGCAGTTTCTACAGAAAGAGTGTTTCAGAACGGCTCAATCAAAAGTAAGGTTCAACTCTGTTAGTTGAATGCACAGAACAGAAAGAATTTTCACAGAATGCTACTGTGTAGTTTATATTTGAATATATTCCTTTTTCCACTATTAACCTCTTAGCGCTCCGAATGTCCACTTGCATTTTCTACAGAAAGAGTGTTCAGAACTGCGCAATCAAAAGTATGGTTTAACTATGTTAGCTTAATGAACATATCAGAAATAAGTTTCACACAATGCTTCTTTGTAGTTTTTATTTGAAGATATTATTTTTCCCAATATAGGCCTCTTAGCGCTCAGAATGTCCAATTGCAGTTTCTACAGAAAGAGTGTTTCAGAAAGGCTAAATCAAAAGTAAGGTTCAACTCTGTTAGTTGAATGCACAGAACAGAAAGAAGTTTCATACAATGCTTCTGTGTAGTTTATATTTGAACATATTCTTTTTTCCACTATTACCCACTTAGCGCTACGAATGTCCAGTTGCATTTTCTACAGACAGAGTGTTTCAAAACTGCTCAATCAAAAGTATGGTTTAACTCTGTTAGCTGAATGCTCAGATCAGAAAGAAGTTTCACAGAATGCTTCTGTGTAGTTTATATTTGATTATATTCCTTTTTCCACTACTACTCTCTTAGCGCTCCAAATGTCCAGTTGCATTTTCTACAGAAAGAGTGTTCAGATCTGCTCAATCAAAAGTATGGTTTAACTCTGTTAGCTGAATGCAAAGATCAGAAAGAAGTTTCACAGAATGATTCTATGTAGTTTATATTTGGAGACATTCCTTTTTCCACTATTACCCTCTTAGCGCTCCGAATCTACACTTGCATTTTCTACAGAAAGAGTGTTTCAGAACGGCTCAATCAAAACTAAGGTTCAACTCTTTTAGTTGAACAAACAGAACAGAAAGAAGTTTCACACAATTCTTCTGTGTAGTTTTTATTTGTAGACATTCTTTTTCCCAATATAGGCCTCTTAGCGCTCAGAATGTCCACTTGCAGTTTCTACAGAAAGAGTGTTTCAGAACGGCTCAATCAAAAGTAAGTTTCAACTCTGTTAGTTGAATGCACAGAACAGAAAGAAGTTTCATACAATGCTTCTGTGTAGTTTATATTTGAACATATTCTTTTTTCCACTATTACCCACTTAGCGCTACGAATGTCCAGTTGCATTTTCTACAGACAGAGTGTTTCAAAACTGCTCCATCAAAAGTATTGTTTAACTCTGTTAGCTGAATGCTCAGATCAGAAAGAAGTTTCACAGAATGCTTCTGTGTAGTTTATATTTGAATATATTCCTTTTTCCACTACTACGCTCTTAGCGCTCCAAAGGTCCAGTTGCATTTTCTACAGAAAGAGTGTTCAGATCTGCTCAATCAAAAGTATGGTTTAACTCTGTTAGCTTAATGCACAGATCAGAAAGAAGTTTCACCGAATGATTCTGTGTAGTTTATATTTGAAGACATTCCTTTTTCCACTATTACCCTCTTAGCGCTCCGAATCTCCACTTGCATTTTCTACAAAAAGAGTGTTTCATAACTGCTCAATCAAAAATATGTTTTACCTCTGTTAACTGAATTTACAGATCAGAAATAAGTTTCACAGAATGCATCTGTGTAGTTTTTATTTGAAGATATTCTTTTTCCCAATGTAGGCCTCTTAGCGCTTAGCATGTCCAATTGCAGTTTCTACAGAAAGAGTGTTTCAGAACGGCTCAATCAAAAGTAAGGTTCAACTCTGTTAGTTGAATGCACAGAACAGAAAGAATTTTCACAGAATGCTACTGTGTAGTTTATATTTGAATATATTCCTTTTTCCACTATTACCCTCTTAGCGCTCCGAATGTCCACTTGCATTTTCTACAGAAAGAGTGTTCAGAACTGCACAATCAAAAGTATGGTTTAACTCTGTTAGCTTAATGAACATATCAGATATAAGTTTCACACAATGCTACTGTGTAGTTTTTATTTGAAGATATTATTTTTCCCAATAGAGTCCTCTTAGTGCTCAGAATGTCCAATTGCAGTTTCTACAGAAAGAGTGTTTCAGAAAGGCTCAATCAAAAGTAAGGTTCAACTCTGTTAGTTGAATGCACAGAACAGAAAGAAGTGTCATACAATGCTTCTGTGTAGTTTATATTTGAACATATTCTTTTTTCCACTATTACCCACTTAGCGCTACGAATGTCCAGTTGCATTTTCTACAGACAGAGGGTTTCAAAACTGCTCAATCAAAAGTATGGTTTAACTCTGTTAGCTGAATGCTCAGATCAGAAAGAAGTTTCACAGAATGCTTCTGTGTAGTTTATATTTGAATATATTCCTTTTTCCACTACTACTCTCTTAGCGCTCCAAATGTCCAGTTGCATTTTCTACAGAAAGACTGTTCAGATCTGCTCAATCAAAAGTATGGTTTAACTCTGTTAGCTGAATGCAAAGATCAGAAAGAAGTTTCACAGAATGATTCTGTGTAGTTTATATTTGGAGACATTCCTTTTTCCACTATTACCCTCTTAGCGCTCCGAATCTCCACTTGCATTTTCTACAGAAAGAGTGTTTCAGAACGGCTCAATCAAAACTAAGGTTCAACTCTTTTAGTTGAACAAACAGAACAGAAAGAAGTTTCACACAATTCTTCTGTGTAGTTTTTATTTGTAGACATTCTTTTTCCCAATATAGGCCTCTTAGCGCTCAGAATGTCCAATTGCAGTTTCTACAGAAAGAGTGTTTCAGAACGGCTCAATCAAAAGTAAGGTTCAACTCTGTTAGTTGAATGCACAGAACAGAAAGAAGTTTCATACAATGCTTCTGTGTAGTTTATATTTGAACATATTCTTTTTTCCACTATTACCCACTTAGCGCTACGAATGTCCAGTTGCATTTTCTACAGACAGAGTGTTTCAAAACTGCTCAATCAAAAGTATGGTTTAACTCTGTTAGCTGAATGCTCAGATCAGAAAGAAGTTTCACAGAATGCTTCTGTGTAGTTTATATTTGAATATATTCCTTATTCCACTACTACGCTCTTAGCGCTCCAAATGTCCAGTTGCATTTTCTACAGAAAGAGTGTTCAGATCTGCTCAATCAAAAGTATGGTTTAACTCTGTTAGCAGAATGCACAGATCAGAAACAAGTTTCACCGAATGATTCTGTGTAGTTTATATTTGAAGACATTCCTTTTTCCACTATTACCCTCTTAGCGCTCCCAATCTCCACTTGCATTTCCTACAAAAAGAGTGTTTCATAACTGCTCAATCAAAAATATGTTTTATCTCTGTTAACTGAATTTACAGATCAGAAATAAGTTTCACAGAATGCATCTGTGTAGTTTTTATTTGAAGATATTCTTTTTCCCAATGTAGGCCTCTTAGCGCTTAGCATGTCCAATTGCAGTTTCTACAGAAAGAGTGTTTCAGAACGGCTCAATCAAAAGTAAGGTTCAACTCTGTTAGTTGAATGCACCGAACAGAAAGAATTTTCACAGAATGCTACTGTGTAGTTTATATTTGAATATATTCCTTTTTCCACTATTACCCTCTTAGCGCTCCGAATGTCCACTTGCATTTTCTACAGAAAGAGTGTTCAGAACTGCGCAATCAAAAGTATGGTTTAACTCTGTTAGCTTAATGAACATATCAGAAATAAGTTTAACACAATGCTTCTGTGTAGTTTTTATTTGAAGATATTATTTTTCCCAATAGAGGCCTCTTAGCGCTCAGAATGTCCAATTGCAGTTTCTACAGAAAGAGTGTTTCAGAAAGGCTCAATCAAAAGTAAGGTTCAACTCTGTTAGTTGAATGCACAGAACAGAAAGAAGTTTCATACAATGCTTCTGTGTAGTTTATATTTGAACATATTCTTTTTTCCACTATTACCCACTTAGCGCTACGAATGTCCAGTTGCATTTTCTACAGACAGAGTGTTTCAAAACTGCTCAATCAAAAGTATGGTTTAACTCTGTTAGCTGAATGCTCAGATCAGAAAGAAGTTTCACAGAATGCTTCTGTGTAGTTTATATTTGAATATACTCCTTTTTCCACTACTACTCTCTTAGCGCTCCAAATGTCCAGTTGCATTTTCTACAGAAAGAGTGTTCAGATCTGCTCAATCAAAAGTATGGTTTAACTCTGTTAGCTGAATGCACAGATCAGAAAGAATTTTCACAGAATGATTCTGTGTAGTTTATATTTGGAGACATTCCTTTTTCCACTATTACCCTCTTAGCGCTCCGAATCTCCACTTGCATTTTCTACAGAAAGAGTGTTTCAGAATGGCTCAATCAAAACCAAGGTTCAACTCTTTTAGTTGAACAAACAGAACAGAAAGAATTTTCACACAATTCTTCTGTGTAGTTTTTATTTGTAGACATTCGTTTTCCCAATATAGGCCTCTTAGCGCTCAGAATGTCCAATTGCAGTTTCTACAGAAAGAGTGTTTCAGAACGGCTCAATCAACAGTAAGGTTCAACTCTGTTAGTTGAATGCACAGAACAGAAAGAAGTTTCATACAATGCTTCTGTGTAGTTTATATTTGAACATATTCTTTTTTCCACTATTACCCACTTAGCGCTACGAATGTCCAGTTGCATTTTCTGCAGACAGAGTGTTTCATAACTGCTCAATCAAAAGTATGGTTTAACTCTGTTAGCTGAATGCTCAGATCAGAAAGAAGTTTCACAGAATGCTTCTGTGTAGTTTATATTTGAATATACTCCTTTTTCCACTACTACTCTCTTAGCGCTCCAAATGTCCAGTTGCATTTTCTACAGAAAGAGTGTTCAGATCTGCTCAATCAAAAGTATGGTTTTACTCTGTTAGCTGAATGCACAGATCAGAAAGAGGTTTCACCGAATGATTCTGTGTAGTTTATATTTGAAGACATTCCTTTTTCCACTATTACCCTCTTAGCGCTCCGAATCTCCACTTGCATTTTCTACAAAAAGAGTGTTTCATAACTGCTCAATCAAAAATATGTTTTATCTCTGTTAACTGAATTTACAGATCAGAAATAAGTTTCACAGAATGCATCTGTGTAGTTTTTATTTGAAGATATTCTTTTTCCCAATGTAGGCCTCTTAGCGCTTAGCATGTCCAATTGCAGATTCTACAGAAAGAGTGTTTCAGAACGGCTCAATCAAAAGTAAGGTTCAACTCTGTTAGTTGAATGCACAGAATAGAAAGAATTTTCACAGAATGCTACCGTGTAGTTTATATTTGAATATATTCCTTTTTCCACTATTACCCTCTTAGCGCTCCGAATGTCCACTTGCATTTTCTACAGAAAGAGTGTTCAGAACTGCGCAATCAAAAGTATGGTTTAACTCTGTTAGCTTAATGAACATATCAGAAATAAGTTTCACACAATGCTTCTGTGTAGTTTTTATTTGAAGATATTATTTTACCCAATAGAGTCCTCTTAGCGCTCAGAATGTCCAATTGCAGTTTCTACAGAAAGAGTGTTTCAGAAAGGCTCAATCAAATGTAAGGATCAACTCTGTTAGTTGAATGCACAGAACAGTACGAAGTTTCATACAATGCTTCTGTGTAGTTTATATTTGAACATATTCTTTTTTCCACTATTACCCACTTAGCGCTACGAATGTCCAGTTGCATTTTCTACAGACAGAGTGTTTCAAAACTGCTCAATCAAAAGTATGGTTTAACTCTGTTAGCTGAATGCTCAGATCAGAAAGAAGTTTCACAGAATGCTTCTGTGTAGTTTATATTTGAATATATTCCTTTTTCCACTGCTACTCTCTTAGCGCTCCAAATGTCCAGTTGCATTTTCTACAGAAAGAGTGTTCAGATCTGCTCAATCAAAAGTATGGTTTAACTCTGTTAGCTGAATGCACAGATCAGAAAGAAGTTTCACAGAATGATTCTGTGTAGTTTATATTTGAAGACATTCCTTTTTCCACTATTACCCTCTTAGCGCTCCGAATCTCCACTTGCATTTTCTACAGAAAGAGTGTTTCAGAACGGCTCAATCAAAACTAAGGTTCAACTCTTTTAGTTGAACAAACAGAACAGAAAGAAGTTTCACACAATTCTTCTGTGTAGTTTTTATTTGTAGACATTTTTTTTCCCAATATAGGCCTCTTAGCGCTCAGAATGTCCAATTGCAGTTTCTACAGAAAGAGTGTTTCAGAACGGCTCAATCAAAAGTAAGGTTCAACTCTGTTAGTTGAATGCACAGAACAGAAAGAAGTTTCATACAATGCTTCTGTGTAGTTTATATTTGAACATATTCTTTTTTCCACTATTACCCACTTAGCGCTACGAATGTCCAGTTGCATTTTCTACAGACAGAGTGTTTCAAAACTGCTCAATCAAAAGTATTTTTTAACCTTGTTAGCTGAATGCTCAGATCAGAAAGAAGTTTCACAGAATGCTTCTGTGTAGTTTATATTTGAATATATTCCTTTTTCCACTACTACGCTCTTAGCGCTCCAAATGTCCAGTTGCATTTTCTACAGAAAGAGTGTTCAGATCTGCTCAATCAAAAGTATGGTTTTACTCTGTTAGCTGAATGCACAGATCAGAAAGAAGTTTCACCGAATGATTCTGTGTAGTTTATATTTGAAGACATTCCTTTTTCCACTATTACCCTCTTAGCGCTCCGAATCTCCACTTGCATTTTCTACAAAAAGAGTGTTTCATAACTGCTCAATCAAAAATATGTTTTATCTCTGTTAACTGAATTTACAGATCAGAAATAAGTTTCACAGAATGCATCTGTGTAGTTTTTATTTGAAGATATTCTTTTTCCCAATGTAGGCCTCTTAGCGCTTAGCATGTCCAAATGCAGTTTCTACAGAAAGAGTGTTTCAGAACGGCTCAATCAAAAGTAAGGTTCAACTCCGTTAGTTGAATGCACAGAACAGAAAGAATTTTCACAGAATGCTACTGTGTAGTTTATATTTGAATATATACCTTTTTCCACTATTACCCTCTTAGCGCTCCGAATGTCCACTTGCATTTTCTACAGAAAGAGTGTTCAGAACTGCGCAATCAAAAGTATGGTTTAACTCTGTTAGCTTAATGAACATATCAGAAATAAGTTTCACACAATGCTTCTGTGTAGTTTTTATTTGAAGATATTATTTTTCCCAATAGAGGCCTCTTAGCGCTCAGAATGTCCAATTGCAGTTTCTACAGAAAGAGTGTTTCAGAAAGGCTCAATCAAAAGTAAGGTTCATCTCTTTTAGTTGAATGCACAGAACAGAAAGAAGTTTCATACAATGCTTCTGTGTAGTTTATATTTGAACATATTCTTTTTTCCACTATTACCCACTTAGCGCTACGAATGTCCAGTTGCATTTTCTACAGACAGAGTGTTTCAAAACTGCTCAATCAAAAGTATGGTTTAACTCTGTTAGCTGAATGCTCAGATCAGAAAGAAGTTTCACAGAATGCTTCTGTGTAGTTTATATTTGAATATATTCCTTTTTCTACTACTACTCTCTTAGCGCTCCAAATGTCCAGTTGCATTTTCTACAGAAAGTGTGTTCAGATATGCTCAATCAAAAGTATGGTTTAACTCTGTTAGCTGAATGCACAGATCAGAAAGAAGTTTCACAGAATGATTCTGTGTAGTTTATATTTGGAGACATTCCTTTTTCCACTATTACCCTCTTAGCGCTCCGAATCTCCACTTGCATTTTCTACAGAAAGAGTGTTTCAGAACGGCTCAATCAAAACTAAGGTTCAAGTCTTTTAGTTGAACAAACAGAACAGAAAGAAGTTTCACACAATTCTTCTGTGTAGTTTTTATTTGTAGACATTCTTTTTCCCAATATAGGCCTCTTAGCGCTCAGAATGTCCAATTGCAGTTTCTACAGAAAGAGTGTTTCAGAAAGGCTCAATCAAAAGTAAGGTTCAACTCTGTTAGTTGAATGCACAGAACAGAAAGAAGTTTCATACAATGCTTCTGTGTAGTTTATATTTGAACATATTCTTTTTTCCACTATTACCCACTTAGCGCTACGAATGTCCAGTTGCATTTCCTACAGACAGAGTGTTTCAAAACTGCTCAATCAAAAGTATGGTTTAACTCTGTTAGCTGAATGCTCAGATCAGAAATAAGTTTCACAGAATGCTTCTGTGTAGTTTATATTTGAATATATTCCTATTTCCACTAATACGCTCTTAGCGCTCCAAATGTCCAGTTGCATTTTCTACAGAAAGAGTGTTCAGATCTGCTCAATCAAAAGTATGGTTTAACTCTGTTAGCAGAATGCACAGATCAGAAAGAAGTTTCACCGAATTATTCTGTGTAGTTTATATTTGAAGACATTCCTTTTTCCACTATTACCCTCTTAGCGCTCCGAATCTCCACTTGCATTTTCTACAAAAAGAGTGTTTCATAACTGCTCCATCAAAAATATGTTTTATCTCTGTTAACTGAATTTACAGATCAGAAATAAGTTTCACAGAATGCATCTGTGTAGTTTTTATTTGAAGATATTCTTTTTCCCAATGTAGGCCTCTTAGCGCTTAGCATGTCCAATTGCAGTTTCTAGAGAAAGAGTGTTTCAGAACGGCTCAATCAAAAGTAAGGTTCAACTCTGTTAGTTGAATGCACAGAACAGAAAGTATTTTCACAGAATGCTACTGTGTAGTTTATATTTGAATATATTCCTTTTTCCACTATTACCCTCTTAGCGCTCCGAATGTCCACTTGCATTTTCTACAGAAAGAGTGTTCAGAACTGCGCAATCCAAAGTATGGTTTAACTCTGTTAGCTTAATGAACATATCAGAAATAAGTTTCACACAATGCTTCTGTGTAGTTTTTATTTGAAGATATTATTTTTCCCAATAGAGGCCTCTTAGCGCTCAGAATGTCCAATTGCAGTTTCTACAGAAAGAGTGTTTCAGAAAGGCTCAATCAAAAGTAAGGTTCAACTCTGTTAGTTGAATGCACAGAACAGAACGAAGTTTCATACAATGCTTCTGTGTAGTTTATATTTGAACATATTCTTTTTTCCACTATTAACCACTTAGCGCTACGAATGTCCAGTTGCATTTTCTACAGACAGAGTGTTTCAAAACTGCTCAATCAAAAGTATGGTTTAACTCTGTTAGCTGAATGCTCAGATCAGAAAGAAGTTTCACAGAATGCTTCTGTGTAGTTTATATTTGAATATATTCCTTTTTCCACTACTACGCTCTTAGCGCTCCAAATGTCCAGTTGCATTTTCTACAGAAAGAGTGTTCAGATCTGCTCAATCAAAAGTATGGTTTAACTCTGTTAGCTGAATGCACAGATCAGAAAGAAGTTTCACAGAATGATTCTGTGTAGTTTATATTTGGAGACATTCCTTTTTCCACTATTACCCTCTTAGTGCTCCGAATCTCCACTTGCATTTTCCACAGAAAGAGTGTTTCAGAACGGCTCAATCAAAACTAAGGTTCAACTCTTTTAGTTGAACAAACAGAACAGAAAGAAGTTTCACACAATTCTTCTGTGTAGTTTTTATTTGTAGACATTCTTTTTCCCAATATAGGCCTCTTAGCGCTCAGAATGTCCAATTGCAGTTTCTACAGAAAGAGAGTTTCAGAACGGCTCATTTAAAAGTAAGGTTCAACTCTGTTAGTTGAATGCACAGAACAGAAAGAAGTTTCATACAATGCTTCTGTGTAGTTTATATTTGAACATATTCTTTTTTCCACTATTACCCACTTAGCGCTACGAATGTCCAGTTGCATTTTCTACAGACAGAGTGTTTCAAAACTGCTTAATCAAAAGTATGGTTTAACTCTGTTAGCTGAATGCTCAGATCAGAAAGAAGTTTCACAGAATGCTTCTGTGTAGTTTATATTTGAATATATTCCTTTTTCCACTACTACGCTCTTAGCGCTCCAAATGTCCAGTTGCATTTTCTACAGAAAGAGTGTTCAGATCTGCTCAATCAAAAGTATGGTTTTACTCTGTTAGCTGAATGCACAGATCAGAAAGAAGTTTCACCGAATGATTCTGTGTAGTTTATATTTGAAGACATTCCTTTTTCCACTATTACCCTCTTAGCGCTCCGAATCTCCACTTGCATTTTCTACAAAAAGAGTGTTTCATAACTGCTCAATCAAAAATATGTTTTATCTCTGTTAACTGAATTTACAGATCAGAAATAATTTTCACAAAATGCATCTGTGTAGTTTGTATTTGAAGATATTCTTTTTCCCAATGTAGGCCTCTTAGCGCTTAGCATGTCCAATTGCAGTTTCTACAGAAAGAGTGTTTCAGAATGGCTCAATCAAAAGTAAGGTTCAACTCTGTTAGTTGAATGCACAGAACAGAAAGCATTTTCACAGAATGCTACTGTGTAGTTTATATTTGAATATATTCCTTTTTCCACTATTACCCTCTTAGCGCTCCGAATGTCCACTTGCATTTTCTACAGAAAGAGTGTTCAGAACTGCGCAATCAAAAGTATGGTTTAACTCTGTTAGCTTAATGAACATATCAGAAATAAGTTTCACACAATGCTTCTGTGTAGTTTTTATTTGAAGATATTATTTTTCCCAATAGAGGCCTCTTAGCGCTCAGAATGTCCAATTGCAGTTTCTACAGAAAGAGTGTTTCAGAAAGGCTCAATCAAAAGTAAGGTGCAACTCTGTTAGTTGAATGCACAGAACAGAAAGAAGTTTCATACAATGCTTCTGTGTAGTTTATATTTGAACATATTCTTTTTTCCACTATTACGCACTTAGTGCTACGAATGTCCAGTTGCATTTTCTACAGACAGAGTGTTTCAAAACTGCTCAATCAAAAGTATGGTTTAACTCTGTTAGCTGAATGCTCAGATCAGAAAGAAGTTTCACAGAATGCTTCTGTGTAGTTTATATTTGAATATATTCCTGTTTCCACTACTACTCTCTTAGCGCTCCAAATGTCCAGTTGCATTTTCTACAGAAAGAGTGTTCAGATATGCTCAATCAAAAGTATGGTTTAACTCTGTTAGCTGAATGCTCAGATCAGAAAGAAGTTTCACAGAATGCTTCTGTGTAGTTTATATTTGAATATATTCCTTTTTCCACTACTACTCTCTTAGCACTCCAAATGTCCAGTTGCATTTTCTACAGAAAGAGTGTTCAGATCTGCTCAATCAAAAGTATGGTTTAACTCTGTTAGCTGAATGCACAGATCAGAAAGAAGTTTCACAGAATGATTCTGTGTAGTTTATATTTGGAGACATTCCTTTTTCCACTATTACCATCTTAGCGCTCCGAATCTCCACTTGCATTTTCTACAGAAAGAGTGTTTCAGAACGGCTCAATTAAAACTAAGGTTCAACTCTTTTAGTTGAACAAACAGAACAGAAAGATGTTTCACACAATTCTTCTGTGTAGTTTTTAGTTGTAGACATTCATTTTCCCAATATAGGCCTCTTAGCGCTCAGAATGTCCAATTGCAGTTTCTACAGAAAGAGAGTTTCAGAACGGCTCAATCAAAAGTAAGGTTCAACTCTGTTAGTTGAATGCACAGAACAGAAAGAAGTTTCATACAATGCTTCTGTGTAGTGTATATTTGAACATATTCTTTTTTCCACTATTACCCACTTAGCGTTACGAATGTCCAGTTGCATTTTCTACAGACAGAGTGTTTCAAAACTGCTCAATCAAAAGTATGGTTTAACTCTGTTAGCTGAATGCTCAGATCAGAAAGAAGTTTCACAGAATGCTTCTGTGTAGTTTATATTTGAATATATTCCTTTTTCCACTACTACGCTCTTAGCGCTCCAAATGTCCAGTTGCATTTTCTACAGAAAGAGTGTTCAGATCTGCTCAATCAAAAGTATGGTTTTACTCTGCTGGCTGAATGCACAGATCAGAAAGAAGTTTCACCGAATGATTCTGTGTAGTTTATATTTGAAGACATTCCTTTTTCCACTATTACCCTCTTAGCGCTCCGAATCTCCACTTGCATTTTCTACAAAAAGAGTGTTTCATAACTGCTCAATCAAAAATATGTTTTATCTCTGTTAACTGAATTTACAGATCAGAAAGAAGTTTCACAGAATGCATCTGTGTAGTTTTTATTTGAAGATATTCTTTTTCCCAATGTAGGCCTCTTAGCGCTTAGCATGTCCAATTGCAGTTTCTACAGAAAGAGTGTTTCAGAACGGCTCAATCAAAAGTAAGGTTCAACTCTGTTAGTTGAATGCACAGAACAGAAAGAATTTTCACAGAATGCTACTGTGTAGTTTATATTTGAATATATTCCTTTTTCCACTATTACCCTCTTAGCGCTCCGAATGTCCACTTGCATTTTCTACAGAAAGAGTGTTCAGAACTGCGCAATCAAAAGTATGGTTTAACTCTGTTAGCTTAACGAACATATCAGAAATAAGTTTCACACAATGCTTCTGTGTAGTTTTTATTTGAAGATATTATTTTTCCCAATAGAGGCCTCTTAGCGCTCAGAATGTCCAATTGCAGTTTCTACAGAAAGAGTGTTACAGAAAGGCTCAATCAAAAGTAAGGTTCAACTCTGTTAGTTGAATGCACAGAACAGAAAGAAGTTTCATACAATGCTTTTGTGTAGTTTATATATGAACATATTCTTTTTTCCACTATTACCCACTTAGCGCTACGAATGTCCAGTTGCATTTTCTACAGACAGAGTGTTTCAAAACTGCTCAATCAAAAGTATGGTTTAACTCTGTTAGCTGAATGCTCAGATCAGAAAGAAGTTTCACAGAATGCTTCTGTGTAGTTTATATTTGAATATATTCCTTTTTCCACTACTACTCTCTTAGCGCTCCAATTGTCCAGTTGCATTTTCTACAGAAAGAGTGTTCAGATATGCTCAATCAAAAGCATGGTTTAACTCTGTTAGCTGAAGGCTCAGATCAGAAAGAAGTTTCACAGAATTCTTCTGTGTAGTTTATATTTGAATATATTCCTTTTTCCACTACTACTCTCTTAGCGCTCCAAATGTCCAGTTGCATTTTCTACAGAAAGAGTGTTCAGATCTGCTCAATCAAAAGTATGGTTTAACTCTGTTAGCTGAATGCACAGATCAGAAAGAAGTTTCACAGAATGATTCTGTGTAGTTTATATTTGGAGACATTCCTTTTTCCACTATTACCCTCTTAGCGCTCCGAATCTCCACTTGCATTTTCTACAGAAAGAGTGTTTCAGAACGGCTCAATCAAAACTAAGGTTCAACTCTTTTAGTTGAACAAACAGAACAGAAAGAAGTTTCACACAATTCTTCTCTGTAGTTTTTATTTGTAGACATTCTTTTTCCCAATATAGGCCTCTTAGCGCTCAGAATGTCCAATTGCAGTTTCTACAGAAAGAGTGTTTCAGAACGGCTGAATCAAAAGTAAGGTTCAACTCCGTTAGTTGAATGCACAGAACAGAAAGAAGTTTCATACAATGCTTCTGTGTAGTTTATATTTGAACATATTCTTTTTTCCACTATTACCCACTTAGCGCTACGAATGTCCAGTTGCATTTTCTGCAGACAGAGTGTTTCAAAACTGCTCAATCAAAAGTATGGTTTAACTCTGTTAGCTGAATGCTCAGATCAGAAAGAAGTTTCACAGAATGCTTCTGTGTAGTTTATATTTGAATATATTCCTTTTTCCACTACTACTCTCTTAGCGCTCCAAATGTCCAGTTGCATTTTCTACAGAAAGAGTGTTCAGATCTACTCAATCAAAAGTATGGTTTTACTCTGTTAGCTGAATGCACAGATCAGAAAGATGTTTCACCGAATGATTCTGTGTAGTTTATATTTGAAGACATTCCTTTTTCCACTATTACCCTCTTAGCGCTCCGAATCTCCACTTGCATTTTCTACAAAAAGAGTGTTTCCTAACTGCTCAATCAAAAATAGGTTTTATCTCTGTTAACTGAATTTACAGATCAGAAATAAGTTTCACAGAATGCATCTGTGTAGTTTTTATTTGAAGATATTCTTTTTCCCAATGTAGGCCTCTTAGCGCTTAGCATGTCCAATTGCAGTTTCTACAGAAAGAGTGTTTCAGAACGGCTCAATCAAAAGTAAGGTTCAACTCTGTTAGTTGAATGCACAGAACAGAAAGAATTTTCACAGAATGCTACTGTGTAGTTTATATTTGAATATATTCCTTTTTCCACTATTACCCTCTTAGCGCTCCGAATGTCCACTTGCATTTTCTACAGAAAGAGTGTTCAGAACTGCGCAATCAAAAGTATGGTTTAACTCTGTTAGCTTAATGAACATATCAGAAATAAGTTTCACACAATGCTTCTGTGTAGTTTTTATTTGAAGATACTAGTTTTCCCCATAGAGGCCTCTTAGCGCTCAGAATGTCCAATTGCAGTTTCTACAGAAAGAGTGTTTCAGAAAGGCTCAATCAAAAGTAAGGTTCAACTCTGTTAGTTGAATGCACAGAACAGAACGAAGTTTCATACAATGCTTCTGTGTAGTTTATATTTGAACATATTCTTTTTTCCACTATTACCCACTTAGCGCTACGAATGTCCAGTTGCATTTTCTACAGACAGAGTGTTTCAAAACTGCTCAATCAAAAGTATGGTTTAACTCTGTTAGCTGAATGCTCAGATCAGAAAGAAGTTTCACAGAATGCTTCTGTGTAGTTTATATTTGAATATATTCCTTTTTCCACTACTACTCTCTTAGCGCTCCAAATGTCCAGTTGCATTTTCTACAGAAAGAGTGTTCAGATCTGCTCAATCAAAAGTATGGTTTAACTCTGTTAGCTGAATGCACAGATCAGAAAGAAGTTTCACAGAATGATTCTGTGTAGTTTATATTTGGGGACATTCCTTTTTCCACTATTACCCTCTTAGCGCTCCGAATCTCCACTTGCATTTTCTACAGAAAGAGTGTTTCAGAACGGCTCAATCAAAACTAAGGTTCAACTCTTTTAGTTGAACAAACAGAACAGAAAGAAGTTTCACACAATTCTTCTGTGTAGTTTTTATTTGTAGACATTCTTTTTCCCAATATAGGCCTCTTAGCGCTCAGAATGTCCAATTGCAGTTTCTACAGAAAGAGTGTTTCAGAACGGCTCAATCAAAAGTAAGGTTCAACTCTGTTAGTTGAATGCACAGAACAGAAAGAAGTTTCATACAATGCTTCTGTGTATTTTATATTTGAACATATTCTTTTTTCCACTATTACCCACCTAGCGCTACGAATGTCCAGTTGCATTTTCTACAGACAGAGTGTTTCAAAACTGCTCAATCAAAAGTATGGTTTAACTCTGTTAGCTGAATGCTCAGATCAGAAAGTAGTTTCACAGAATGCTTCTCTGTAGTTTATATTTGAATATATTCCTTTTTCCACTACTACGCTCTTAGCGCTCCAAAGGTCCAGTTGCATTTTCTACAGAAAGAGTGTTCAGATCTGCTCAATCAAAAGTATGGTTTAACTCTGTTAGCTGAATGCACAGATCAGAAAGAAGTTTCACCGAATGATTCTGTGTAGTTTATATTTGAAGACATTCCTTTTTCCACTATTACCCTCTTAGCGCTCCGAATCTCCACTTGCATTTTCTACAAAAAGAGTGTTTCATAACTGCTCAATCAAAAATATGTTTTACCTCTGTTAACTGAATTTACAGATCAGAAATAAGTTTCACAGAATGCATCTGTGTAGTTTTTATTTGAAGATATTCTTTTTCCCAATGTAGGCCTCTTAGCGCTTAGCATGTCCAATTGCAGTTTATACAGAAAGAGTGTTTCAGAACGGCTCAATCAAAAGTAAGGTTCAACTCTGTTAGTTGAATGCACAGAACAGAAAGAATTTTCACAGAATGCTACTGTGTAGTTTATATTTGAATATATTCCTTTTTCCACTATTACCCTCTTAGTGCTCCGAATGTCCACTTGCATTTTCTACAGAAAGAGTGTTCAGAACTGCGCAATCAAAAGTATGGTTTAACTCTGTTAGCTTAATGAACATATCAGATATAAGTTTCACACAATGCTTCTGTGTAGTTTTTATTTGAAGATATTATTTTTCCCAATAGAGTCCTCTTAGCGCTCAGAAGGTCCAATTGCAGTTTCTACAGAAAGAGTGTTTCAGAAAGGCTCAATGAAAAGTAAGGTTCAACTCTGTTAGTTGAATGCACAGAACAGAAAAAAGTTTCATACAATGCTTCTGTGTAGTTTATATTTGAACATATTCTTTTTTCCACTATTACCCACTTAGCGCTACGAATGTCCAGTTGCATTTTCTACAGACAGAGTGTTTCAAAACTGCTCAATCAAAAGTATGGTTTAACTCTGTTAGCTGAATGCTCAGATCAGAAAGAAGTTTCACAGAATGCTTCTGTGTAGTTTATATTTGAATATATTCCTTTTTCCACTACTACTCTCTTAGCGCTCCAAATGTCCAGTTGCATTTTCTACAGAAAGAGTGTTCAGATCTGCTCAATCAAAAGTATGGTTTAACTCTGTTAGCTGAATGCAAAGATCAGAAAGAAGTTTCACAGAATGATTCTGTGTAGTTTATATTTGGAGACATTCCTTTTTAAACTATTACCCTCTTAGCGCTCCGAATCTCCACTTGCATTTTCTACAGAAAGAGTGTTTCAGAACGGCTCAATCAAAACTAAGGTTCAACTCTTTTAGTTGAACAAAGAGAACAGAAAGAAGTTTCACACAATACTTCTGTGTAGTTTTTATTTGTAGACATTCTTTTTCCCAATATAGGCCTCTTAGCGCTCAGAATGTCCAATTGCAGTTTCTACAGAAAGAGTGTTTCAGAACGGCTGAATCAAAAGTAAGGTTCAAGTCTGTTAGTTGAATGCACAGAACAGAAAGAAGTTTCATACAATGCTTCTGTGTAGTTTATATTTGAACATATTCTTTTTTCCACTATTACCCACTTAGCGCTACGAATGTCCAGTTGCATTTTCTACAGACAGAGTGTTTCAAAACTGCTCAATCAAAAGAAAGGTTCAACTCTGTTAGTTGAATGCACAGAACAGAAAGAAGTTTCATACAATGCTTCTGTGTAGTTTATATTTGAACATATTCTTTTTTCCACTATTACCCACTTAGCGCTACGAATGTCCAGTTGCATTTTCTACAGACAGAGTGTTTCAAAACTGCTCAATCAAAAGTATGGTTTAACTCTGTTAGCTGAATGCTCAGATCAGAAAGAAGTTTCACCGAATGATTCTGTGTAGTTTATATTTGAAGACATTCCTTTTTCCACTATTACCCTCTTAGCGCTCCGAATCTCCACTTGCATTTTCTACAAAAAGAGTGTTTCATAACTGCTCAATCAAAAATATGTTTTACCTCTGTTAACTGAATTTACAGATCAGAAATAAGTTTCACAGAATGCATCTGTGTAGTTTTTATTTGAAGATATTCTTTTTCCCAATGTAGGCCTCTTAGCGCTTAGCATGTCCAATTGCAGTTTATACAGAAAGAGTGTTTCAGAACGGCTCAATCAAAAGTAAGGTTCAACTCTGTTAGTTGAATGCACAGAACAGAAAGAATTTTCACAGAATGCTACTGTGTAGTTTATATTTGAATATATTCCTTTTTCCACTATTACCCTCTTAGTGCTCCGAATGTCCACTTGCATTTTCTACAGAAAGAGTGTTCAGAACTGCGCAATCAAAAGTATGGTTTAACTCTGTTAGCTTAATGAACATATCAGATATAAGTTTCACACAATGCTTCTGTGTAGTTTTTATTTGAAGATATTATTTTTCCCAATAGAGTCCTCTTAGCGCTCAGAAGGTCCAATTGCAGTTTCTACAGAAAGAGTGTTTCAGAAAGGCTCAATGAAAAGTAAGGTTCAACTCTGTTAGTTGAATGCACAGAACAGAAAAAAGTTTCATACAATGCTTCTGTGTAGTTTATATTTGAACATATTCTTTTTTCCACTATTACCCACTTAGCGCTACGAATGTCCAGTTGCATTTTCTACAGACAGAGTGTTTCAAAACTGCTCAATCAAAAGTATGGTTTAACTCTGTTAGCTGAATGCTCAGATCAGAAAGAAGTTTCACAGAATGCTTCTGTGTAGTTTATATTTGAATATATTCCTTTTTCCACTACTACTCTCTTAGCGCTCCAAATGTCCAGTTGCATTTTCTACAGATAGAGTGTTCAGATCTGCTCAATCAAAAGTATGGTTTAACTCTGTTAGCTGAATGCAAAGATCAGAAAGAAGTTTCACAGAATGATTCTGTGTAGTTTATATTTGGAGACATTCCTTTTTAAACTATTACCCTCTTAGCGCTCCGAATCTCCACTTGCATTTTCTACAGAAAGAGTGTTTCAGAACGGCTCAATCAAAACTAAGGTTCAACTCTTTTAGTTGAACAAAGAGAACAGAAAGAAGTTTCACACAATTCTTCTGTGTAGTTTTTATTTGTAGACATTCTTTTTCCCAATATAGGCCTCTTAGCGCTCAGAATGTCCAATTGCAGTTTCTACAGAAAGAGTGTTTCAGAACGGCTGAATCAAAAGTAAGGTTCAAGTCTGTTAGTTGAATGCACAGAACAGAAAGAAGTTTCATACAATGCTTCTGTGTAGTTTATATTTGAACATATTCTTTTTTCCACTATTACCCACTTAGCGCTACGAATGTCCAGTTGCATTTTCTACAGACAGAGTGTTTCAAAACTGCTCAATCAAAAGAAAGGTTCAACTCTGTTAGTTGAATGCACAGAACAGAAAGAAGTTTCATACAATGCTTCTGTGTAGTTTATATTTGAACATATTCTTTTTTCCACTATTACCCACTTAGCGCTACGAATGTCCAGTTGCATTTTCTACAGACAGAGTGTTTCAAAACTGCTCAATCAAAAGTATGGTTTAACTCTGTTAGCTGAATGCTCAGATCAGAAAGAAGTTTCACCGAATGATTCTGTGTAGTTTATATTTGAAGACATTCCTTTTTCCACTATTACCCTCTTAGCGCTCCGAATCTCCACTTGCATTTTCTACAAAAAGAGTGTTTCATAACTGCTCAATCAAAAATATGTTTTATCTCTGTTAACTGAATTTACAGATCAGAAATAAGTTTCACAGAATGCATCTGTGTAGTTTTTATTTGAAGATATTCTTTTTCCCAATGTAGGCCTCTTAGCCCTTAGCATGTCCAATTGCAGTTTCTACAGAAAGAGTGTTTCAGAACGGCTCAATCAAAAGTAAGGTTCAACTCTGTTAGTTGAATGCACAGAACAGAAAGAATTTTCACAGAATGCTACTGTGTAGTTTATATTTGAATATATTCCTTTTTCCACTATTACCCTCTTAGCGCTCCGAATGTCCACTTGCATTTTCTACAGAAAGAGTGTTCAGAACTGCGCAATCAAAAGTATGGTTTAACTCTGTTAGCTTAATGAACATATCAGAAATAAGTTTCACACAATGCTTCTGTGTAGTTTTTATTTGAAGATATTATTTTTCCCAATATAGGCCTCTTAGCGCTCAGAATGTCCAATTGCAGTTTCTACAGAAAGAGTGTTTCAGAAAGGCTCAATCAAAAGTAAGGTTCAACTCTGTTAGTTGAATGCACAGAACAGAAAGAAGTTTCATACAATGCTTCTGTGTAGTTCATATTTGAACATATTCTTTTTTCCACTATTACCCACTTAGCGCTACGAATGTCCAGTTGCATTTTCTACAGACAGAGTGTTTCAAAACTGCTCAATCAAAAGTATGGTTTAACTCTGTTAGCTGAATTCTCAGATCAGAAAGAAGTTTCACAGAATGCTTCTGTGTAGTTTATATTTGAATATATTCCTTTTTCCACTACTACTCTCTTAGCGCTCCAAATGTCTAGTTGCATTTTCTACAGAAAGAGTGTTCAGATCTGCTCAATCAAAAGTATGGTTTAACTCTGTTAGCTGAATGCACAGATCAGAAAGAAGTTTCACAGAATGATTCTGTGTAGTTTATATTTGAAGACATTCCTTTTTCCACTATTACCCTCTTAGCGCTCCGAATCTCCACTTGCATTTTCTACAAAAAGAGTGTTTCATAACTGCTCAATCAAAAATATGTTTTATCTCTGTTAACTGAATTTACAGATCAGAAATAAGTTTCACAGAATGCATCTGTGTAGTTTTTATTTGAATATATTCTTTTTCCCAATGTAGGCCTCTTAGCGCTTAGCATGTCCAATTGCAGTTTCTACAGAAATAGTGTTTCAGAACGGCTCAATCAAAATTAAGGTTCAACTCTGTTAGTTGAATGCACAGAACAGAAAGAATTTTCACAGAATGCTACTGTGTAGTTTATATTTGAATATAATCCTTTTTCCACTATTACCCTCTTAGCGCTCCGAAAGTCCACTTGCATTTTCTACAGAAAGAGTGTTCAGAACTGCGCAATCAAAAGTATGGTTTAACTCTGTTAGCTTAATGAACATATCAGAAATAAGTTTCACACAATGCTTCTGTGTAGTTTTTATTTGAAGACATTCTTTTTCCCAATACAGGCCTCTTAGCGCTCAGAATGTCCAATTGCAGTTTCTACAGAAAGAGTGTTTCAGAACGGCTCAATCAAAAGTAAGGTTCAACTCTGTTAGTTGAATGCACAGAACAGAAAGAAGTTTCATACAATGCTTCTGTGTAGTTTATATTTGAACATATTCTTTTTTCCACTAATACCCACTTAGCGCTACGAATGTCCAGTTGCATTTTCTACAGACAGAGTGTTTCAAAACTGCTCAATCAAAAGTATGGTTTAATTCTGTTAGCTGAATGCTCAGATCAGAAAGAAGTTTCACAGAATGCTTCTGTGTAGTTTATATTTGAATATATTCCTTTTTCCACTACTACGCTCTTAGCGCTCCAAAGGTCCAGTTGCATTTTCTACAGAAAGTGTGTTCAGATCTGCTCAATCAAAAGTATGGTTTCACTCTGTTAGCTGAATGCACAGATCAGAAAGAAGTTTCACCGAATGATTCTGTGTAGTTTATATTTGAAGACATTCCTTTTTCCACTATTACCCTCTTAGCGCTCCGAATCTCCACTTGCATTTTCTACAAAAATAGTGTTTCATAACTGCTCAATCAAAAATATGTTTTATCTCTGTTAACTGAATTTACAGATCAGAAAGAAGTTTCACAGAATGCATCTGTGTAGTTTTTATTTGAAGATATTCTTTTTCCCAATGTAGGCCTCTTAGCGCTTAGCATGTCCAATTGCAGTTTCTACAGAAAGAGTGTTTCAGAACGGCTCAATCAAAACTAAGGTTCAACTCTTTTAGTTGAACAAACAGAACAGAAAGAAGTTTCACACAATTCTTCTGTGTAGTTTTTATTTGTAGACATTCTTTTTCCCAATATAGGCCTCTTAGCGCTCAGAATGTCCAATTGCAGTTTCTACAGAAAGAGTGTTTCAGAACGGCTCAATCGAAAGTAAAGTTCAACTCTGTTAGTTGAATGCACAGAACAGAAAGAATTTTCACAGAATGCTACTGTGTAGTTTATATTTGAATATATTCCCTTTTCCACTATTACCCTCTTAGCGCTGCGAATGTCCACTTGCATTTTCTACAGAAAGAGTGTTCAGAACTGCGCAATCAAAAGTATGGTTTAACTCTGTTAGCTTAATGAACATATCAGAAATAAGTTTCACACAATGCTTCTGTGTAGTTTTTATTTGAAGATATTAGTTTTCCCAATAGAGGCCTCTTAGCACTCAGAATGTCCAATTGCAGTTTCTACAGAAAGAGTGTTTCAGAACGGCTCAATCAAAAGTAAGGTTCAACTCTGTTAGTTGAATGCACAGAACAGAAAGAAGTTTCATACAATGCTTCTGTGTAGTTTATATTTGAACATATTCTTTTTTCCACTATTACCCACTTAGCGCTACGAATGTCCAGTTGCATTTTCTACAGACAGAGTGTTTCAAGCTGCTCAATCAAAAGTATGTTTTAACTCTGTTAGCTGAATGCTCAGATCAGAAAGAAGTTTCACAGAATGCTTCTGTGTAGTTTATATTTGAATATATTCCTTTTTCCACTACTACTCTCTTAGCGCTCCAAATGTCCAGTTGCATTTTCTACAGAAAGAGTGTTCAGATCTGCTCAATCAAAAGAATGGTTTAACTCTGTTAGCTGAATGCACAGATCAGAAAGAAGTTTCACAGAATGATTCTGTGTAGTTTATATTTGGAGACATTCCTTTTTCCACTATTACCCTCTTAGCGCTCCGAATCTCCACTTGCATTTTCTACGGAAAGAGTGTTTCAGAACGGCTCAATCAAAACTGAGGTTCAAATCTTTTAGTTGAACAAACAGAACAGAAATAAGTTTCACACAATTCTTCTGTGTAGTTTTTATTTGTAGACATTCTTTTTCCCAATATAGGCCTCTTAGCGCTCAGAATGTCCAATTGCAGTTTCTACAGAAAGAGTGTTTCAGAACGGCTCAATCAAAAGTAAGGTTCAACTCTGTTAGTTGAATGCACAGAACAGAAAGAAGTTTCATACAATGCTTCTGTGTAGTTTATATTTGAACATATTCTTTTTTCCACTATTACCCAATTAGCGCTACGAATGTCCAGTTGCATTTTCTACAGACAGAGTGTTTCAAAACTGCTCAATCAAAAGTATGGTTTAACTCTGTTAGCTGAATGCTCAGATCAGAAAGAAGTTTCACAGAATGCTTCTGTGTAGTTTATATTTGAATATATTCCTTTTTCCACTACTACGCTCTTAGCGCTCCAAATGTCCAGTTGCATTTTCTACAGAAAGTGTGTTCAGATCTGCTCAATCAAAAGTATGGTTTAACTCTGTTAGCTGAATGCACAGATCAGAAAGAAGTTTCACCGAATGATTCTGTGTAGTTTATATTTGAAGACATTCCTTTTTCTACTATTACCCTCTTAGCGCTCCGAATCTCCACTTGCATTTTCTACAAAAACAGTGTTTCATAACTGCTCAATCAAAAATATGTTTTATCTCTGTTAACTGAATTTACAGATCAGAAATAAGTTTCACAGAATGCATCTGTGTAGTTTTTATTTGAAGATATTCTTTTTCCCAATGTAGGCCTCTTAGCGCTTAGCATGTCCAATTGCAGTTTCTACAGAAAGAGTGTTTCAGAACGGCTCAATCAAAAGTAAGGTTCAACTCTGTTAGTTGAATGCACAGAACAGAAAGGATTTTCACAGAATGCTACTGTGTAGTTTATATTTGAATATATTCCTTTTTCCACTATTACCCTCTTAGCGCTCCGAATGTCCACTTGCATTTTCTACAGAAAGAGTGTTCAGAACTGCGCAATCAAAAGTATGGTTTAACTCTGTTAGCTTAATGAACATATCAGAAATAAGTTTCACACAATGCTTCTGTGTAGTTTTTATTTGAAGATATTTTTTTTCCCAATATAGGCCTCTTAGCGCTCAGAATGTCCTATTGCAGTTTCTACAGAAAGAGTGTTTCAGAAAGGCTCAATCAAAAGTAAGGTTCATCTCTGTTAGTTGAATGCACAGAACAGAAAGAAGTTTCATACAATGCTTCTGTGTAGTTTATATTTGAACATATTCTTTTTTCCACTATTACCCACTTAGCGCTACGAATGTCCAGTTGCATTTTCTACAGACAGAGTGTTTCAAAACTGCTCAATCAAAAGTATGGTTTAACTCTGTTAGCTGAATGCTCAGATCAGAAAGAAGTTTCACAGAATGCTTCTGTGTAGTTTATATTTGAATATATTCCTTTTTCCACTACAACTCTCTTAGCGCTCCAAATGTCCAGTTGCATTTTCTACAGAAAGAGTGTTCAGATCTGCTCAATCAAAAGTATGGTTTAACTCTGTTAGCTGAATGCACAGATCAGAAAGAAGTTTCACAGAATGATTCTGTGTAGTTTATATTTGGAGACATTCCTTTTTCCACTATTACCCTCTTAGCGCTCCGAATCTCCACTTGCATTTTCTACAGAAAGAGTGTTTCAGAACGGCTCAATCAAAACTAAGGTTCAACTCTTTTAGTTGAACAAACAGAACAGAAAGAAGTTTCACACAATTCTTCTGTGTAGTTTTTATTTGTAGACATTCTTTTTCCCAATATAGGCCTCTTAGCGCACAGAATGTCCAATTGCAGTTTCTACAGAAAGAGAGTTTCAGAACGGCTCAATCAAAAGTAAGGTTCAACTCTGTTAGTTGAATGCACAGAACAGAAAGAAGTTTCATACAATGCTTCTGTGTAGTTTCTATTTGAACATATTCTTTTTTCCACTATTACCCACTTAGCGCTACGAATGTCCAGTTGCATTTTCTACAGACAGAGTGTTTCAAAACTGCTCAATCAAAAGTATGGTTTAACTCTGTTAGCTGAATGCTCAGATCAGAAAGAAGTTTCACAGAATGCTTCTGTGTAGTTTATATTTGAATATATTCCTTTTTCCACTACTATGCTCTTAGCGCTCCAAATGTCCAGTTTCATTTTCTACAGAAAGAGTGTTCAGATCTGCTCAATCAAAAGTATGGTTTAACTCTGTTAGCTGAATGCACAGATCAGAAAGAAGTTTCACCGAATGATTCTGTGTAGTTTATATTTGAAGACATTCCTTTTTCCACTATTACCCTCTTAGCGCTCCGAATCTCCACTTGCAGTTTCTACAAAAAGAGTGTTTCATAACTGCTCAATCAAAAATATGTTTTATCTCTGTTAACTGAATTTACAGATCAGAAATAAGTTTCACAGAATGCATCTGTGTAGTTTTTATTTGAAGATATTCTTTTTCCCAATGTAGGCCTCTTGGCGCTTAGCATGTCCAATTGCAGTTTCTACAGAAAGAGTGTTTCAGAAAGGCTCAATCAAAAGTAAGGTTCAACTCTGTTAGTTGAATGCACAGAACAGAAAGAAGTTTCATACAATGCTTCTGTGTAGTTCATATTTGAACATATTCTTTTTTCCACTATAACCCACTTAGCGCTACGAATGTCCAGTTGCATTTTCTACAGACAGAGTGTTTCAAAACTGCTCAATCAAAAGTATGGTTTAACTCTGTAAGCTGAATTCTCAGATCAGAAAGAAGTTTCACAGAATGCTTCTGTGTAGTTTATATTTGAATATATTCCTTTTTCCACTACTACTCTCTTAGCGCTCCAAATGTCTAGTTGCATTTTCTACAGAAAGAGTGTTCAGATCTGCTCAATCAAAAGTATGGTTTAACTCTGTTAGCTGAATGCACAGATCAGAAAGAAGTTTCACAGAATGATTCTGTGTAGTTTATATTTGAAGACATTCCTTTTTCCACTATTACCCTCTTAGCGCTCCGAATCTCCACTTGCATTTTCTACAAAAAGAGTGTTTCATAACTGCTCAATCAAAAATATGTTTTATCTCTGTTAACTGAATTTACAGATCAGAAATAAGTTTCACAGAATGCATCTGTGTAGTTTTTATTTGAAGATATTCTTTTTCCCAATGTAGGCCTCTTAGCGCTTAGCATGTCCAATTGCAGTTTCTACAGAAATAGTGTTTCAGAACGGCTCAATCAAAATTAAGGTTCAACTCTGTTAGTTGAATGCACAGAACAGAAAGAATTTTCACAGAATGCTACTGTGTAGTTTATATTTGAATATAATCCTTTTTCCACTATTACCCTCTTAGCGCTCCGAATGTCCACTTGCATTTTCTACAGAAAGAGTGTTCAGAACTGCGCAATCAAAAGTATGGTTTAACTCTGTTAGCTTAATGAACATGTCAGAAATAAGTTTCACACAATGCTTCTGTGTAGTTTTTATTTGAAGACATTCTTTTTCCCAATACAGGCCTCTTAGCGCTCAGAATGTCCAATTGCAGTTTCTACAGAAAGAGTGTTTCAGAACGGCTCAATCAAAAGTACGGTTCAACTCTGTTAGTTGAATGCACAGAACAGAAAGAAGTTTCATACAATGCTTCTGTGTAGTTTATATTTGAACATATTCTTTTTTCCACTAATACCCACTTAGCGCTACGAATGTCCAGTTGCATTTTCTACAGACAGAGTGTTTCAAAACTGCTCAATCAAAAGTATGGTTTAACTCTGTTAGCTGAATGCTCAGATCAGAAAGAAGTTTCACAGAATGCTTCTGTGTAGTTTATATTTGAATATATTCCTTTTTCCACTACTACGCTCTTAGCGCTCCAAAGGTCCAGTTGCATTTTCTACAGAAAGTGTGTTCAGATCTGCTCAATCAAAAGTATGGTTTAACTCTGTTAGCTGAATGCACAGATCAGAAAGAAGTTTCACCGAATGATTCTGTGTAGTTTATATTTGAAGACATTCCTTTTTCCACTATTACCCTCTTAGCGCTCCGAATCTCCACTTGCATTTTCTACAAAAATAGTGTTTCATAACTGCTCAATCAAAAATATGTTTTATCTCTGTTAACTGAATTTACAGATCAGAAAGAAGTTTCACAGAATGCATCTGTGTAGTTTTTATTTGAAGATATTCTTTTTCCCAATGTAGGCCTCTTAGCGCTTAGCATGTCCAATTGCAGTTTCTACAGAAAGAGTGTTTCAGAACGGCTCAATCAAAACTAAGGTTCAACTCTTTTAGTTGAACAAACAGAACAGAAAGAAGTTTCACACAATTCTTCTGTGTAGTTTTTATTTGTAGACATTCTTTTTCCCAATATAGGCCTCTTAGCGCTCAGAATGTCCAATTGCAGTTTCTACAGAAAGAGAGTTTCAGAACGGCTCAATCAAAAGTAAGGTTCAACTCTGTTAGTTGAATGCACAGAACAGAAAGAAGTTTCATACAATGCTTCTGTGTAGTTTCTATTTGAACATATTCTTTTTTCCACTATTACCCACTTAGCTCTACGAATGTCCAGTTGCATTTTCTACAGACAGAGTGTTTCAAAACTGCTCAATCAAAAGTATGGTTTAACTCTGTTAGCTGAATGCTCAGATCAGAAAGAAGTTTCACAGAATGCTTCTGTGTAGTTTATATTTGAATATATTCCTTTTTCCACTACTAATCTCTTAGCGCTCCAAATGTCCAGTTGCATTTTCTACAGAAAGAGTGTTCAGATCTGCTCAATCAAAAGTATGGTTTAACTCTGTTAGCTGAATGCACAGATCAGAAAGAAGTTTCACCGAATGATTCTGTGTAGTTTATATTTGAAGACATTCCTTTTTCCACTATTACCCTCTTAGCGCTCCGAATCTCCACTTGCAGTTTCTACAAAAAGAGTGTTTCATAACTGCTCAATCAAAAATAAGTTTTATCTCTGTTAACTGAATTTACAGATCAGAAATAAGTTTCACAGAATGCATCTGTGTAGTTTTTATTTGAAGATATTCTTTTTCCCAATGTAGGCCTCTTGGCGCTTAGCATGTCCAATTGCAGTTTCTACAGAAAGAGTGTTTCAGAACGGCTCAATCGAAAGTAAAGTTCAACTCTGTTAGTTGAATGCACAGAACAGAAAGAATTTTCACAGAATGCTACTGTGTAGTTTATATTTGAATATATTCCCTTTTCCACTATTACCCTCTTAGCGCTGCGAATGTCCACTTGCATTTTCTACAGAAAGAGTGTTCAGAACTGCGCAATCAAAAGTATGGTTTAACTCTGTTAGCTTAATGAACATATCAGAAATAAGTTTCACACAATGCTTCTGTGTAGTTTTTATTTGAAGATATTAGTTTTCCCAATAGAGGCCTCTTAGCACTCAGAATGTCCAATTGCAGTTTCTACAGAAAGAGTGTTTCAGAACGGCTCAATCAAAAGTAAGGTTCAACTCTGTTAGTTGAATGCACAGAACAGAAAGAAGTTTCATACACTGCTTCTGTGTAGTTTATATTTGAACATATTCTTTTTTCCACTATTACCCACTTAGCGCTACGAATGTCCAGTTGCATTTTCTACAGACAGAGTGTTTCAAAACTGCTCAATCAAAAGTATGGTTTAACTCTGTTAGCTGAATGCTCAGATCAGAAAGAAGTTTCACAGAATGCTTCTGTGTAGTTTATATTTGAATATATTCCTTTTTCCACTACTACTCTCTTAGCGCTCCAAATGTCCAGTTGCATTTTCTACAGAAAGAGTGTTCAGATCTGCTCAATCAAAAGTATGGTTTAACTCTGTTAGCTGAATGCACAGATCAGAAAGAAGTTTCACAGAATGATTCTGTGTAGTTTATATTTGGAGACATTCCTTTTTCCACTATTACCCTCTTAGCGCTCTGAATCTCCACTTGCATTTTCTACAGAAAGAGTGTTTCAGAACGGCTCAATCAAAACTAAGGTTCAACTCTTTTAGTTGAACAAACAGAACAGAAATAAGTTTCACACAATTCTTCTGTGTAGTTTTTATTTGTAGACATTCTTTTTCCCAATATAGGCCTCTTAGCGCTCAGAATGTCCAATTGCAGTTTCTACAGAAAGAGTGTTTCAGAACGGCTCAATCAAAAGTAAGGTTCAACTCTGTTAGTTGAATGCACAGAACAGAAAGAATTTTCATACAATGCTTCTGTGTAGTTTATATTTGAACATATTCCTTTTTCCACTATTACCCTCTTAGCGCTCCGAATGTCCACTTGCATTTTCTACAGAAAGAGTGTTCAGAACTGCGCAATCAAAAGTATGGTTTAACTCTGTTAGCTTAATGAACATATCAGAACTAAGTTTCACACAATGCTTCTGTGTAGTTTTTATTTGAAGATATTATTTTTCCCAATATAGGCCTCTTAGCGCTCAGAATGTCCTATTGCAGTTTCTACAGAAAGAGTGTTTCAGAAAGGCTCAATCAAAAGTAAGGTTCAACTCTGTTAGTTGAATGCACAGAACAGAAAGAAGTTTCATACAATGCTTCTGTGTAGTTTATATTTGAACATATTCTTTTTTCCACTATTACCCACTTAGCGCTACGAATGTCCAGTTGCATTTTCTACAGACAGAGTGTTTCAAAACTGCTCAATCAAAAGTATGGTTTAACTCTGTTAGCTGAATGCTCAGATCAGAAAGAAGTTTCACAGAATGCTTCTGTGTAGTTTTTTTTTTGAATATATTCCTTTTTCCACTACTACTCTCTTAGCGCTCCAAATGTCCAGTTGCATTTTCTACAGAAAGAGTGTTCAGATCTGCTCAATCAAAAGTATGGTTTAACTCTGTTAGCTGAATGCACAGATCAGAAAGAAGTTTCACAGAATGATTCTGTGTAGTTTATATTTGGAGACATTCCTTTTTCCACTATTACCCTCTTAGCGCTCCGAATCTCCACTTGCATTTTCTACAGAAAGAGTGTTTCAGAACGGCTCAATCAAAACTAAGGTTCAACTCTTTTAGTTGAACAAACAGAACAGAAAGAAGTTTCACACAATTCTTCTGTGTAGTTTTTATTTGTAGACATTCTTTTTCCCAATATAGGCCTCTTAGCGCACAGAATGTCCAATTGCAGTTTCTACAGAAAGAGAGTTTCAGAACGGCTCAATCAAAAGTAAGGTTCAACTCTGTTAGTTGAATGCACAGAACAGAAAGTAGTTTCATACAATGCTTCTGTGTAGTTTCTATTTGAACATATTCTTTTTTCCACTATTACCCACTTAGCGCTACGAATGTCCAGTTGCATTTTCTACAGACAGAGTGTTTCAAAACTGCTCAATCAAAAGTATGGTTTAACTCTGTTAGCTGAATGCTCAGATCAGAAAGAAGTTTCACAGAATGCTTCTGTGTAGTTTATATTTGAATATATTCCTTTTTCCACTACTAATCTCTTAGCGCTCCAAATGTCCAGTTGCATTTTCTACAGAAAGAGTGTTCAGATCTGCTCAATCAAAAGTATGGTTTAACTCTGTTAGCTGAATGCACAGATCAGAAAGAAGTTTCACCGAATGATTCTGTGTAGTTTATATTTGAAGACATTCCTTTTTCCACTATTACCCTCTTAGCGCTCCGAATCTCCACTTGCAGTTTCTACAAAAAGAGTGTTTCATAACTGCTCAATCAAAAATATGTTTTATCTCTGTTAACTGAATTTACAGATCAGAAATAAGTTTCACAGAATGCATCTGTGTAGTTTTTATTTGAAGATATTCTTTTTCCCAATGTAGGCCTCTTGGCGCTTAGCATGTCCAATTGCAGTTTCTACAGAAAGAGTGTTTCAGAACGGCTCAATCGAAAGTAAAGTTCAACTCTGTTAGTTGAATGCACAGAACAGAAAGAATTTTCACAGAATGCTACTGTGTAGTTTATATTTGAATATATTCCCTTTTCCACTATTACCCTCTTAGCGCTGCGAATGTCCACTTGCATTTTCTACAGAAAGAGTGTTCAGAACTGCGCAATCAAAAGTATGGTTTAACTCTGTTAGCTTAATGAACATATCAGAAATAAGTTTCACACAATGCTTCTGTGTAGTTTTTATTTGAAGATATTAGTTTTCCCAATAGAGGCCTCTTAGCACTCAGAATGTCCAATTGCAGTTTCTACAGAAAGAGTGTTTCAGAACGGCTCAATCAAAAGTAAGGTTCAACTCTGTTAGTTGAATGCACAGAACAGAAAGAAGTTTCATACAATGCTTCTGTGTAGTTTATATTTGAACATATTCTTTTTTCCACTATTACCCACTTAGCGCTACGAATGTCCAGTTGCATTTTCTACAGACAGAGTGTTTCAAAACTGCTCAATCAAAAGTATGGTTTAACTCTGTTACCTGAATGCTCAGATCAGAAAGAAGTTTCACAGAATGCTTCTGTGTAGTTTATATTTGAATATATTCCTTTTTCCACTACTACTCTCTTAGCGCTCCAAATGTCCAGTTGCATTTTCTACAGAAAGAGTGTTCAGATCTGCTCAATCAAAAGTATGGTTTAACTCTGTTAGCTGAATGCACAGATCAGAAAGAAGTTTCACAGAATGATTCTGTGTAGTTTATATTTGGAGACATTCCTTTTTCCACTATTACCCTCTTAGCGCTCTGAATCTCCACTTGCATTTTCTACAGAAAGAGTGTTTCAGAACGGCTCAATCAAAACTAAGGTTCAACTCTTTTAGTTGAACAAACAGAACAGAAATAAGTTTCACACAATTCTTCTGTGTAGTTTTTATTTGTAGACATTCTTTTTCCCAATATAGGCCTCTTAGCGCTCAGAATGTCCAATTGCAGTTTCTACAGAAAGAGTGTTTCAGAACGGCTCAATCAAAAGTAAGGTTCAACTCTGTTAGTTGAATGCACAGAACAGAAAGAATTTTCATACAATGCTTCTGTGTAGTTTATATTTGAACATATTCCTTTTTCCACTATTACCCTCTTAGCGCTCCGAATGTCCACTTGCATTTTCTACAGAAAGAGTGTTCAGAACTGCGCAATCAAAAGTATGGTTTAACTCTGTTAGCTTAATGAACATATCAGAACTAAGTTTCACACAATGCTTCTGTGTAGTTTTTATTTGAAGATATTATTTTTCCCAATATAGGCCTCTTAGCGCTCAGAATGTCCTATTGCAGTTTCTACAGAAAGAGTGTTTCAGAAAGGCTCAATCAAAAGTAAGGTTCAACTCTGTTAGTTGAATGCACAGAACAGAAAGAAGTTTCATACAATGCTTCTGTGTAGTTTATATTTGAACATATTATTTTTTCCACTATTACCCACTTAGCGCTACGAATGTCCAGTTGCATTTTCTACAGACAGAGTGTTTCAAAACTGCTCAATCAAAAGTATGGTTTAACTCTGTTAGCTGAATGCTCAGATCAGAAAGAAGTTTCACAGAATGCTTCTGTGTAGTTTTTTTTTTGAATATATTCCTTTTTCCACTACTACTCTCTTAGCGCTCCAAATGTCCAGTTGCATTTTCTACAGAAAGAGTGTTCAGATCTGCTCAATCAAAAGTATGGTTTAACTCTGTTAGCTGAATGCACAGATCAGAAAGAAGTTTCACAGAATGATTCTGTGTAGTTTATATTTGGAGACATTCCTTTTTCCACTATTACCCTCTTAGCGCTCCGAATCTCCACTTGCATTTTCTACAGAAAGAGTGTTTCAGAACGGCTCAATCAAAACTAAGGTTCAACTCTTTTAGTTGAACAAACAGAACAGAAAGAAGTTTCACACAATTCTTCTGTGTAGTTTTTATTTGTAGACATTCTTTTTCCCAATATAGGCCTCTTAGCGCACAGAATGTCCAATTGCAGTTTCTACAGAAAGAGAGTTTCAGAACGGCTCAATCAAAAGTAAGGTTCAACTCTGTTAGTTGAATGCACAGAACAGAAAGTAGTTTCATACAATGCTTCTGTGTAGTTTCTATTTGAACATATTCTTTTTTCCACTATTACCCACTTAGCGCTACGAATGTCCAGTTGCATTTTCTACAGACAGAGTGTTTCAAAACTGCTCAATCAAAAGTATGGTTTAACTCTGTTAGCTGAATGCTCAGATCAGAAAGAAGTTTCACAGAATGCTTCTGTGTAGTTTATATTTGAATATATTCCTTTTTCCACTACTACGCTCTTAGCGCTCCAAATGTCCAGTTGCATTTTCTACAGAAAGTGTGTTCAGATCTGCTCAATCAAAAGTATGGTTTAACTCTGTTAGCTGAATGCACAGATCAGAAAGAAGTTTCACCGAATGATTCTGTGTAGTTTATATTTGAAGACATTCCTTTTTCCACTATTACCCTCTTAGCGCTCCGAATCTCCACTTGCATTTTCTACAAAAAGAGTGTTTCATAACTGCACAATCAAAAATATGTTTTATCTCTCTTAACTGAATTTACAGATCAGAAATAAGTTTCACAGAATGCATCTGTGTAGTTTTTATTTGAAGATATTCTTTTTCCCAATGTAGGCCTCTTAGCGCTTAGCATGTCCAATTGCAGTTTCTACAGAAAGAGTGTTTCAGAACGGCTCAATCAAAAGTGAGGTTCAACTCTGTTAGTTGAATGCACAGAACAGAAAGAATTTTCACAGAATGCTACTGTGTAGTTTATATTTGAATATATTCCTTTTTCCACTATTACGCTCTTAGCGCTCCGAATGTCTACTTGCATTTTCTACAGAAAGAGTGTTCAGAACTGCGCAATCAAAAGTATGGTTTAACTCTGTTAGCTTAATGAACATATAGGAAATAAGTTTCACACAATGCTTCTGTGTAGTTTTTATTTGAAGATATTATTTTTCCCAATAGAGGCCTCTTAGCGCTCAGAATGTCCAATTGCAGTTTCTACAGAAAGAGTGTTTCAGAAAGGCTCAATCAAAAGTAAGGTTCAACTCTGTTAGTTGAATGCACAGAACAGAAAGAAGTTTCATACAATGCTTCTGTGTAGTTTATATTTGAACATATTCTTTTTTCCACTATTACCCACTTAGCGCTACGAATGTCCAGTTGCATTTTCTACAGACAGAGTGTTTCAAAACTGCTCAATCAAAAGTATGGTTTAACTCTGTTAGCTGAATGCTCAGATCAGAAAAAAGTTTCACAGAATGCTTCTGTGTAGTTTATATTTGAATATATTCCTTTTTCCACTACTACTCTCTTAGCGCTCCAAATGTCCAGTTGCATTTTCTACAGAAAGAGTGTTCAGATCTGCTCAATCAAAAGTATGGTTTAACTCTGTTAGCTGAATGCACAGATCAGAAAGAAGTTTCACAGAATGATTCTGTGTAGTTTATATTTGGAGACATTCCTTTTTCCACTATTACCCTCTTAGCGCTCCGAATCTCCACTTGCATTTTCTACAGAAAGAGTGTTTCAGAACGGCTCAATTAAAACTAAGGTTCAACTCTTTTAGTTGAACAAGCAGAACAGAAAGAAGTTTCACACAATTCTTCTGTGTAGTTTTTATTTGTAGACATTCTTTTTCCCAATATAGGCCTCCTAGCGCTCAGAATGTCCAATTGCAGTTTCTACAGAAAGAGTGTTTCAGAACGGCTCAATCAAAAGTAAGTTTCAACTCTGTTAGTTGAATGCACAGAACAGAAAGAAGTTTCATACAATGCTTCTGTGTAGTTTATATTTGAACATATTCTTTTTTCCACTATTACCCACTTAGCGCTACGAATGTCCAGTTGCATTTTCTACAGACAGAGTGTTTCAAAACTGCTCAATCAAAAGTATGGTTTAACTCTGTTGGCTGAATGCTCAGATCAGAAAGAAGTTTCACAGAATGCTTCTGTGTAGTTTATATTTGAATATATTCCTTTTTCCACTACTACGCTCTTAGCGCTCCAAATGTCCAGTTGCATTTTCTACAGAAAGAGTGTTCAGATCTGCTCAATCAAAAGTATGGTTTAACTCTGTTAGCTGAATGCACAGATCAGAAAGAAGTTTCACCGAATGATTCTGTGTAGTTTATATTTGAAGACATTCCTTTTTCCACTAGTACCCTCTTAGCGCTCCGAATCTCCACTTGCATTTTCTACAAAAAGAGTGTTTCATAACTGCTCAATCAAAAATCTGTTTTATCTCTGTTAACTGAATTTACAGATCAGAAATAAGTTTCACAGAATGCATCTGTGTAGTTTTTATTTGAAGATATTCTTTTTCCCAATGTAGGCCTCTTAGCGCTTAGCATGTCCAATTGCAGTTTCTACAGAAAGAGTGTTTCAGAACGGCTCAATCAAAAGTAAGGTTCAACTCTGTTAGTTGAATGCACAGAACAGAAAGAATTTTCACAGAATGCTACTGTGTAGTTTATATTTGAATATATTCCTTTTTCCACTATTACCCTCTTAGCGCTGCGAATGTCCACTTGCATTTTCTACAGAAAGAGTGTTCAGAACTGCGCAATAAAAAGTATGGTTTAACTCTGTTAGCTTAATGAACATATCAGAAATAAGTTTCACACAATGCTTCTGTGTAGTTTTTATTTGAAGATATTATTTTTCCCAATAGAGGCCTCTTAGCGCTCAGAATGTCCAATTGCAGTTACTACAGAAAGAGTGTTTCAGAAAGGCTCAATCAAAAGTAAGGTTCAACTCTGTTAGTTGAATGCACAGAACAGAAAGAAGTTTCATACAATGCTTCTGTGTAGTTTATATTTGAACATATTTTTTTTCCACTATTACCCACTTAGCGCTACGAATGTCCAGTTGCATTTTCTACAGACAGAGTGTTTCAAAACTGCTGAATCAAAAGTATGGTTTAATTCTGTTAGCTGAATGCTCAGATCAGAAAGAAGTTTCACAGAATGCTTCTGTGTAGTTTATATTTGAATATATTCCTTTTTCCACTACTACGCTCTTAGCGCTCCAAATGTCCAGTTGCATTTTCTACAGAAAGAGTGTTCAGATCTGCTCAATCAAAATTATGGTTTAACACTGTTAGCTGAATGCACAGATCAGAAAGAAGTTTCACCGAATGATTCTGTGTAGTTTATATTTGAAGACATTCCTTTTTCCACTATTACCCTCTTAGCGCTCCGAATCTCCACTTGCATTTTCTACAAAAAGAGTGTTTCATAACTGCTCAATCAAAAATATGTTTTATCTCTGTTAACTGAATTTACAGATCAGAAATAAGTTTCACAGAATGCATCTGTGTAGTTTTTATTTGAAGATATTCTTTTTCCCAATGTAGGCCTCTTAGCGCTTAGCATGTCCAATTGCAGTTTCTACAGAAAGAATGTTTCAGAACGGCTCAATCAAAAGTAAGGTTCAACTCTGTTAGTTGAATGCACAGAACAGAAAGAATTTTCACAGAATGCTACTGTGTAGTTTATATTTGAATATATTCCTTTTTCCACTATTACCCTCTTAGCGCTCCGAATGTCCACTTGCATTTTCTACAGAAAGAGTGTTCAGAACTGCGCAATCAAAAGTATGGTATAACTCTGTTAGCTTAATGAACATATCAGAAATAAGTTTCACACAATGCTTCTGTGTAGTTTTTATTTGAAGATATTATTTTTCCCAATTGAGGCCTCTTAGCGCTCAGAATGTCCAATTGCAGTTTCTACAGAAAGAGTGTTTCAGAACGGCTCAATCAAAAGTAAGGTTCAACTCTGTTAGTTGAATGCACAGAACAGAAAGAAGTTTCATACAATGCTTCTGTGTAGTTTATATTTGAACATATTATTTTTTCCACTATTAACCACTTAGCGCTACGAATGTCCAGTTGCATTTTCTACAGACAGAGTGTTTCAAAACTGCTCAATCAAAAGTATGGTTTAACTCTGTTAGCTGAATGCTCAGATCAGAAAGAAGTTTCACAGAATGCTTCTGTGTAGTTTATATTTGAATATATTCCTTTTTCCACTACTACTCTCTTAGCGCTCCAAATGTCCAGTTGCATTTTCTACAGAAAGAGTGGTCAGATCTGCTCAATCAAAAGTATGGTTTAACTCTGTTAGCTGAATGCACAGATCAGAAAGAAGTTTCACAGAATGATTCTGTGTAGTTTATATTTGGAGACATTCCTTTTTCCACTATTACCCTCTTAGCGCTCCAAATCTCCACTTGCATTTTCTACAGAAAGAGTGTTTCAGAACGGCTCAATCAAAACTAAGGTTCAACTCTTTTAGTTGAACAAACAGAACAGAAAGAAGTTTCACACAATTCTTCTGTGTAGTTTTTATTTGTAGGCATTCTTTTTCCCAATATAGGCCTCTTAGCGCTCAGAATGTCCAATTGCAGTTTCTACAGAAAGAGTGTTTCAGAACGGCTCAATCAAAAGTAAGGTTCAACTCTGTTAGTTGAATGCACAGAACAGAAAGAAGTTTCATACAATGCTTCTGTGTAGTTTATATTTGAATATATTCTTTTTTCCACTATTACCCACTTAGCGCTACGAATGTCCAGTTGCATTTTCTACAGACAGAGTGTTTCAAAACTGCTCAATCAAAAGTATGGTTTAACTCTGTTAGCTGAATGCTCAGATCAGAAAGAAGTTTCACAGAATGCTTCTGTGTAGTTTATATTTGAATATATTCCTTTTTCCACTACTACGCTCTTAGCGCTCCAAATGTCCAGTTGCATTTTCTACAGAAAGCGTGTTCAAATGTGCTCAATCAAAAGTATGGTTTAACTCTGTTAGCTGAATGCACAGATCAGAAAGAAGTTTCACCGAAAGATTCTCTGTAGTTTATATTTGAAGACATTCCTTTTTCCACTATTACCCTCTTAGCGCTCCGAATCTCCACTTGCATTTTCTACAAAAAGAGTTTTTCATAACTGCTCAATCAAAAATATGTTTTATCTCTGTTAACTGAATTTACAGATCAGAAATAAGTTTCACAGAATGCATCTGTGTAGTTTTTATTTGAAGATATTCTTTTTCCCAATGTAGGCCTCTTAGCGCTTAGCATGTCCAATTGCAGTTTCTACAGAAAGAGTGTTTCAGAACGGCTCAATCAAAAGTAAGGTTCAACTCTGTTAGTTGAATGCACAGAACAGAAAGAATTTTCACAGAATGCTACTGTGTAGTTTATATTTGAATATATTCCTTTTTCCACTATTACCCTCTTAGCGCTCCGAATGTCCACTTGCATTTTCTACAGAAAGAGTGTTCAGAACTGCGCAATCAAAAGTATGGTTTAACTCTGTTAGCTTAATGAACATATCAGAAATAAGTTTCACACAATGCTTCTGTGTAGTTTTTATTTGAAGATAGTATTTTTCCCAATAGAGGCCTCTTAGCGCTCAGAATGTCCAATTGCAGTCTCTACAGAAAGAGTGTTTCAGAACGGCTCAATCAAAAGTAAGTTTCAACTCTGTTAGTTGAATGCACAGAACAGAAAGAAGTTTCATGCAATGCTTCTGTGTAGTTTATATTTGAACATATTCTTTTTTCCACTATTACCCACTTAGCGCTACGAATGTCCAGTTGCATTTTCTACAGACAGAGTGTTTCAAAACTGCTCAATCAAAAGTATGGTTTAACTCTGTTAGCTGAATGCTCAGATCAGAAAGAAGTTTCACAGAATGCTTCTGTGTAGTTTTTTTTTTGAATATATTCCTTTTTCCACTACTACTCTCTTAGCGCTCCAAATGTCCAGTTGCATTTTCTACAGAAAGAGTGTTCAGATCTGCTCAATCAAAAGTATGGTTTAACTCTGTTAGCTGAATGCACAGATCAGAAAGAAGTTTCACAGAATGATTCTGTGTAGTTTATATTTGGAGACATTCCTTTTTCCACTATTACCCTCTTAGCGCTCCGAATCTCCACTTGCATTTTCTACAGAAAGAGTGTTTCAGAACGGCTCAATCAAAACTAAGGTTCAACTCTTTTAGTTGAACAAACAGAACAGAAAGAAGTTTCACACAATTCTTCTGTGTAGTTTTTATTTGTAGACATTCTTTTTCCCAATATAGGCCTCTTAGCGCACAGAATGTCCAATTGCAGTTTCTACAGAAAGAGAGTTTCAGAACGGCTCAATCAAAAGTAAGGTTCAACTCTGTTAGTTGAATGCACAGAACAGAAAGTAGTTTCATACAATGCTTCTGTGTAGTTTCTATTTGAACATATTCTTTTTTCCACTATTACCCACTTAGCGCTACGAATGTCCAGTTGCATTTTCTACAGACAGAGTGTTTCAAAACTGCTCAATCAAAAGTATGGTTTAACTCTGTTAGCTGAATGCTCAGATCAGAAAGAAGTTTCACAGAATGCTTCTGTGTAGTTTATATTTGAATATATTCCTTTTTCCACTACTAATCTCTTAGCGCTCCAAATGTCCAGTTGCATTTTCTACAGAAAGAGTGTTCAGATCTGCTCAATCAAAAGTATGGTTTAACTCTGTTAGCTGAATGCACAGATCAGAAAGAAGTTTCACCGAATGATTCTGTGTAGTTTATATTTGAAGACATTCCTTTTTCCACTATTACCCTCTTAGCGCTCCGAATCTCCACTTGCAGTTTCTACAAAAAGAGTGTTTCATAACTGCTCAATCAAAAATATGTTTTATCTCTGTTAACTGAATTTACAGATCAGAAATAAGTTTCACAGAATGCATCTGTGTAGTTTTTATTTGAAGATATTCTTTTTCCCAATGTAGGCCTCTTGGCGCTTAGCATGTCCAATTGCAGTTTCTACAGAAAGAGTGTTTCAGAACGGCTCAATCGAAAGTAAAGTTCAACTCTGTTAGTTGAATGCACAGAACAGAAAGAATTTTCACAGAATGCTACTGTGTAGTTTATATTTGAATATATTCCCTTTTCCACTATTACCCTCTTAGCGCTGCGAATGTCCACTTGCATTTTCTACAGAAAGAGTGTTCAGAACTGCGCAATCAAAAGTATGGTTTAACTCTGTTAGCTTAATGAACATATCAGAAATAAGTTTCACACAATGCTTCTGTGTAGTTTTTATTTGAAGATATTAGTTTTCCCAATAGAGGCCTCTTAGCGCTCAGAATGTCCAATTGCAGTTTCTACAGAAAGAGTGTTTCAGAACGGCTCAATCAAAAGTAAGGTTCAACTCTGTTAGTTGAATGCACAGAACAGAAAGAAGTTTCATACAATGCTTCTGTGTAGTTTATATTTGAACATATTCTTTTTTCCACTATTACCCACTTAGCGCTACGAATGTCCAGTTGCATTTTCTACAGACAGAGTGTTTCAAAACTGCTCAATCAAAAGTATGGTTTAACTCTGTTACCTGAATGCTCAGATCAGAAAGAAGTTTCACAGAATGCTTCTGTGTAGTTTATATTTGAATATATTCCTTTTTCCACTACTACTCTCTTAGCGCTCCAAATGTCCAGTTGCATTTTCTACAGAAAGAGTGTTCAGATCTGCTCAATCAAAAGTATGGTTTAACTCTGTTAGCTGAATGCACAGATCAGAAAGAAGTTTCACAGAATGATTCTGTGTAGTTTATATTTGGAGACATTCCTTTTTCCACTATTACCCTCTTAGCGCTCTGAATCTCCACTTGCATTTTCTACAGAAAGAGTGTTTCAGAACGGCTCAATCAAAACTAAGGTTCAACTCTTTTAGTTGAACAAACAGAACAGAAATAAGTTTCACACAATTCTTCTGTGTAGTTTTTATTTGTAGACATTCTTTTTCCCAATATAGGCCTCTTAGCGCTCAGAATGTCCAATTGCAGTTTCTACAGAAAGAGTGTTTCAGAACGGCTCAATCAAAAGTAAGGTTCAACTCTGTTAGTTGAATGCACAGAACAGAAAGAATTTTCATACAATGCTTCTGTGTAGTTTATATTTGAACATATTCCTTTTTCCACTATTACCCTCTTAGCGCTCCGAATGTCCACTTGCATTTTCTACAGAAAGAGTGTTCAGAACTGCGCAATCAAAAGTATGGTTTAACTCTGTTAGCTTAATGAACATATCAGAACTAAGTTTCACACAATGCTTCTGTGTAGTTTTTATTTGAAGATATTATTTTTCCCAATATAGGCCTCTTAGCGCTCAGAATGTCCTATTGCAGTTTCTACAGAAAGAGTGTTTCAGAAAGGCTCAATCAAAAGTAAGGTTCAACTCTGTTAGTTGAATGCACAGAACAGAAAGAAGTTTCATACAATGCTTCTGTGTAGTTTATATTTGAACATATTATTTTTTCCACTATTACCCACTTAGCGCTACGAATGTCCAGTTGCATTTTCTACAGACAGAGTGTTTCAAAACTGCTCAATCAAAAGTATGGTTTAACTCTGTTAGCTGAATGCTCAGATCAGAAAGAAGTTTCACAGAATGCTTCTGTGTAGTTTTTTTTTTGAATATATTCCTTTTTCCACTACTACTCTCTTAGCGCTCCAAATGTCCAGTTGCATTTTCTACAGAAAGAGTGTTCAGATCTGCTCAATCAAAAGTATGGTTTAACTCTGTTAGCTGAATGCACAGATCAGAAAGAAGTTTCACAGAATGATTCTGTGTAGTTTATATTTGGAGACATTCCTTTTTCCACTATTACCCTCTTAGCGCTCCGAATCTCCACTTGCATTTTCTACAGAAAGAGTGTTTCAGAACGGCTCAATCAAAACTAAGGTTCAACTCTTTTAGTTGAACAAACAGAACAGAAAGAAGTTTCACACAATTCTTCTGTGTAGTTTTTATTTGTAGACATTCTTTTTCCCAATATAGGCCTCTTAGCGCACAGAATGTCCAATTGCAGTTTCTACAGAAAGAGAGTTTCAGAACGGCTCAATCAAAAGTAAGGTTCAACTCTGTTAGTTGAATGCACAGAACAGAAAGTAGTTTCATACAATGCTTCTGTGTAGTTTCTATTTGAACATATTCTTTTTTCCACTATTACCCACTTAGCGCTACGAATGTCCAGTTGCATTTTCTACAGACAGAGTGTTTCAAAACTGCTCAATCAAAAGTATGGTTTAACTCTGTTAGCTGAATGCTCAGATCAGAAAGAAGTTTCACAGAATGCTTCTGTGTAGTTTATATTTGAATATATTCCTTTTTCCACTACTACGCTCTTAGCGCTCCAAATGTCCAGTTGCATTTTCTACAGAAAGTGTGTTCAGATCTGCTCAATCAAAAGTATGGTTTAACTCTGTTAGCTGAATGCACAGATCAGAAAGAAGTTTCACCGAATGATTCTGTGTAGTTTATATTTGAAGACATTCCTTTTTCCACTATTACCCTCTTAGCGCTCCGAATCTCCACTTGCATTTTCTACAAAAAGAGTGTTTCATAACTGCACAATCAAAAATATGTTTTATCTCTCTTAACTGAATTTACAGATCAGAAATAAGTTTCACAGAATGCATCTGTGTAGTTTTTATTTGAAGATATTCTTTTTCCCAATGTAGGCCTCTTAGCGCTTAGCATGTCCAATTGCAGTTTCTACAGAAAGAGTGTTTCAGAACGGCTCAATCAAAAGTGAGGTTCAACTCTGTTAGTTGAATGCACAGAACAGAAAGAATTTTCACAGAATGCTACTGTGTAGTTTATATTTGAATATATTCCTTTTTCCACTATTACGCTCTTAGCGCTCCGAATGTCTACTTGCATTTTCTACAGAAAGAGTGTTCAGAACTGCGCAATCAAAAGTATGGTTTAACTCTGTTAGCTTAATGAACATATAGGAAATAAGTTTCACACAATGCTTCTGTGTAGTTTTTATTTGAAGATATTATTTTTCCCAATAGAGGCCTCTTAGCGCTCAGAATGTCCAATTGCAGTTTCTACAGAAAGAGTGTTTCAGAAAGGCTCAATCAAAAGTAAGGTTCAACTCTGTTAGTTGAATGCACAGAACAGAAAGAAGTTTCATACAATGCTTCTGTGTAGTTTATATTTGAACATATTCTTTTTTCCACTATTACCCACTTAGCGCTACGAATGTCCAGTTGCATTTTCTACAGACAGAGTGTTTCAAAACTGCTCAATCAAAAGTATGGTTTAACTCTGTTAGCTGAATGCTCAGATCAGAAAAAAGTTTCACAGAATGCTTCTGTGTAGTTTATATTTGAATATATTCCTTTTTCCACTACTACTCTCTTAGCGCTCCAAATGTCCAGTTGCATTTTCTACAGAAAGAGTGTTCAGATCTGCTCAATCAAAAGTATGGTTTAACTCTGTTAGCTGAATGCACAGATCAGAAAGAAGTTTCACAGAATGATTCTGTGTAGTTTATATTTGGAGACATTCCTTTTTCCACTATTACCCTCTTAGCGCTCCGAATCTCCACTTGCATTTTCTACAGAAAGAGTGTTTCAGAACGGCTCAATTAAAACTAAGGTTCAACTCTTTTAGTTGAACAAGCAGAACAGAAAGAAGTTTCACACAATTCTTCTGTGTAGTTTTTATTTGTAGACATTCTTTTTCCCAATATAGGCCTCCTAGCGCTCAGAATGTCCAATTGCAGTTTCTACAGAAAGAGTGTTTCAGAACGGCTCAATCAAAAGTAAGTTTCAACTCTGTTAGTTGAATGCACAGAACAGAAAGAAGTTTCATACAATGCTTCTGTGTAGTTTATATTTGAACATATTCTTTTTTCCACTATTACCCACTTAGCGCTACGAATGTCCAGTTGCATTTTCTACAGACAGAGTGTTTCAAAACTGCTCAATCAAAAGTATGGTTTAACTCTGTTGGCTGAATGCTCAGATCAGAAAGAAGTTTCACAGAATGCTTCTGTGTAGTTTATATTTGAATATATTCCTTTTTCCACTACTACGCTCTTAGCGCTCCAAATGTCCAGTTGCATTTTCTACAGAAAGAGTGTTCAGATCTGCTCAATCAAAAGTATGGTTTAACTCTGTTAGCTGAATGCACAGATCAGAAAGAAGTTTCACCGAATGATTCTGTGTAGTTTATATTTGAAGACATTCCTTTTTCCACTAGTACCCTCTTAGCGCTCCGAATCTCCACTTGCATTTTCTACAAAAAGAGTGTTTCATAACTGCTCAATCAAAAATCTGTTTTATCTCTGTTAACTGAATTTACAGATCAGAAATAAGTTTCACAGAATGCATCTGTGTAGTTTTTATTTGAAGATATTCTTTTTCCCAATGTAGGCCTCTTAGCGCTTAGCATGTCCAATTGCAGTTTCTACAGAAAGAGTGTTTCAGAACGGCTCAATCAAAAGTAAGGTTCAACTCTGTTAGTTGAATGCACAGAACAGAAAGAATTTTCACAGAATGCTACTGTGTAGTTTATATTTGAATATATTCCTTTTTCCACTATTACCCTCTTAGCGCTGCGAATGTCCACTTGCATTTTCTACAGAAAGAGTGTTCAGAACTGCGCAATAAAAAGTATGGTTTAACTCTGTTAGCTTAATGAACATATCAGAAATAAGTTTCACACAATGCTTCTGTGTAGTTTTTATTTGAAGATATTATTTTTCCCAATAGAGGCCTCTTAGCGCTCAGAATGTCCAATTGCAGTTACTACAGAAAGAGTGTTTCAGAAAGGCTCAATCAAAAGTAAGGTTCAACTCTGTTAGTTGAATGCACAGAACAGAAAGAAGTTTCATACAATGCTTCTGTGTAGTTTATATTTGAACATATTTTTTTTCCACTATTACCCACTTAGCGCTACGAATGTCCAGTTGCATTTTCTACAGACAGAGTGTTTCAAAACTGCTGAATCAAAAGTATGGTTTAATTCTGTTAGCTGAATGCTCAGATCAGAAAGAAGTTTCACAGAATGCTTCTGTGTAGTTTATATTTGAATATATTCCTTTTTCCACTACTACGCTCTTAGCGCTCCAAATGTCCAGTTGCATTTTCTACAGAAAGAGTGTTCAGATCTGCTCAATCAAAATTATGGTTTAACACTGTTAGCTGAATGCACAGATCAGAAAGAAGTTTCACCGAATGATTCTGTGTAGTTTATATTTGAAGACATTCCTTTTTCCACTATTACCCTCTTAGCGCTCCGAATCTCCACTTGCATTTTCTACAAAAAGAGTGTTTCATAACTGCTCAATCAAAAATATGTTTTATCTCTGTTAACTGAATTTACAGATCAGAAATAAGTTTCACAGAATGCATCTGTGTAGTTTTTATTTGAAGATATTCTTTTTCCCAATGTAGGCCTCTTAGCGCTTAGCATGTCCAATTGCAGTTTCTACAGAAAGAATGTTTCAGAACGGCTCAATCAAAAGTAAGGTTCAACTCTGTTAGTTGAATGCACAGAACAGAAAGAATTTTCACAGAATGCTACTGTGTAGTTTATATTTGAATATATTCCTTTTTCCACTATTACCCTCTTAGCGCTCCGAATGTCCACTTGCATTTTCTACAGAAAGAGTGTTCAGAACTGCGCAATCAAAAGTATGGTATAACTCTGTTAGCTTAATGAACATATCAGAAATAAGTTTCACACAATGCTTCTGTGTAGTTTTTATTTGAAGATATTATTTTTCCCAATTGAGGCCTCTTAGCGCTCAGAATGTCCAATTGCAGTTTCTACAGAAAGAGTGTTTCAGAACGGCTCAATCAAAAGTAAGGTTCAACTCTGTTAGTTGAATGCACAGAACAGAAAGAAGTTTCATACAATGCTTCTGTGTAGTTTATATTTGAACATATTATTTTTTCCACTATTAACCACTTAGCGCTACGAATGTCCAGTTGCATTTTCTACAGACAGAGTGTTTCAAAACTGCTCAATCAAAAGTATGGTTTAACTCTGTTAGCTGAATGCTCAGATCAGAAAGAAGTTTCACAGAATGCTTCTGTGTAGTTTATATTTGAATATATTCCTTTTTCCACTACTACTCTCTTAGCGCTCCAAATGTCCAGTTGCATTTTCTACAGAAAGAGTGGTCAGATCTGCTCAATCAAAAGTATGGTTTAACTCTGTTAGCTGAATGCACAGATCAGAAAGAAGTTTCACAGAATGATTCTGTGTAGTTTATATTTGGAGACATTCCTTTTTCCACTATTACCCTCTTAGCGCTCCAAATCTCCACTTGCATTTTCTACAGAAAGAGTGTTTCAGAACGGCTCAATCAAAACTAAGGTTCAACTCTTTTAGTTGAACAAACAGAACAGAAAGAAGTTTCACACAATTCTTCTGTGTAGTTTTTATTTGTAGGCATTCTTTTTCCCAATATAGGCCTCTTAGCGCTCAGAATGTCCAATTGCAGTTTCTACAGAAAGAGTGTTTCAGAACGGCTCAATCAAAAGTAAGGTTCAACTCTGTTAGTTGAATGCACAGAACAGAAAGAAGTTTCATACAATGCTTCTGTGTAGTTTATATTTGAATATATTCTTTTTTCCACTATTACCCACTTAGCGCTACGAATGTCCAGTTGCATTTTCTACAGACAGAGTGTTTCAAAACTGCTCAATCAAAAGTATGGTTTAACTCTGTTAGCTGAATGCTCAGATCAGAAAGAAGTTTCACAGAATGCTTCTGTGTAGTTTATATTTGAATATATTCCTTTTTCCACTACTACGCTCTTAGCGCTCCAAATGTCCAGTTGCATTTTCTACAGAAAGCGTGTTCAAATGTGCTCAATCAAAAGTATGGTTTAACTCTGTTAGCTGAATGCACAGATCAGAAAGAAGTTTCACCGAAAGATTCTCTGTAGTTTATATTTGAAGACATTCCTTTTTCCACTATTACCCTCTTAGCGCTCCGAATCTCCACTTGCATTTTCTACAAAAAGAGTTTTTCATAACTGCTCAATCAAAAATATGTTTTATCTCTGTTAACTGAATTTACAGATCAGAAATAAGTTTCACAGAATGCATCTGTGTAGTTTTTATTTGAAGATATTCTTTTTCCCAATGTAGGCCTCTTAGCGCTTAGCATGTCCAATTGCAGTTTCTACAGAAAGAGTGTTTCAGAACGGCTCAATCAAAAGTAAGGTTCAACTCTGTTAGTTGAATGCACAGAACAGAAAGAATTTTCACAGAATGCTACTGTGTAGTTTATATTTGAATATATTCCTTTTTCCACTATTACCCTCTTAGCGCTCCGAATGTCCACTTGCATTTTCTACAGAAAGAGTGTTCAGAACTGCGCAATCAAAAGTATGGTTTAACTCTGTTAGCTTAATGAACATATCAGAAATAAGTTTCACACAATGCTTCTGTGTAGTTTTTATTTGAAGATAGTATTTTTCCCAATAGAGGCCTCTTAGCGCTCAGAATGTCCAATTGCAGTCTCTACAGAAAGAGTGTTTCAGAACGGCTCAATCAAAAGTAAGTTTCAACTCTGTTAGTTGAATGCACAGAACAGAAAGAAGTTTCATGCAATGCTTCTGTGTAGTTTATATTTGAACATATTCTTTTTTCCACTATTACCCACTTAGCGCTACGAATGTCCAGTTGCATTTTCTACAGACAGAGTGTTTCAAAACTGCTCAATCAAAAGTATGGTTTAACTCTGTTAGCTGAATGCTCAGATCAGAAAGAAGTTTCACAGAATGCTTCTGTGTAGTTTATATTTGAATATATTCCTTTTTCCACTACTATTCTCTTAGCGCTCCAAATGTCCAGTTGCATTTTCTACAGAAAGAGTGTTCAGATCTGCTCAATCAAAAGTATGGTTTAACTCTGTTAGCTGAATGCACAGATCAGAAAGAAGTTTCACAGAATGATTCTGTGTAGTTTATATTTGGAGACATTCCTTTTTCCACTATTACCCTCTTAGCGCTCCAAATCTCCACTTGCATTTTCTACAGAAAGAGTGTTTCAGAACGGCTCAATCAAAACTAAGGTTCAACTCTTTTAGTTGAACAAACAGAACAGAAAGAAGTTTCACACAATTCTTCTGTGTAGTTTTTATTTGTAGGCATTCTTTTTCCCAATATAGGCCTCTTAGCGCTCAGAATGTCCAATTGCAGTTTCTACAGAAAGAGTGTTTCAGAACGGCTCAATCAAAAGTAAGGTTCAACTCTGTTAGTTGAATGCACAGAACAGAAAGAAGTTTCATACAATGCTTCTGTGTAGTTTATATTTGAATATATTCTTTTTTCCACTATTACCCACTTAGCGCTACGAATGTCCAGTTGCATTTTCTACAGACAGAGTGTTTCAAAACTGCTCAATCAAAAGTATGGTTTAACTCTGTTAGCTGAATGCTCAGATCAGAAAGAAGTTTCACAGAATGCTTCTGTGTAGTTTATATTTGAATATATTCCTTTTTCCACTACTACGCTCTTAGCGCTCCAAATGTCCAGTTGCATTTTCTACAGAAAGCGTGTTCAAATGTGCTCAATCAAAAGTATGGTTTAACTCTGTTAGCTGAATGCACAGATCAGAAAGAAGTTTCACCGAATGATTCTCTGTAGTTTATATTTGAAGACATTCCTTTTTCCACTATTACCCTCTTAGCACTCCGAATCTCCACTTGCATTTTCTACAAAAAGAGTTTTTCATAACTGCTCAATCAAAAATATGTTTTATCTCTGTTAACTGAATTTACAGATCAGAAATAAGTTTCACAGAATGCATCTGTGTAGTTTTTATTTGAAGATATTCTTTTTCCCAATGTAGGCCTCTTAGCGCTTAGCATGTCCAATTGCAGTTTCTACAGAAAGAGTGTTTCAGAACGGCTCAATCAAAAGTAAGGTTCAACTCTGTTAGTTGAATGCACAGAACAGAAAGAATTTTCACAGAATGCTACTGTGTAGTTTATATTTGAATATATTCCTTTTTCCACTATTACCCTCTTAGCGCTCCGAATGTCCACTTGCATTTTCTACAGAAAGAGTGTTCAGAACTGCGCAATCAAAAGTATGGTTTAACTCTGTTAACTTAATGAACATATCAGAAATAAGTTTCACACAATGCTTCTGTGTAGTTTTTATTTGAAGATATTATTTTTCCCAATAGAGGCCTCTTAGCGCTCAGAATGTCCAATTGCAGTCTCTACAGAAAGAGTGTTTCAGAACGGCTCAATCAAAAGTAAGTTTCAACTCTGTTAGTTGAATGCACAGAATAGAAAGAAGTTTCATGCAATGCTTCTGTGTAGTTTATATTTGAACATATTCTTTTTTCCACTATTACCCACTTAGCGCTACGAATGTCCAGTTGCATTTTCTACAGACAGAGTGTTTCAAAACTGCTCAATCAAAAGTATGGTTTAACTCTGTTAGCTGAATGCTCAGATCAGAAAGAAGTTTCACAGAATGCTTCTGTGTAGTTTATATTTGAATATATTCCTTTTTCCACTACTACTCTCTTAGCGCTCCAAATGTCCAGTTGCATTTTCTACAGAAAGAGTGTTCAGATCTGCTCAATCAAAAGTATGATTTAACTCTTTTAGCTGAATGCACAGATCAGAAAGAAGTTTCACAGAATGATTCTGTGTAGTTTATATTTGAAGACATTCCTTTTTCCACTATTACCCTCTTAGCGATCCAAATCTCCACTTGCATTTTCTACAGAAAGAGTGTTTCAGAACGGCTCAATCAAAACTAAGGTTCAACACTTTTAGTTGAACAAACAGAACAGAAAGAAGTTTCACACAATTCTTCTGTGTAGTTTTTATTTGTAGGCATTCTTTTTCCCAATATAGGCCTCTTAGCGCTCAGAATGTCCAATTGCAGTTTCTACAGAAAGAGTGTTTCAGAACGGCTCAATCAAAAGTAAGGTTCAACTCTGTTAGTTGAATGCACAGAACAGAAAGTAGTTTCATACAATGCTTCTGTGTAGTTTATATTTGAACATAATCTTTTTTCCACTATTACCCACTTAGCGCTACGAATGTCCAGTTGCATTTTCTACAGACAGAGTGTTTCAAAACTGCTCAATCAAAAGTATGGTTTAACTCTGTTAGCTGAATGCTCAGATCAGAAAGAAGTTTCACAGAATGCTTCTGTGTAGTTTATATTTGAATATATTCCTTTTTCCACTACTACTCTCTTAGCGCTCCAAATGTCCAGTTGCATTTACTACAGAAAGAGTGTTCAGATCTGCTCAATCAAAATTATGGTTTAATTCTGTTAGTTGAATGCACAGATCAGAAAGAAGTTTCACCGAATGAATCTGTGTAGTTTATATTTGAAGACATTCCTTTTTCCACTATTACCCTCTTAGCGCTCCGAATCTCCACTTGCATTTTCTACAAAAAGAGTGTTTCATAACTGCTCAATGAAAAATATGTTTTATCTCTGTTAACTGAATTTACAGATCAGAAATAAGTTTCACAGAATGCATCTGTGTAGTTTTTATTTGAAGATATTCTTTTTCCCAATGTAGGCCTCTTAGCGCTTAGCATGTCCAATTGCAGTTTCTACAGAAAGAGTGTTTCAGAACTGCTCAATCAAAAGTAAGGTTCAACTCTGTTAGTTGAATGCACAGAACAGAAAGAATTTTCACAGAATGCTGCTGTGTAGTTTATATTTGAATATATTCCTTTTTCCACTATTACCCTCTTAGCGCTCCGAATGTCCACTTGCATTTTCTACAGAAAGAGTGTTCAGAACTGCGCAATCAAAAGTATGGTTTAACTCTGTTAGGTTAATGAACATATCAGAAATAAGTTTCACACAATGCTTCTGTGTAGTTTTTATTTGAAGATATTATTTTTCCCAATAGAGGCCTCTTAGCGCTCAGAATGTCCAATTTCAGTTTCTACAGAAAGAGTGCTTCAGAAAGGCTCAATCAAAAGTCAGGTTCAACTCTGTTAGTTGAATGCACAGAACAGAAGGAAGTTTCATACAATGCTTCTGTGTAGTTTATATTTGAACATATTCTTTTTTCCACTATTACCCACTTAGCGCTACGAATGTCCAGTTGCATTTTCTACAGACAGAGTGTTTCAAAACTGCTCAATCAAAAGTATGGTTTAACTCTGTTAGCTGAATGCTCAGATCAGAAAGAAGTTTCACAGAATGCTTCTGTGTAGTTTATATTTGAATATATTCCTTTTTCCACTACTACGCTCTTAGCGCTCCAAATGTCCAGTTGCATTTTCTACAGAAAGAGTGTTCAGATCTGCTCAATCAAAAGTATGGTTTAACTCTGTTAGCTGAATGCACAGATCAGAAAGAAGTTTCACCGAATGATTCTGTGTAGTTTATATTTGAAGACATTCCTTTTTCCACTATTACCCTCTTAGCGCTCCGAATCTCCACTTGCATTTTCTTCAAAAAGAGTGTTTCATAACTGCTCAATCAAAAATATGTTTTATCTCTGTTAACTGAATTTACAGATCAGAAATAAGTTTCACAGAATGCATCTGTGTAGTTTTTATTTGAAGATATTCTTTTTCCCAATGTAGGCCTCTTAGCGCTTAGCATGTCCAATTGCAGTTTCTGCAGAAAGAATGTTTCAGAACGGCTCAATCAAAAGTAAGGTTCAACTCTGTTAGTTGAATGCACAGAACAGAAAGAATTTTCACAGAATGCTACTGTGTAGTTTATATTTGAATATATTCCTTTTTCCACTATTACCCTCTTAGCGCTCCGAATGTCCACTTGCATTTTTTACAGAAAGAGTGTTCAGAACTGCGCAATCAAAAATATGGTTTAACTCTGTTAGCTTAATGAACATATCAGAAATAAGTTTCACACAATGCTTCTGTGTAGTTTTTATTTGAAGATATTATTTTTCCCAATAGAGGCCTCTTAGCGCTCAGAATGTCCAATTGCAGTTTCTACAGAAAGAGTGTTTCAGAACGGCTCAATCAAAAGTAAGGTTCAACTCTGTTAGTTGAATGCACAGAACAGAAAGTAGTTTCATACAATGTTTCTGTGTAGTTTATATTTGAACATATTCTTTTTTCCACTATTACCCACTTAGCGCTACGAATGTCCAGTTGCATTTTCTACAGACAGAGTGTTTCAAAACTGCTCAATCAAACGTATGGTTTAACTCTGTTAGCTGAATGCTCAGATTAGAAAGAAGTTTCACAGAATGCTTCTGTGTAGTTTATATTTGAATATATTCCTTTTTCCACTACTACTCTCTTAGCGCTCCAAATGTCCAGTTGCATTTTCTACAGAAAGAGTGTTCAGAACTGCTCAATCAAAAGTATGGTTTAACACTGTTAGCTGAATGCACAGATCAGAAAGAAGTTTCACAGAATGATTCTGTGTAGTTTATATTTGGAGACATTCCTTTTTCCACTATTACCCTCTTAGCGCTCCGAATCTCCACTTGCATTTTCTACAGAAAGAGTGTTTCAGAACGGCTCAATCAAAACTAAGGTTCAACTCTTTTAGTTGAACAAACAGAACAGAAAGAAGTTTCACACAATTCTTCTGTGTAGTTTTTATTTGTAGACATTCTTTTTCCCAATATAGGCCTCTTAGCTCTCAGAATGTCCAATTGCAGTTTCTACAGAAAGAGTGTTTCAGAACGGCTCAATCAACAGTAAGGTTCAACTCTGTTAGTTGAATGCACAGAACAGAAAGAAGTTTCATACAATGCTTCTGTGTAGTTTATATTTGAACATATTCTTTTTTCCACTATTACCCACTTAGCGCTACGAATGTCCAGTTGCATTTTCTACAGACAGAGTGTTTCAAAACTGCTCAATCAAAAGTATGGTTTAACTCTGTTAGCTGAATGCTCAGATGAGAAAGAAGTTTCACAGAATGCTTCTGTGTAGTTTATATTTGAATATATTCCTTTTTCCACTACTACGCTCTTAGCGCTCCAAATGTCCAGTTGCATTTTCTACAGAAAGAGTGTTCAGATCTGCTCAATCAAAAGTATGGTTTAACTCTGTTAGCTGAATGCACAGATCAGAAAAAGTTTCACCGAATGATTCTGTGTAGTTTATATTTGAAGACATTCCTTTTTCCACTATTACCCTCTTAGCGCTCCGAATCTCCACTTGCATTTTCTACAAAAAGAGTGTTTCATAACTGCTCAATCAAAAATATGTTTTATCTCTGTTAACTGAATTTACAGATCAGAAATAATTTTCACAGAATGCATCTGTGTAGTTTTTATTTGAAGATATTCTTTTTCCCAATGTAGGCCTCTTAGCGCTTAGCATGTCCAATTGCAGTTTCTGCAGAAAGAGTGTTTCAGAACGGCTCAATCAAAAGTAAGGTTCAACTCTGTTAGTTGAATGCACAGAACAGAAAGAATTTTCACAGAATGCTACTGTGTAGTTTATATTTGAATATATTCCTTTTTCCACTATTACCCTCTTAGCGCTCCGAATGTCCACTTGCATTTTTTACAGAAAGAGTGTTCAGAACTGCGCAATCAAAAATATGGTTTAACTCTGTTAGCTTAATGAACATATCAGAAATAAGTTTCACACAATGCTTCTGTGTAGTTTTTATTTGAAGATATTATTTTTCCCAATAGAGGCCTCTTAGCGCTCAGAATGTGCAATTGCAGTTTCTACAGAAAGAGTGTTTCAGAACGGCTCAATCAAAAGTAAGGTTCAACTCTGTTAGTTGAATGCACAGAACAGAAATAAGTTTCATACAATGCTTCTGTGTAGTTTATATTTGAACATATTCTTTTTTCCACTATTACCCACTTAGCGCTACGAATGTCCAGTTGCATTTTCTACAGACAGAGTGTTTCAAAACTGCTCAATCAAAAGTATGGTTTAACTCTGTTAGCTGAATGCTCAGATCAGAAAGAAGTTTCACAGAATGCTTCTGTGTAGTTTATATTTGAATATATTCCTTTTTCCACTACTACGCTCTTAGCGCTCCAAATGTCCAGTTGCATTTTCTACAGAAAGAGTGTTCAGATCTGCTCAATCAAAAGTATGGTTTAAATCTGTTAGCTGAATGCACAGATCAGAAAGAAGTTTCACCGAATGATTCTCTGTAGTTTATATTTGAAGACATTCCTTTTTCCACTATTACCCTCTTAGCGCTCCGAATCTCCACTTGCATTTTCTACAAAAAGAGTGTTTCATAACTGCTCAATCAAAAATATGTTTTATCTCTGTTAACTGAATTTACAGATCAGAAATAAGTTTCACAGAATGCATCTGTGTAGTTTTTATTTGAAGATATTCTTTTTCCCAATGTAGGCCTCTTAGCGCTTAGCATGTCCAATTGCAGTTTCTACAGAAAGAGTGTTTCAGAACGGCTCAATCAAAAGTAAGGTTCAACTCTGTTAGTTGAATGCACAGAACAGAAAGAATTTTCACAGAATGCTACTGTGTAGTTTATATTTGAATATATTCCTTTTTCCACTATTACCCTCTTAGCGCTCCGAATGTCCACTTGCATTTTCTACAGAAAGAGTGTTCAGAACTGCGAAATCAAAGTATGGTTTAACTCTGTTAGCTTAATGAACATATCAGAAATAAGTTTCACACAATTCTTCTGTGTAGTTTTTATTTGAAGATATTATTTTTCCCAATAGAGGCCTCTTAGCGCTCAGAATGTCCAATTGCAGTTTCTACAGAAAGAGTGTTTCAGAACGGCTCAATCAAAAGTAAGGTTCAACTCTGTTAGTTGAATGCACAGAACAGAAAGAAGTTTCATACAATGCTTCTGTGTAGTTCATATTTGAACATATTCTTTTTTCCACTATTACCCACTTAGCGCTAGGAATGTCCAGTTGCATTTTCTACAGACAGAGTGTTTCAAAACTGCTCAATCAAAAGTATGGTTTAACTCTGTTAGCTGAATGCTCAGATCAGAAAGAAGTTTCACAGAATGCTTCTGTGTAGTTTATATTTGAATATATTCCTTTTTCCACTACTACTCTCTTAGCGCTCCAAATGTCCAGTTGCATTTTCTACAGAAAGAGTGTTCAGATCTGCTCAATCAAAAGTATGGTTTAACTCTGTTAGCTGAATGCACAGATCAGAAAGAAGTTTCACAGAATGATTCTGTGTAGTTTATATTTGGAGACATTCCTTTTTCCACTATTACCCGCTTAGCGCTCCAAATCTCCACTTGCATTTTCTACAGAAAGAGTGTTTCAGAACGGCTCAATCAAAACTAAGGTTCAACTCTTTTAGTTGAACAAACAGAACAGAAAGAAGTTTCACACAATTCTTCTGTGTAGTTTTTATTTGTAGGCATTCTTTTTCCCAATATAGGCCTCTTAGCGCTCAGAGTGTCCAATTGCATTTTCTACAGAAAGAGTGTTTCAGAACGGCTCAATCAAAAGTAAGGTTCAACTCTGTTAGTTGAATGCACAGAACAGAAAGAAGTTTCATACAATGCTTCTGTGTAGTTTATATTTGAACATAATCTTTTTTCCACTATTACCCACTTAGCGCTACGAATGTCCAGTTGCATTTTCTACAGACAGAGTGTTTCAAAACTGCTCAATCAAAAGTATGGTTTAACTCTGTTAGCTGAATGCTCAGATCAGAAAGAAGTTTCACAGAATGCTTCTGTGTAGTTTATATTTGAATATATTCCTTTTTCCACTACTACTCTCTTAGCGCTCCAAATGTCCAGTTGCATTTACTACAGAAAGAGTGTTCAGATCTGCTCAATCAAAATTATGGTTTAATTCTGTTAGCTGAATGCACAGATCAGAAAGAAGTTTCACCGAATGAATCTGTGTAGTTTATATTTGAAGACATTCCTTTTTCCACTATTACCCTCTTAGCGCTCCGAATCTCCACTTGCATTTTCTACAAAAAGTGTGTTTCATAACTGCTCAATGAAAAATATGTTTTATCTCTGTTAACTGAATTTACAGATCAGAAATAAGTTTCACAGAATGCATCTGTGTAGTTTTTATTTGAAGATATTCTTTTTCCCAATGTAGGCCTCTTAGCGCTTAGCATGTCCAATTGCAGTTTCTACAGAAAGAGTGTTTCAGAACGGCTCAATCAAAAGTAAGGTTCAACTCTGTTAGTTGAATGCACAGAACAGAAAGAATTTTCACAGAATGCTACTGTGTAGTTTATATTTGAATATATTCCTTTTTCCACTATTACCCTCTTAGCGCTCCGAATGTCCACTTGCATTTTCTACAGAAAGAGTGTTCAGAACTGCGCAATCAAAAGTATGGTTTAACTCTGTTAGCTTAATGAACATATCAGAAATAAGTTTCACACAATGCTTCTGTGTAGTTTTTATTTGAAGATATTATTTTTCCCAATAGAGGCCTCTTAGCGCTCAGAATGTGCAATTGCAGTTTCTACAGAAAGAGTGTTTCAGAACGGCTCAATCAAAAGTAAGGTTCAACTCTGTTAGTTGAATGCACAGAACAGAAATAAGTTTCATACAATGCTTCTGTGTAGTTTATATTTGAACATATTCTTTTTTCCACTATTACCCACTTAGCGCTACGAATGTCCAGTTGCATTTTCTACAGACAGAGTGTTTCAAAACTGCTCAATCAAAAGTATGGTTTAACTCTGTTAGCTGAATGCTCAGATCAGAAAGAAGTTTCACAGAATGCTTCTGTGTAGTTTATATTTGAATATATTCCTTTTTCCACTACTACGCTCTTAGCGCTCCAAATGTCCAGTTGCATTTTCTACAGAAAGAGTGTTCAGATCTGCTCAATCAAAAGTATGGTTTAACTCTGTTAGCTGAATGCACAGATCAGAAAGAAGTTTCACCGAATGATTCTCTGTAGTTTATATTTGAAGACATTCCTTTTTCCACTATTACCCTCTTAGCGCTCCGAATCTCCACTTGCATTTTCTACAAAAAGAGTGTTTCATAACTGCTCAATCAAAAATATGTTTTATCTCTGTTAACTGAATTTACAGATCAGAAATAAGTTTCACAGAATGCATCTGTGTAGTTTTTATTTGAAGATATTCTTTTTCCCAATGTAGGCCTCTTAGCGCTTAGCATGTCCAATTGCAGTTTCTACAGAAAGAGTGTTTCAGAACGGCTCAATCAAAAGTAAGGTTCAACTCTGTTAGTTGAATGCACAGAACAGAAAGAATTTTCACAGAATGCTACTGTGTAGTTTATATTTGAATATATTCCTTTTTCCACTATTACCCTCTTAGCGCTCCGAATGTCCACTTGCATTTTCTACAGAAAGAGTGTTCAGAACTGCGAAATCAAAGTATGGTTTAACTCTGTTAGCTTAATGAACATATCAGAAATAAGTTTCACACAATTCTTCTGTGTAGTTTTTATTTGAAGATATTATTTTTCCCAATAGAGGCCTCTTAGCGCTCAGAATGTCCAATTGCAGTTTCTACAGAAAGAGTGTTTCAGAACGGCTCAATCAAAAGTAAGGTTCAACTCTGTTAGTTGAATGCACAGAACAGAAAGAAGTTTCATACAATGCTTCTGTGTAGTTCATATTTGAACATATTCTTTTTTCCACTATTACCCACTTAGCGCTAGGAATGTCCAGTTGCATTTTCTACAGACAGAGTGTTTCAAAACTGCTCAATCAAAAGTATGGTTTAACTCTGTTAGCTGAATGCTCAGATCAGAAAGAAGTTTCACAGAATGCTTCTGTGTAGTTTATATTTGAATATATTCCTTTTTCCACTACTACTCTCTTAGCGCTCCAAATGTCCAGTTGCATTTTCTACAGAAAGAGTGTTCAGATCTGCTCAATCAAAAGTATGGTTTAACTCTGTTAGCTGAATGCACAGATCAGAAAGAAGTTTCACAGAATGATTCTGTGTAGTTTATATTTGGAGACATTCCTTTTTCCACTATTACCCGCTTAGCGCTCCAAATCTCCACTTGCATTTTCTACAGAAAGAGTGTTTCAGAACGGCTCAATCAAAACTAAGGTTCAACTCTTTTAGTTGAACAAACAGAACAGAAAGAAGTTTCACACAATTCTTCTGTGTAGTTTTTATTTGTAGGCATTCTTTTTCCCAATATAGGCCTCTTAGCGCTCAGAGTGTCCAATTGCATTTTCTACAGAAAGAGTGTTTCAGAACGGCTCAATCAAAAGTAAGGTTCAACTCTGTTAGTTGAATGCACAGAACAGAAAGAAGTTTCATACAATGCTTCTGTGTAGTTTATATTTGAACATAATCTTTTTTCCACTATTACCCACTTAGCGCTACGAATGTCCAGTTGCATTTTCTACAGACAGAGTGTTTCAAAACTGCTCAATCAAAAGTATGGTTTAACTCTGTTAGCTGAATGCTCAGATCAGAAAGAAGTTTCACAGAATGCTTCTGTGTAGTTTATATTTGAATATATTCCTTTTTCCACTACTACTCTCTTAGCGCTCCAAATGTCCAGTTGCATTTACTACAGAAAGAGTGTTCAGATCTGCTCAATCAAAATTATGGTTTAATTCTGTTAGCTGAATGCACAGATCAGAAAGAAGTTTCACCGAATGAATCTGTGTAGTTTATATTTGAAGACATTCCTTTTTCCACTATTACCCTCTTAGCGCTCCGAATCTCCACTTGCATTTTCTACAAAAAGTGTGTTTCATAACTGCTCAATGAAAAATATGTTTTATCTCTGTTAACTGAATTTACAGATCAGAAATAAGTTTCACAGAATGCATCTGTGTAGTTTTTATTTGAAGATATTCTTTTTCCCAATGTAGGCCTCTTAGCGCTTAGCATGTCCAATTGCAGTTTCTACAGAAAGAGTGTTTCAGAACTGCTCAATCAAAAGTAAGGTTCAACTCTGTTAGTTGAATGCACAGAACAGAAAGAATTTTCACAGAATGCTACTGTGTAGTATATATTTGAATATATTCCTTTTTCCACTATTACCCTCTTAGCGCTCCGAATGTCCACTTGCATTTTCTACAGAAAGAGTGTTAAGAACTGCGCAATCAAAAGTATGGTTTAACTCTGTTAGCTTAATGAACATATCAGAAATAAGTTTCACACAATGCTTCTGTGTAGTTTTTATTTGAAGATATTATTTTTCCCAATAGAGGCCTCTTAGCGCTCAGAATGTCCAATTGCAGTTTCTACAGAAAGAGTGCTTCAGAAAGGCTCAATCAAAAGTCAGGTTCAACTCTGTTAGTTGAATGCACAGAACAGAAGGAAGTTTCATACAATGCTTCTGTGTAGTTTATATTTGAACATATTCTTTTTTCCACTATTACCCACTTAGCGCTACGAATGTCCAGTTGCATTTTCTACAGACAGAGTGTTTCAAAACTGCTCAATCAAAAGTATGGTTTAACTCTGTTAGCTGAATGCTCAGATCAGAAAGAAGTTTCACAGAATGCTTCTGTGTAGTTTATATTTGAATATATTCCTTTTTCCACTACTACGCTCTTAGCGCTCCAAATGTCCAGTTGCATTTTCTACAGAAAGAGTGTTCAGATCTGCTCAATCAAAAGTATGGTTTAACTCTGTTAGCTGAATGCACAGATCAGAAAGAAGTTTCACCGAATGATTCTGTGTAGTTTATATTTGAAGACATTCCTTTTTCCACTATTACCCTCTTAGCGCTCCGAATCTCCACTTGCATTTTCTACAAAAAGAGTGTTTCATAACTGCTCAATCAAAAATATGTTTTATCTCTGTTAACTGAATTTACAGATCAGAAATAAGTTTCACAGAATGCATCTGTGTAGTTTTTATTTGAAGATATTCTTTTTCCCAATGTAGGCCTCTTAGCGCTTAGCATGTCCAATTGCAGTTTCTGCAGAAAGAGTGTTTCAGAACGGCTCAATCAAAAGTAAGGTTCAACTCTGTTAGTTGAATGCACAGAACAGAAAGAATTTTCACAGAATGCTACTGTGTAGTTTATATTTGAATATATTCCTTTTTCCACTATTACCCTCTTAGCGCTCCGAATGTCCACTTGCATTTTTTACAGAAAGAGTGTTCAGAACTGCGCAGTCAAAAATATGGTTTAACTCTGTTAGCTTAATGAACATATCAGAAATAAGTTTCACACAATGCTTCTGTGTAGTTTTTATTTGAAGATATTATTTTTCCCAATAGAGGCCTCTTAGCGCTCAGAATGTCCAATTGCAGTTTCTACAGAAAGAGTGTTTCAGAACGGCTCAATCAAAAGTAAGGTTCAACTCTGTTAGTTGAATGCACAGAACAGAAAGTAGTTTCATACAATGTTTCTGTGTAGTTTATATTTGAACATATTCTTTTTTCCACTATTACCCACTTAGCGCTACGAATGTCCAGTTGCATTTTCTACAGACAGAGTGTTTCAAAACTGCTCAATCAAAAGTATGGTTTAACTCTGTTAGCTGAATGCTCAGATTAGAAAGAAGTTTCACAGAATGCTTCTGTGTAGTTTATATTTGAATATATTCCTTTTTCCACTACTACTCTCTTAGCGCTCCAAATGTCCAGTTGCATTTTCTACAGAAAGAGTGTTCAGAACTGCTCAATCAAAAGTATGGTTTAACACTGTTAGCTGAATGCACAGATCAGAAAGAAGTTTCACAGAATGATTCTGTGTAGTTTATATTTGGAGACATTCCTTTTTCCACTATTACCCTCTTAGCGCTCCGAATCTCCACTTGCATTTTCTACAGAAAGAGTGTTTCAGAACGGCTCAATCAAAACTAAGGTTCAACTCTTTTAGTTGAACAAACAGAACAGAAAGAAGTTTCACACAATTCTTCTGTGTAGTTTTTATTTGTAGACATTCTTTTTCCCAATATAGGCCTCTTAGCTCTCAGAATGTCCAATTGCAGTTTCTACAGAAAGAGTGTTTCAGAACGGCTCAATCAAAAGTAAGGTTCAACTCTGTTAGTTGAATGCACAGAACAGAAAGAAGTTTCATACAATGCTTCTGTGTAGTTTATATTTGAACATATTCTTTTTTCCACTATTACCCACTTAGCGCTACGAATGTCCAGTTGCATTTTCTACAGACAGAGTGTTTCAAAACTGCTCAATCAAAAGTATGGTTTAACTCTGTTAGCTGAATGCTCAGATGAGAAAGAAGTTTCACAGAATGCTTCTGTGTAGTTTATATTTGAATATATTCCTTTTTCCACTACTACGCTCTTAGCGCTCCAAATGTCCAGTTGCATTTTCTACAGAAAGAGTGTTCAGATCTGCTCAATCAAAAGTATGGTTTAACTCTGTTAGCTGAATGCACAGATCAGAAAGAAGTTTCACCGAATGATTCTGTGTAGTTTATATTTGAAGACATTCCTTTTTCCACTATTACCCTCTTAGCGCTCCGAATCTCCACTTGCATTTTCTACAAAAAGAGTGTTTCATAACTGCTCAATCAAAAATATGTTTTATCTCTGTTAACTGAATTTACAGATCAGAAATAAGTTTCACAGAATGCATCTGTGTAGTTTTTATTTGAAGATATTCTTTTTCCCAATGTAGGCCTCTTAGCGCTTAGCATGTCCAATTGCAGTTTCTGCAGAAAGAGTGTTTCAGAACGGCTCAATCAAAAGTAAGGTTCAACTCTGTTAGTTGAATGCACAGAACAGAAAGAATTTTCACAGAATGCTACTGTGTAGTTTATATTTGAATATATTCCTTTTTCCACTATTACCCTCTTAGCGCTCCGAATGTCCACTTGCATTTTTTACAGAAAGAGTGTTCAGAACTGCGCAATCAAAAATATGGTTTAACTCTGTTAGCTTAATGAACATATCAGAAATAAGTTTCACACAATGCTTCTGTGTAGTTTTTATTTGAAGATATTATTTTTCCCAATAGAGGCCTCTTAGCGCTCAGAATGTCCAATTGCAGTTTCTACAGAAAGAGTGTTTCAGAACGGCTCAATCAAAAGTAAGGTTCAACTCTGTTAGTTGAATGCACAGAACAGAAATAAGTTTCATACAATGCTTCTGTGTAGTTTATATTTGAACATATTCTTTTTTCCACTATTACCCACTTAGCGCTACGAATGTCCAGTTGCATTTTCTACAGACAGAGTGTTTCAAAACTGCTCAATCAAAAGTATGGTTTAACTCTGTTAGCTGAATGCTCAGATCAGAAAGAAGTTTCACAGAATGCTTCTGTGTAGTTTATATTTGAATATATTCCTTTTTCCACTACTACGCACTTAGCGCTCCAAATGTCCAGTTGCATTTTCTACAGAAAGAGTGTTCAGATCTGCTCAATCAAAAGTATGGTTTAACTCTGTTAGCTGAATGCACAGATCAGAAAGAAGTTTCACCGAATGATTCTCTGTAGTTTATATTTGAAGACATTCCTTTTTCCACTATTACCCTCTTAGCGCTCCGAATCTCCACTTGCATTTTCTACAAAAAGAGTGTTTCATAACTGCTCAATCAAAAATATGTTTTATCTCTGTTAACTGAATTTACAGATCAGAAATAAGTTTCACAGAATGCATCTGTGTAGTTTTTATTTGAAGATATTCTTTTTCCCAATGTAGGCCTCTTAGCGCTTAGCATGTCCAATTGCAGTTTCTACAGAAAGAGTGTTTCAGAACGGCTCAATCAAAAGTAAGGTTCAACTCTGTTAGTTGAATGCACAGAACAGAAAGAATTTTCACAGAATGCTACTGTGTAGTTTATATTTGAATATATTCCTTTTTCCACTATTACCCTCTTAGCGCTCCGAATGTCCACTTGCATTTTCTACAGAAAGAGTGTTCAGAACTGCGAAATCAAAGTATGGTTTAACTCTGTTAGCTTAATGAACATATCAGAAATAAGTTTCACACAATGCTTCTGTGTAGTTTTTATTTGAAGATATTATTTTTCCCAATAGAGGCCTCTTAGCGCTCAGAATGTCCAATTGCAGTTTCTACAGAAAGAGTGTTTCAGAACGGCTCAATCAAAAGTAAGGTTCAACTCTGTTAGTTGAATGCACAGAACAGAAAGAAGTTTCATACAATGCTTCTGTGTAGTTCATATTTGAACATATTCTTTTTTCCACTATTACCCACTTAGCGCTAGGAATGTCCAGTTGCATTTTCTACAGACAGAGTGTTTCAAAACTGCTCAATCAAAAGTATGGTTTAACTCTGTTAGCTGAATGCTCAGATCAGAAAGAAGTTTCACAGAATGATTCTGTGTAGTTTATATTTGAATATATTCCTTTTTCCACTACTACTCTCTTAGCGCTCCAAATGTCCAGTTGCATTTTCTACAGAAAGAGTGTTCAGATCTGCTCAATCAAAAGTATGGTTTAACTCTGTTAGCTGAATGCACAGATCAGAAAGAAGTTTCACAGAATGATTCTGTGTAGTTTATATTTGGAGACATTCCTTTTTCCACTATTACCCTTTGGCGCTTCAAATCTCCACTTGCATTTTCTACAGAAAGAGTGTTTCAGAACGGCTCAATCAAAACTAAGGTTCAACTCTTTTAGTTGAACAAACAGAACAGAAAGAAGTTTCACACAATTCTTCTGTGTAGTTTTTATTTGTAGGCATTCTTTTTCCCAATATAGGCCTCTTAGCGCTCAGAGTGTCCAATTGCAGTTTCTACAGAAAGAGTGTTTCAGAACGGCTCAATCAAAAGTAAGGTTCAACTCTGTTAGTTGAATGCACAGAACAGAAAGAAGTTTCATACAATGCTTCTGTGTAGTTCATATTTGAACATAATCTTTTTTCCACTATTACCCACTTAGCGCTACGAATGTCCAGTTGCATTTTCTACAGACAGAGTGTTTCAAAACTGCTCAATCAAAAGTATGGTTTAACTCTGTTAGCTGAATGCTCAGATCAGAAAGAAGTTTCACAGAATGCTTCTGTGTAGTTTATATTTGAATATATTCCTTTTTCCACTACTACGCTCTTAGCGCTCCAAATGTCCAGTTGCATTTTCTACAGAAAGAGTGTTCAGATGTGCTCAATCAAAAGTATGGTTTAACTCTGTTAGCTGAATGCACAGATCAGAAAGAAGTTTCACCGAATGATTCTGTGTAGTTTATATTTGACGACATTCCTTTTTCCACTATTACCCTCTTAGCGCTCCGAATCTCCACTTGCATTTTCTACAAAAAGAGTGTTTCATAACTGCTCAATCAAAAATATGTTTTATCTCTGTTAACTGAATTTACAGATCAGAAATAAGTTTCACAGAATGCATCTGTGTAGTTTTTATTTGAAGATATTCTTTTTCCCAATGTAGGCCTCTTAGCGCTTAGCATGTCCAATTGCAGTTTCTGCAGAAAGAGTGTTTCAGAACGGCTCAATCAAAAGTAAGGTTCAACTCTGTTAGTTGAATGCACAGAACAGAAAGAATTTTCACAGAATGCTACTGTGTAGTTTATATTTGAATATATTCCTTTTTCCACTATTACCCTCTTAGCGCTCCGAATGTCCACTTGCATTTTTTACAGAAAGAGTGTTCAGAACTGCGCAGTCAAAAATATGGTTTAACTCTGTTAGCTTAATGAACATATCAGAAATAAGTTTCACACAATGCTTCTGTGTAGTTTTTATTTGAAGATATTATTTTTCCCAATAGAGGCCACTTAGCGCTCAGAATGTCCAATTGCAGTTTCTACAGAAAGAGTGTTTCAGAACGGCTCAATCAAAAGTAAGGTTCAACTCTGTTAGTTGAATGCACAGAACAGAAAGTAGTTTCATACAATGTTTCTGTGTAGTTTATATTTGAACATATTCTTTTTTCCACTATTACCCACTTAGCGCTACGAATGTCCAGTTGCATTTTCTACAGACAGAGTGTTTCAAAACTGCTCAATCAAAAGTATGGTTTAACTCTGTTAGCTGAATGCTCAGATTAGAAAGAAGTTTCACAGAATGCTTCTGTGTAGTTTATATTTGAATATATTCCTTTTTCCACTACTACTCTCTTAGCGCTCCAAATGTCCAGTTGCATTTTCTACAGAAAGAGTGTTCAGAACTGCTCAATCAAAAGTATGGTTTAACACTGTTAGCTGAATGCACAGATCAGAAAGAAGTTTCACAGAATGATTCTGTGTAGTTTATATTTGGAGACATTCCTTTTTCCACTATTACCCTCTTAGCGCTCCGAATCTCCACTTGCATTTTCTACAGAAAGAGTGTTTCAGAACGGCTCAATCAAAACTAAGGTTCAACTCTTTTAGTTGAACAAACAGAACAGAAAGAAGTTTCACACAATTCTTCTGTGTAGTTTTTATTTGTAGACATTCTTTTTCCCAATATAGGCCTCTTAGCTCTCAGAATGTCCAATTGCAGTTTCTACAGAAAGAGTGTTTCAGAACGGCTCAATCAAAAGTAAGGTTCAACTCTGTTAGTTGAATGCACAGAACAGAAAGAAGTTTCATACAATGCTTCTGTGTAGTTTATATTTGAACATATTCTTTTTTCCACTATTACCCACTTAGCGCTACGAATGTCCAGTTGCATTTTCTACAGACAGAGTGTTTCAAAACTGCTCAATCAAAAGTATGGTTTAACTCTGTTAGCTGAATGCTCAGATGAGAAAGAAGTTTCACAGAATGCTTCTGTGTAGTTTATATTTGAATATATTCCTTTTTCCACTACTACGCTCTTAGCGCTCCAAATGTCCAGTTGCATTTTCTACAGAAAGAGTGTTCAGATCTGCTCAATCAAAAGTATGGTTTAACTCTGTTAGCTGAATGCACAGATCAGAAAGAAGTTTCACCGAATGATTCTGTGTAGTTTATATTTGAAGACATTCCTTTTTCCACTATTACCCTCTTAGCGCTCCGAATCTCCACTTGCATTTTCTACAAAAAGAGTGTTTCATAACTGCTCAATCAAAAATATGTTTTATCTCTGTTAACTGAATTTACAGATCAGAAATAAGTTTCACAGAATGCATCTGTGTAGTTTTTATTTGAAGATATTCTTTTTCCCAATGTAGGCCTCTTAGCGCTTAGCATGTCCAATTGCAGTTTCTGCAGAAAGAGTGTTTCAGAACGGCTCAATCAAAAGTAAGGTTCAACTCTGTTAGTTGAATGCACAGAACAGAAAGAATTTTCACAGAATGCTACTGTGTAGTTTATATTTGAATATATTCCTTTTTCCACTATTACCCTCTTAGCGCTCCGAATGTCCACTTGCATTTTTTACAGAAAGAGTGTTCAGAACTGCGCAATCAAAAATATGGTTTAACTCTGTTAGCTTAATGAACATATCAGAAATAAGTTTCACACAATGCTTCTGTGTAGTTTTTATTTGAAGATATTATTTTTCCCAATAGAGGCCTCTTAGCGCTCAGAATGTCCAATTGCAGTTTCTACAGAAAGAGTGTTTCAGAACGGCTCAATCAAAAGTAAGGTTCAACTCTGTTAGTTGAATGCACAGAACAGAAATAAGTTTCATACAATGCTTCTGTGTAGTTTATATTTGAACATATTCTTTTTTCCACTATTACCCACTTAGCGCTACGAATGTCCAGTTGCATTTTCTACAGACAGAGTGTTTCAAAACTGCTCAATCAAAAGTATGGTTTAACTCTGTTAGCTGAATGCTCAGATCAGAAAGAAGTTTCACAGAATGCTTCTGTGTAGTTTATATTTGAATATATTCCTTTTTCCACTACTACGCACTTAGCGCTCCAAATGTCCAGTTGCATTTTCTACAGAAAGAGTGTTCAGATCTGCTCAATCAAAAGTATGGTTTAACTCTGTTAGCTGAATGCACAGATCAGAAAGAAGTTTCACCGAATGATTCTCTGTAGTTTATATTTGAAGACATTCCTTTTTCCACTATTACCCTCTTAGCGCTCCGAATCTCCACTTGCATTTTCTACAAAAAGAGTGTTTCATAACTGCTCAATCAAAAATATGTTTTATCTCTGTTAACTGAATTTACAGATCAGAAATAAGTTTCACAGAATGCATCTGTGTAGTTTTTATTTGAAGATATTCTTTTTCCCAATGTAGGCCTCTTAGCGCTTAGCATGTCCAATTGCAGTTTCTACAGAAAGAGTGTTTCAGAACGGCTCAATCAAAAGTAAGGTTCAACTCTGTTAGTTGAATGCACAGAACAGAAAGAATTTTCACAGAATGCTACTGTGTAGTTTATATTTGAATATATTCCTTTTTCCACTATTACCCTCTTAGCGCTCCGAATGTCCACTTGCATTTTCTACAGAAAGAGTGTTCAGAACTGCGAAATCAAAGTATGGTTTAACTCTGTTAGCTTAATGAACATATCAGAAATAAGTTTCACACAATGCTTCTGTGTAGTTTTTATTTGAAGATATTATTTTTCCCAATAGAGGCCTCTTAGCGCTCAGAATGTCCAATTGCAGTTTCTACAGAAAGAGTGTTTCAGAACGGCTCAATCAAAAGTAAGGTTCAACTCTGTTAGTTGAATGCACAGAACAGAAAGAAGTTTCATACAATGCTTCTGTGTAGTTCATATTTGAACATATTCTTTTTTCCACTATTACCCACTTAGCGCTAGGAATGTCCAGTTGCATTTTCTACAGACAGAGTGTTTCAAAACTGCTCAATCAAAAGTATGGTTTAACTCTGTTAGCTGAATGCTCAGATCAGAAAGAAGTTTCACAGAATGATTCTGTGTAGTTTATATTTGAATATATTCCTTTTTCCACTACTACTCTCTTAGCGCTCCAAATGTCCAGTTGCATTTTCTACAGAAAGAGTGTTCAGATCTGCTCAATCAAAAGTATGGTTTAACTCTGTTAGCTGAATGCACAGATCAGAAAGAAGTTTCACAGAATGATTCTGTGTAGTTTATATTTGGAGACATTCCTTTTTCCACTATTACCCTTTGGCGCTTCAAATCTCCACTTGCATTTTCTACAGAAAGAGTGTTTCAGAACGGCTCAATCAAAACTAAGGTTCAACTCTTTTAGTTGAACAAACAGAACAGAAAGAAGTTTCACACAATTCTTCTGTGTAGTTTTTATTTGTAGGCATTCTTTTTCCCAATATAGGCCTCTTAGCGCTCAGAGTGTCCAATTGCAGTTTCTACAGAAAGAGTGTTTCAGAACGGCTCAATCAAAAGTAAGGTTCAACTCTGTTAGTTGAATGCACAGAACAGAAAGAAGTTTCATACAATGCTTCTGTGTAGTTCATATTTGAACATAATCTTTTTTCCACTATTACCCACTTAGCGCTACGAATGTCCAGTTGCATTTTCTACAGACAGAGTGTTTCAAAACTGCTCAATCAAAAGTATGGTTTAACTCTGTTAGCTGAATGCTCAGATCAGAAAGAAGTTTCACAGAATGCTTCTGTGTAGTTTATATTTGAATATATTCCTTTTTCCACTACTACGCTCTTAGCGCTCCAAATGTCCAGTTGCATTTTCTACAGAAAGAGTGTTCAGATGTGCTCAATCAAAAGTATGGTTTAACTCTGTTAGCTGAATGCACAGATCAGAAAGAAGTTTCACCGAATGATTCTGTGTAGTTTATATTTGACGACATTCCTTTTTCCACTATTACCCTCTTAGCGCTCCGAATCTCCACTTGCATTTTCTACAAAAAGAGTGTTTCATAACTGCTCAATCAAAAATATGTTTTATCTCTGTTAACTGAATTTACAGATCAGAAATAAGTTTCACAGAATGCATCTGTGTAGTTTTTATTTGAAGATATTCTTTTTCCCAATGTAGGCCTCTTAGCGCTTAGCATGTCCAATTGCAGTTTCTGCAGAAAGAGTGTTTCAGAACGGCTCAATCAAAAGTAAGGTTCAACTCTGTTAGTTGAATGCACAGAACAGAAAGAATTTTCACAGAATGCTACTGTGTAGTTTATATTTGAATATATTCCTTTTTCCACTATTACCCTCTTAGCGCTCCGAATGTCCACTTGCATTTTTTACAGAAAGAGTGTTCAGAACTGCGCAGTCAAAAATATGGTTTAACTCTGTTAGCTTAATGAACATATCAGAAATAAGTTTCACACAATGCTTCTGTGTAGTTTTTATTTGAAGATATTATTTTTCCCAATAGAGGCCTCTTAGCGCTCAGAATGTCCAATTGCAGTTTCTACAGAAAGAGTGTTTCAGAACGGCTCAATCAAAAGTAAGGTTCAACTCTGTTAGTTGAATGCACAGAACAGAAAGTAGTTTCATACAATGTTTCTGTGTAGTTTATATTTGAACATATTCTTTTTTCCACTATTACCCACTTAGCGCTACGAATGTCCAGTTGCATTTTCTACAGACAGAGTGTTTCAAAACTGCTCAATCAAAAGTATGGTTTAACTCTGTTAGCTGAATGCTCAGATTAGAAAGAAGTTTCACAGAATGCTTCTGTGTAGTTTATATTTGAATATATTCCTTTTTCCACTACTACTCTCTTAGCGCTCCAAATGTCCAGTTGCATTTTCTACAGAAAGAGTGTTCAGAACTGCTCAATCAAAAGTATGGTTTAACACTGTTAGCTGAATGCACAGATCAGAAAGAAGTTTCACAGAATGATTCTGTGTAGTTTATATTTGGAGACATTCCTTTTTCCACTATTACCCTCTTAGCGCTCCGAATCTCCACTTGCATTTTCTACAGAAAGAGTGTTTCAGAACGGCTCAATCAAAACTAAGGTTCAACTCTTTTAGTTGAACAAACAGAACAGAAAGAAGTTTCACACAATTCTTCTGTGTAGTTTTTATTTGTAGACATTCTTTTTCCCAATATAGGCCTCTTAGCTCTCAGAATGTCCAATTGCAGTTTCTACAGAAAGAGTGTTTCAGAACGGCTCAATCAAAAGTAAGGTTCAACTCTGTTAGTTGAATGCACAGAACAGAAAGAAGTTTCATACAATGCTTCTGTGTAGTTTATATTTGAACATATTCTTTTTTCCACTATTACCCACTTAGCGCTACGAATGTCCAGTTGCATTTTCTACAGACAGAGTGTTTCAAAACTGCTCAATCAAAAGTATGGTTTAACTCTGTTAGCTGAATGCTCAGATGAGAAAGAAGTTTCACAGAATGCTTCTGTGTAGTTTATATTTGAATATATTCCTTTTTCCACTACTACGCTCTTAGCGCTCCAAATGTCCAGTTGCATTTTCTACAGAAAGAGTGTTCAGATCTGCTCAATCAAAAGTATGGTTTAACTGTGTTAGCTGAATGCACAGATCAGAAAGAAGTTTCACCGAATGATTCTGTGTAGTTTATATTTGAAGACATTCCTTTTTCCACTATTACCCTCTTAGCGCTCCGAATCTCCACTTGCATTTTCTACAAAAAGAGTGTTTCATAACTGCTCAATCAAAAATATGTTTTATCTCTGTTAACTGAATTTACAGATCAGAAATAAGTTTCACAGAATGCATCTGTGTAGTTTTTATTTGAAGATATTCTTTTTCCCAATGTAGGCCTCTTAGCGCTTAGCATGTCCAATTGCAGTTTCTGCAGAAAGAGTGTTTCAGAACGGCTCAATCAAAAGTAAGGTTCAACTCTGTTAGTTGAATGCACAGAACAGAAAGAATTTTCACAGAATGCTACTGTGTAGTTTATATTTGAATATATTCCTTTTTCCACTATTACCCTCTTAGCGCTCCGAATGTCCACTTGCATTTTTTACAGAAAGAGTGTTCAGAACTGCGCAATCAAAAATATGGTTTAACTCTGTTAGCTTAATGAACATATCAGAAATAAGTTTCACACAATGCTTCTGTGTAGTTTTTATTTGAAGATATTATTTTTCCCAATAGAGGCCTCTTAGCGCTCAGAATGTCCAATTGCAGTTTCTACAGAAAGAGTGTTTCAGAACTTCTCAATCAAAAGTAAGGTTCAACTCTGTTAGTTGAATGCACAGAACAGAAATAAGTTTCATACAATGCTTCTGTGTAGTTTATATTTGAACATATTCTTTTTTCCACTATTACCCACTTAGCGCTACGAATGTCCAGTTGCATTTTCTACAGACAGAGTGTTTCAAAACTGCTCAATCAAAAGTATGGTTTAACTCTGTTAGCTGAATGCTCAGATCAGAAAGAAGTTTCACAGAATGCTTCTGTGTAGTTTATATTTGAATATATTCCTTTTTCCACTACTACGCACTTAGCGCTCCAAATGTCCAGTTGCATTTTCTACAGAAAGAGTGTTCAGATCTGCTCAATCAAAAGTATGGTTTAACTCTGTTAGCTGAATGCACAGATCAGAAAGAAGTTTCACCGAATGATTCTCTGTAGTTTATATTTGAAGACATTCCTTTTTCCACTATTACCCTCTTAGCGCTCCGAATCTCCACTTGCATTTTCTACAAAAAGAGTGTTTCATAACTGCTCAATCAAAAATATGTTTTATCTCTGTTAACTGAATTTACAGATCAGAAATAAGTTTCACAGAATGCATCTGTGTAGTTTTTATTTGAAGATATTCTTTTTCCCAATGTAGGCCTCTTAGCGCTTAGCATGTCCAATTGCAGTTTCTACAGAAAGAGTGTTTCAGAACGGCTCAATCAAAAGTAAGGTTCAACTCTGTTAGTTGAATGCACAGAACAGAAAGAATTTTCACAGAATGCTACTGTGTAGTTTATATTTGAATATATTCCTTTTTCCACTATTACCCTCTTAGCGCTCCGAATGTCCACTTGCATTTTCTACAGAAAGAGTGTTCAGAACTGCGAAATCAAAGTATGGTTTAACTCTGTTAGCTTAATGAACATATCAGAAATAAGTTTCACACAATGCTTCTGTGTAGTTTTTATTTGAAGATATTATTTTTCCCAATAGAGGCCTCTTAGCGCTCAGAATGTCCAATTGCAGTTTCTACAGAAAGAGTGTTTCAGAACGGCTCAATCAAAAGTAAGGTTCAACTCTGTTAGTTGAATGCACAGAACAGAAAGAAGTTTCATACAATGCTTCTGTGTAGTTCATATTTGAACATATTCTTTTTTCCACTATTACCCACTTAGCGCTAGGAATGTCCAGTTGCATTTTCTACAGACAGAGTGTTTCAAAACTGCTCAATCAAAAGTATGGTTTAACTCTGTTAGCTGAATGCTCAGATCAGAAAGAAGTTTCACAGAATGATTCTGTGTAGTTTATATTTGAATATATTCCTTTTTCCACTACTACTCTCTTAGCGCTCCAAATGTCCAGTTGCATTTTCTACAGAAAGAGTGTTCAGATCTGCTCAATCAAAAGTATGGTTTAACTCTGTTAGCTGAATGCACAGATCAGAAAGAAGTTTCACAGAATGATTCTGTGTAGTTTATATTTGGAGACATTCCTTTTTCCACTATTACCCTTTGGCGCTTCAAATCTCCACTTGCATTTTCTACAGAAAGAGTGTTTCAGAACGGCTCAATCAAAACTAAGGTTCAACTCTTTTAGTTGAACAAACAGAACAGAAAGAAGTTTCACACAATTCTTCTGTGTAGTTTTTATTTGTAGGCATTCTTTTTCCCAATATAGGCCTCTTAGCGCTCAGAGTGTCCAATTGCAGTTTCTACAGAAAGAGTGTTTCAGAACGGCTCAATCAAAAGTAAGGTTCAACTCTGTTAGTTGAATGCACAGAACAGAAAGAAGTTTCATACAATGCTTCTGTGTAGTTCATATTTGAACATAATCTTTTTTCCACTATTACCCACTTAGCGCTACGAATGTCCAGTTGCATTTTCTACAGACAGAGTGTTTCAAAACTGCTCAATCAAAAGTATGGTTTAACTCTGTTAGCTGAATGCTCAGATCAGAAAGAAGTTTCACAGAATGCTTCTGTGTAGTTTATATTTGAATATATTCCTTTTTCCACTACTACGCTCTTAGCGCTCCAAATGTCCAGTTGCATTTTCTACAGAAAGAGTGTTCAGATGTGCTCAATCAAAAGTATGGTTTAACTCTGTTAGCTGAATGCACAGATCAGAAAGAAGTTTCACCGAATGATTCTGTGTAGTTTATATTTGACGACATTCCTTTTTCCACTATTACCCTCTTAGCGCTCCGAATCTCCACTTGCATTTTCTACAAAAAGAGTGTTTCATAACTGCTCAATCAAAAATATGTTTTATCTCTGTTAACTGAATTTACAGATCAGAAATAAGTTTCACAGAATGCATCTGTGTAGTTTTTATTTGAAGATATTCTTTTTCCCAATGTAGGCCTCTTAGCGCTTATCATGTCCAATTGCAGTTTCTACAGAAAGAGTGTTTCAGAACGGCTCAATCAAAAGTAAGGTTCAACTCTGTTAGTTGAATGCACAGAACAGAAAGAATTTTCACAGAATGCTACTGTGTAGTTTATATTTGAATATATTGCTTTTTCCACTATTACACTCTTAGTGCTCCGAATGTCCACTTGCATTTTCTACAGAAAGAGTGTTCAGAACTGCGCAATCAAAAGTATGGTTTAACTCTGTTAGCTTAATGAACATATCAGAAATAAGTTTCACACAATGCTTCTGTGTAGTTTTTATTTGAAGATATTATTTTTCCCAATAGAGGCCTCTTAGCGCTCAGAATGTCCAATTGCAGTTTCTACAGAAAGAGTGTTTCAGAACGGCTCAATCAAAGGTAAGGTTCAACTCTGTTAGTTGAATGCACAGAACAGAAAGAAGTTTCATGCAATGCTTCTGTGTAGTTTATATTTGAACATATTCTTTTTTCCACTATTACCCACTTAGCGCTACGAATGTCCAGTTGCATTTTCTACAGACAGAGTGTTTCAAAACTCCTCAATCAAAAGTATGGTTTAACTCTGTTAGCTGAATGCTCAGATCAGAAAGAAGTTTCACAGAATGCTTCTGTGTAGTTTATATTTGAATATATTCCTTTTTCCACTACTACTCTCTTAGCGCTCCAAATGTCCAGTTGCATTTTCTACAGAAAGAGTGTTCAGATCTGCTCAATCAAAAGTATGGTTTAACTCTGTTAGCTGAATGCACAGATCAGAAAGAAGTTTCACAGAATGATTCTGTGTAGTTTATATTTGGAGACATTCCTTTTTCCACTATTACCCTCTTAGCGCTCCGAATCTCCACTTGCATTTTCTACAGAAAGAGTGTTTCAGAACGGCTCAATCAAAACTAAGGTTCAACTCTTTTAGTTGAACAAACAGAACAGAAAGAAGTTTCACACAATTCTTCTGTGTAGTTTTTATTTGTAGACATTCTTTTTCCCAATATAGGCCTCTTAGCGCTCAGAATGTCCAATTGCAGTTTCTACAGAAAGAGTGTTTCAGAACGGCTCAATCAAAAGTAAGGTTCAACTCTGTTAGTTGAATGCACAGAACAGAAAGAAGTTTCATACAATGCTTCTGTGTAGTTTATATTTGAACATATTCTTTTTTCCACTATTACCCACTTAGCGCTACGAATGTCCAGTTGCATTTTCTACAGACAGAGTGTTTCAAAACTGCTCAATCAAAAGTATGGTTTAACTCTGTTAGCTGAATGCTCAGATCAGAAAGAAGTTTCACAGAATGCTTCTGTGTAGTTTATATTTGAATATATTCCTTTTTCCACTACTACGCTCTTAGCGCTCCAAATGTCCAGTTGCATTTTCTACAGAAAGAGTGTTCAGATCTGCTCAATCAAAAGTATGGTTTAACTCTGTTAGCTGAATGCACAGATCAGAAAGAAGTTTCACCGAATGATTCTGTGTAGTTTATATTTGAAGACATTCCTTTTTCCACTATTAACCTCTTAGCGCTCCGAATCTCCACTTGCATTTTCTACAAAAAGAGTGTTTCATAACTGCTCAATCAAAAATATGTTTTATCTCTGTTAACTGAATTTACAGATCAGAAATAAGTTTCACAGAATGCATCTGTGTAGTTTTTATTTGAAGATATTCTTTTTCCCAATGTAGGCCTCTTAGCGCTTAGCATGTCCAAATGCAGTTTCTACAGAAAGAGTGTTTCAGAACGGCTCAATCAAAAGTAAGGTTCAACTCTGTTAGTTGAATGCACAGAACAGAAAGAATTTTCACAGAATGCTACTGTGTAGTTTATATTTGAATATATTCCTTTTTCCACGATTACCCTCTTAGCGCTCCGAATGTCCACTTGCATTTTCTACAGAAAGAGTGTTCAGAACTGCGCAATCAAAAGTATGGTTTAACTCTGTTAGCTTAATGAACATATCAGAAATAAGTTTCTCACAATGCTTCTGTGTAGTTTTTATTTGAAGATATTATTTTTCCCAATAGAGGCCTCTTAGCGCTCAGAATGTCCAATTGCAGTTTCTACAGAAAGAGTGTTTCAGAACGGCTCAATCAAAAGTAAGGTTCAACTCTGTTAGTTGAATGCACAGAACAGAAAGAAGTTTCATACAATGCTTCTGTGTAGTTTATATTTGAACATATTCTTTTTTCCACTATTACCCACTTAGCGCTACGAATGTCCCGTTGCATTTTCTACAGACAGAGTGTTTCAAAACTGCTCAATCAAAAGTATGGTTTAACTCTGTTAGCTGAATGCTCAGATCAGAAAGAAGTTTCACAGAATGCTTCTGTGTAGTTTATATTTGAATATATTCCTTTTTCCACTACTACTCTCTTAGGGCTCCAAATGTCCAGTTGCATTTTCTACAGAAAGAGTGTTCAGATCTGCTCAATCAAAAGTATGGTTTAACCCTGTTAGCTGAATGCACAGATCAGAAAGAAGTTTCACCGAATGATTCTGTGTAGTTTATATTTGGAGACATTCCTTTTTCCACAATTACCCTCTTAGCGCTCCGAATCTCCACTTGCATTTTCTAAAGAAAGAGTGTTTCAGAACGGCTCAATCAAAACTAAGGTTCAACTCTTTTAGTTGAACAAACAGAACAGAAAGAAGTTTCACACAATTCTTCTGTGTAGTTTTTATTTGTAGACATTCTTTTTCCCAATATAGGCCTCCTAGCGCTCAGAATGTCCAATTGCAGTTTCTACAGAAAGAGTGTTTCAGAACGGCTCAATCAAAAGTAAGGTTCATCTCTGTTAGTTGAATGCACAAAACAGAAAGAAGTTTCATACAATGCTTCTGTGTAGTTTATATTTGAACATATTCTTTTTTCCACTATTACCCACTTAGCGCTACGAATGTCCAGTTGCATTTTCTACAGACAGAGTGTTTCAAAACTGCTCAATCAAAAGTATGGTTTAACTCTGCTAGCTGAATGCTCAGATCAGAAAGAAGTTTCACAGAATGCTTCTGTGTAGTTTATATTTGAATATATTCCTTTTTCCACTACTACGCTCTTAGCGCTCCAAATGTCCAGTTGCATTTTCTACAGAAAGAGTGTTCAGATCTGCTCAATCAAAAGTATGGTTTAACTCTGTTAGCTGAATGCACAGATCAGAAAGAAGTTTCACCGAATGATTCTGTGTAGTTTATATTTGAAGACATTCCTTTTTCCACTGTTACCCTCTTAGCGCTCCGAATCTCCACTTGCATTTTCTACAAAAAGAGTGTTTCATAACTGCTCAATCAAAAATATGTTTTATCTCTGTTAACTGAATTTACAGATCAGAAATAAGTTTCACAGAATGCACCTGTGTAGTTTTTATTTGAAGATATTCTTTTTCCCAATGTAGGCCTCTTAGCGCTTAGCATGTGCAATTGCAGTTTCTACAGAAAGAGTGTTTCAGAACGGCTCAATCAAAAGTAAGGTTCAACTCTGTTAGTTGAATGCACAGAACAGAAAGAATTTTCACAGAATGCTACTGTGTAGTTTATATTTGAATATATTCCTTTTTCCACTATTACCCTCTTAGCGCTCCGAATGTCCACTTGCATTTTCTACAGAAAGAGTGTTCAGAACTGCGCAAACAAAAGTATGGTTTAACTCTGTTAGCTTAATGAACATATCCCAAATAAGTTTCAGAAAATGCTTCTGTGTAGTTTTTAATTGAAGATATTATTTTTCCCAATAGAGGCCTCTTAGCGCTCAGAATGTCCAATTGCAGTTTCTACAGAAAGAGTGTTTCAGAAAGGCTCAATCAAAAGTAAGGTTCAACTCTGTTAGTTGAATGCACAGAACAGAAAGAAGTTTCATACAATGCTTCTGTGTAGTTTATATTTGAACATATTCTTTTTTCCACTATTACCCACTTAGCGCTACGAATGTCCCGTTGCATTTTCTACAGACAGAGTGTTTCAAAACTGCTCAATCAGAAGTATGGTTTAACTCTGTTAGCTGAATGCTCAGATCAGAAAGAAGTTTCACAGAATGCTTCTGTGTAGTTTATATTTGAATATATTCCTTTTTCCACTACTACTCTCTTAGCGCTCCAAATGTCCAGTTGCATTTTCTACAGAAAGAGTGTTCAGATCTGCTCAATCAAAAGTATGGTTTAACTCTGTTAGCTGAATGCACAGATCAGAAAGAAGTTTCACAGAATGATTCTGTGTAGTTTATATTTGGAGACATTCCTTTTTCCACTATTACCCTCTTAGCGCTTCGAATCTCCACTTGCATTTTCTACAGAAAGAGTGTTTCAGAAGGGCTCAATCAAAACTAAGGTTCAACTCTTTTAGTTGAACAAACAGAACAGAAAGAAGTTTCACACAATGCTTCTGTGTAGTTTTTATTTGAAGATATTATTTTTCCCAATAGAGGCCTCTTAGCGCTCAGAATGTACAATTGCAGTTTCTACAGAAAGAGTGTTTCAGAACGGCTCAATCAAAAGTAAGGTTCAACTCTGTTAGTTGAATGCACAGAACAGAAAGAAGTTTCATACAATGCTTCTGTGTAGTTTATATTTGAACATAATCTTTTTTCCACTATTACCCACTTAGCGCTACGAATGTCCAGTTGCATTTTCTACAGACAGAGTGTTTCAAAACTGCTCAATCAAAAGTATGGTTTAACTCTGTTAGCTGAATGCTCAGATCAGAAAGAAGTTTCACAGAATGCTTCTGTGTAGTTTATATTTGAATATATTCCTTTTTCCACTACTACGCTCTTAGCGCTCCAAATGTCCAGTTGCATTTTCTACAGAAAGAGTGTTCAGATGTGCTCAATCAAAAGTATGGTTTAATTCTGTTAGCTGAATGCACAGATCAGAAAGAAGTTTCACCGAATGATTCTGTGTAGTTTATATTTGAAGACATTCCTTTTTCCACTATTACCCTCTTAGCGCTCCGAATCTCCACTTGCATTTTCTACAAAAAGAGTGTTTCATAACTGCTCAATCAAAAATATGTTTTATCTCTGTTAACTGAATTTACAGATCAGAAATAAGTTTCACAGAATGCATCTGTGTAGTTTTTATTTGAAGATATTCTTTTTCCCAATGTAGGCCTCTTAGCGCTTAGCATGTCCAATTGCAGTTTCTACAGAAAGAGTGTTTCAGAACGGCTCAATCAAAAGTAAGGTTCAACTCTGTTAGTTGAATGCACAGAACAGAAAGAATTTTCACAGAATGCTACTGTGTAGTTTATATTTGAATATATTCCTTTTTCCACTATTACCCTCTTAGCGCTCCGAATGTCCACTTGCATTTTTTACAGAAAGAGTGTTCAGAACTGCGCAATCAAAAGTATGGTTTAACTCTGTTAGCTTAATGAACATATCAGAAATAAGTTTCACACAATGTTTCTGTGTAGTTTTTATTTGAAGATATTATTTTTCCCAATAGAGGCCTCTTAGCGCTCAGAATGTCCATTTGCAGTTTCTACAGAAAGAGTGTTTCAGAACGGCTCAATCAAAAGTAAGGTTCAACTCTGTTAGTTGAATGCACAGAACAGAAAGAAGTTTCATAAAATGCTTCTGTGTAGTTTATATTTGAACATATTCTTTTTTCCACTATTACCCACTTAGCGCTACGAATGTCCCGTTGCATTTTCTACAGACAGAGTGTTTCAAAACTGCTCAATCAAAAGTATGGTTTAACTCTGCTAGCTGAATGCTCAGATCAGAAAGAAGTTTCACAGAATGCTTCTGTGTAGTTTATATTTGAATATATTCCTTTTTCCACTACTACGCTCTTAGCGCTCCAAATGTCCAGTTGCATTTTCTACAGAAAGAGTGTTCAGATCTGCTCAATCAAAAGTATGGTTTAACTCTGTTAGCTGAATGCACAGATCAGAAAGAAGTTTCACCGAATGATTCTGTGTAGTTTATATTTGAAGACATTCCTTTTTCCTCTATTACCCACTTAGCGCTCCGAATCTCCACTTGCATTTTCTACAAAAAGAGTGTTTCATAACTGCTCAATCAAAAATATGTTTTATCTCTGTTAACTGAATTTACAGATCAGAAATAAGTTTCACAGAATGCATCTGTGTAGTTTTTATTTGAAGATATTCTTTTTCCCAATGTAGGCCTCTTAGCGCTTAGCATGTCCAATTGCAGTTTCTACAGAAAGAGTGTTTCAGAACGGCTCAATCAAAAGTAAGGTTCAACTCTGTTAGTTGAATGCACAGAACAGAAAGAATTTTCACAGAATGCTACTGTGTAGTTTATGTTTGAATATATTCCTTTTTCCACTATTACCCTCTTAGCGCTCCGAATGTCCACTTGCATTTTCTACAGAAAGATTGTTCAGAACTGCGCAATCAAAAGTATGGTTTAACTCTGTTAGCTTAATGAACATATCAGAAATAAGTTTCACACAATGCTTCTGTGTAGTTTTTATTTGAAGATATTATTTTTCCCAATAGAGGCCTCTTAGCGCTCAGAATGTCCAATTGCAGTTTCTACAGAAAGAGTGTTTCAGAAAGGCTCAATCAAAAGTAAGGTTCAACTCTGTTAGTTGAATGCACAGAACAGAAAGGAGTTTCATACAATGCTTCTGTGTAGTTTATATTTGAACATATTCTTTTTTCCACTATTACCCACTTAGCGCTACGAATGTCCAGTTGCATTTTCTACAGACAGAGTGTTTCAAAACTGCTCAATCAAAAGTATGGTTTAACTCTGTTAGCTGAATGCTCAGATCAGAAAGAAGTTTCACAGAATGCTTCTGTGTAGTTTATATTTGAATATATTCCTTTTTCCACTACTACTCTCTTAGCGCTCAAAATGTCCAGTTGCATTTTCTACAGAAAGAGTGTTCAGATCTGCTCAATCAAAAGTATGTTTTAACTCTGTTAGCTGAATGCACAGATCAGAAAGAAATTTCACAGAATGATTCTGTGTAGTTTATATTTGGAGACATTCCTTTTTCCACTATTACCCTCTTAGCGCTCCGAATCTCCACTTGCATTTTCTACAGAAAGAGTGTTTCAGAACGGTTCAATCAAAACTAATGTTCAACTCTTTTAGTTGAACAAACAGAACAGAAAGAAGTTTCACACAATTCTTCTGTGTAGTTTTTATTTGTAGACATTCTTTTTCCCAATATAGGCCTCTTAGCGCTCAGAATGTCCAATTGCAGTTTCTACAGAAAGAGTGTTTCAGAACTGGTCAATCAAAAGTAAGGTTCAACTCTGTTAGTTGAATGCACAGAACAGAAAGAAGTTTCATACAATGATTCTGTGTAGTTTATATTTGAACATATTCTTTTTTCCACTATTACCCACTTAGCGCTACGAATGTCCAGTTGCATTTTCTACAGACAGAGTGTTTCAAAACTGCTCAATCAAAAGTATGGTTTAACTCTGTTAGCTGAATGCTCAGATCAGAAAGAAGTTTCACAGAATGCTTCTGTGTAGTTTATATTTGAATATATTCCTTTTTCCACTACTACGCTCTTAGCGCTCCAAATGTCCAGTTGCATTTTCTACAGAAAGAGTGTTCAGATCTGCTCAATCAAAAGTATGGTTTAACTCTGTTAGCTGAATGCACAGATCAGAAAGAAGTTTCACCGAATGATTCTGTGTAGTTTATATTTGAAGACATTCCTTTTTCAACTATTACCCTCTTAGCGCTCCGAATCTCCACTTGCATTTTCTACAAAAAGAGTGTTTCATAACTGCTCAATCAAAAATATGTTTTATCTCTGTTAACTGAATTTACAGATCAGAAATAAGTTTCACAGAATGCATCTGTGTAGTTTTTATTTGAAGATATTCTTTTTCCCAATGTAGGCCTCTTAGCGCTTAGCATGTCCAATTGCAGTTTCTACAGAAAGAGTGTTTCAGAACGGCTCAATCAAAAGTAAGGTTCAACTCTGTTAGTTGAATGCACAGAACAGAAAGAATTTTCACAGAATGCTACTGTGTAGTTTATATTTAAATATATTCCTTTTTCCACTATTACCCTCTTAGCGCTCCGAATGTCCACTTGCATTTTCTACAGAAAGAGTGTTCAGAACTGCGCAATCAAAAGTATGGTTTAACTCTGTTAGATTAATGAACATATCAGAAATAAGTTTCACACAATGCTTCTGTGTAGTTTTTATTTGAAGATATTATTTTTCCCAAAAGAGGCCTCTTAGCGCTCAGAATGTCCAATTGCAGTTTCTACAGAAAGAGTGTTTCAGAACGGCTCAATCAAAAGTAAGGTTCAACTCTGTTAGTTGAATGCACAGAACAGAAAGAAGTTTCATACAATGCTTCTGTGTAGTTTATATTTGAACATATTCTTTTTTCCACTATTACCCACTTAGCGCTACGAATGTCCAGTTGCATTTTCTACAGACAGAGTGTTTCAAAACTGCTCAATCAAAAGTATGGTTTAACTCTGTTAGCTGAATGCTCAGATCAGAAAGAAGTTTCACAGAATGCTTCTGTGTAGTTTATATTTGAATATATTCCTTTTTCCACTACTACTCTCTTAGCGCTCCAAATGTCCAGTTGCATTTTCTACAGAAAGAGTGTTCAGATCTGCTCAATCAAAAGTATGGTTTAACTCTGTTAGCTGAATGCACAGATCAGAAAGAAGTTTCACAGAATGATTCTGTGTAGTTTATATTTGGAGACATTCCTTTTTCCACTATTACCCTCTTAGCGCTCCGAATCTCCACTTGCATTTTCTACAGAAAGAGTGTTTCAGAACGGCTCAATCAAAACTGAGGTTCAACTCTTTTAGTTGAACAAACAGAACAGAAAGAAGTTTCACACAATTATTCTGTGTAGTTTTTATTTGTAGACATTCTTTTTCCCAATATCGGCCTCTTAGCGCTCAGAATGTCCAATTGCAGTTTCTACAGAAAGAGTGTTTCAGAACGGCTCAATCAAAAGTAAGGTTCAACTCTGTTAGTTGAATGCACAGAACAGAAAGAAGTTTCATACAATGCTTCTGTGTAGTTTATATTTGAACATATTCTTTTTTCCACTATTACCCACTTAGCGCTACGAATGTCCAGTTGCATTTTCTACAGACAGTGTTTCAAAACTGCTCAATCAAAAGTATGGTTTAACTCTGTTAGCTGAATGTTCAGATCAGAAAGAAGTTTCACAGAATGCTTCTGTGTAGTTTATATTTGAATATATTCCTTTTTCCACTACTACGCTCTTAGCGCTCCAAATGTCCAGTTGCATTTTCTACAGAAAGAGTGTTCAGATCTGCTCAATCAAAAGTATGGTTTAACTCTGTTAGCTGAATGCACAGATCAGAAAGAAGTTTCACCGAATGATTCTGTGTAGTTTATATTTGAAGACATTCCTTTTTCCACTATTACCCTCTTAGCGCTCCGAATCTCCACTTGCATTTTCTACAAAAAGAGTGTTTCATAACTGCTCAATCAAAAATATGTTTTATCTCTGTTAACTGAATTTACAGATCAGAAATAAGTTTCACAGAATGCATCTGTGTAGTTTTTATTTGAAGATATTCTTTTTCCCAATGTAGGCCTCTTAGCGCTTAGCATGTCCAAATGCAGTTTCTACAGAAAGAGTGTTTCAGAACGGCTCAATCAAAAGTAAGGTTCAACTCTGTTAGTTGAATGCACAGAACAGAAAGAATTTTCACAGAATGCTACTGTGTAGTTTATATTTGAATATATTCCTTTTTCCACTATTAACCTCTTAGCGCTCCGAATGTCCACTTGCATTTTCTACAGAAAGATTGTTCAGAACTGCGCAATCAAAAGTATGGTTTAACTCTGTTAGCTTAATGAACATATCAGTAATAAGTTTCACACAATGCTTCTGTGTAGTTTTTATTTGAAGATATTATTTTTCCCAATAGAGGCCTCTTAGCGCTCAGAATGTCCAATTGCAGTTTCTACAGAAAGAGTGTTTCAGAACGGCTCAATCAAAAGTAAGGTTCAACTCTGTTAGTTGAATGCACAGAACAGAAAGAAGTTTCATACAATGCTTCTGTGTAGTTTATATTTGAACATATTCTTTTTTCCACTATTACCCACTTAGCGCTACGAATGTCCAGTTGCATTTTCTACAGACAGAGTGTTTCAAAACTGCTCAATCAAAAGTATGGTTTAACTCTGTTAGCTGAATGCTCAGATCAGAAAGAAGTTTCACAGAATGCTTCTGTGTAGTTTATATTTGAATATATTCCTTTTTCCACTACTACTCTCTTAGCGCTCCAAATGTCCAGTTGCATTTTCTACAGAAAGAGTGTTCAGATCTGCTCAATCAAAAGTATGGTTTAACTCTGTTAGCTGAATGCACAGATCAGAAAGAAGTTTCACAGAATGATTCTGTGTAGTTTATATTTGGAGACAGTCCTTTTTCCACTATTACTTTCTTAGCGCTCCGAATCTCCACTTGCATTTTCTACAGAAAGAGTGTTTCAGAACGGTTCAATCAAAACTAAGGTTCAACTCTTTTAGTTGAACAAACAGAACAGAAAGAAGTTTCACACAATTCTTCTGTGTAGTTTTTATTTGTAGACATTCTTTTTCCCAATATAGGCCTCTTAGCGCTCAGAATGTCCAATTGCAGTTTCTACAGAAAGAGTGTTTCAGAACGGCTCAATCAAAAGTAAGGTTCAACTCTGTTAGTTGAATGCACAGAACAGAAAGAAGTTTCATACAATGATTCTGTGTAGTTTATATTTGAACATATTCTTTTTTCCACTATTACCCACTTAGCGCTACGAATGTCCAGTTGCATTTTCTACAGACAGAGTGTTTCAAAACTGCTCAATCAAAAGTATGGTTTAACTCTGTTAGCTGAATGCTCAGATCAGAAAGAAGTTTCACAGAATGCTTCTGTGTAGTTTATATTTGAATATATTCCTTTTTCCACTACTACGCTCTTAGCGCTCCAAATGTCCAGTTGCATTTTCTACAGAAAGAGTGTTCAGATCTGCTCAATCAAAAGTATGGTTTAACTCTGTTAGCTGAATGCACAGATCAGAAAGAAGTTTCACCGAATGATTCTGTGTAGTTTATATTTGAAGACATTCCTTTTTCCACTATTACCCTCTTAGCGCTCCGAATCTCCACTTGCATTTTCTACAAAAAGAGTGTTTCATAACTGCTCAATCAAAAATATGTTTTATCTCTGTTAACTGAATTTACAGATCAGAAATAAGTTTCACAGAATGCATCTGTGTAGTTTTTATTTGAAGATATTCTTTTTCCCAATGTAGGCCTCTTAGCGCTTAGCATGTCCAATTGCAGTTTCTACAGAAAGAGTGTTTCAGAACGGCTCAATCAAAAGTAAGGTTCAACTCTGTTAGTTGAATGCACAGAACAGAAAGAATTTTCACAGAATGCTACTGTGTAGTTTATATTTAAATATATTCCTTTTTCCACTATTACCCTCTTAGCGCTCCGAATGTAAACTTGCATTTTCTACAGAAAGAGTGTTCAGAACTGCGCAATCAAAAGTATGGTTTAACTCTGTTAGCTTAATGAACATATCAGAAATAAGTTTCACACAATGCTTCTGTGTAGTTTTTATTTGAAGATATTATTTTTCCCAAAAGAGGCCTCTTAGCGCTCAGAATGACCAATTGCAGTTTCTACAGAAAGAGTGTTTCAGAACGGCTCAATCAAAAGTAAGGTTCAACTCTGTTAGTTGAATGCACAGAACAGAAAGAAGTTTCATACAATGCTTCTGTGTAGTTTATATTTGAACATATTCTTTTTTCCACTATTACCCACTTAGTGCTACGAATGTCCAGTTGCATTTTCTACAGACAGAGTGTTTCAAAACTGCTCAATCAAAAGTATGGTTTAACTCTGTTAGCTGAATGCTCAGATCAGAAAGAAGTTTCACAGAATGCTTCTGTGTAGTTTATATTTGAATATATTCCTTTTTCCACTACTACTCTCTTAGCGCTCCAAATGTCCAGTTGCATTTTCTACAGAAAGAGTGTTCAGATCTGCTCAATCAAAAGTATGGTTTAACTCTGTTAGCTGAATGCACAGATCAGAAAGAAGTTTCACAGAATGATTCTGTTTAGTTTATATTTGTAGACATTCCTTTTTCCACTATTACCCTCTTAGCGCTCCGAATCTCCAATTGCATTTTCTACAGAAAGAGTGTTTCAGAACGGCTCAAACAAAACTAAGGTTCAAATCTTTTAGTTGAACAAACAGAACAGAAATAAGTTTCACACAATGCTTCTGTGTAGTTTTTATTTGAAGATATTATTTTCCCCAATAGAGGCCTCTTAGCGCTCAGAATGTCCAATTGCAGTTTCTACAGAAAGAGTGTTTCAGAACGGCTCAATCAAACGTAAGGTTCAACTCTGTTAGTTGAATGCACAGAACAGAAAGTAGTTTCATACAATGTTTCTGTGTAGTTTATATTTGAACATATTCTTTTTTCCACTATTACCCACTTAGCGCTACGAATGTCCCGTTGCATTTTCTGCAGACAGAGTGTTTCAAAACTGCTCAATCAAAAGTATGGTTTAACTCTGTTAGCTGAATGCTCAGATCAGAAAGAAGTTTCACAGAATGCTTCTGTGTAGTTTATATTTGAATATATTCCTTTTTCCACTACTACTCTCTTAGCGCTCCAAATGTCCAGTTGCATTTTCTACAGAAAGAGTGTTCAGATCTCCTCAAACAAAAGTATGGTTTAACTCTGTTAGCTGAATGCACAGATCAGAAAGAAGTTTCACAGAATGATTCTGTGTAGTTTATATTTGGAGACATTCCTTTTTCCACTATTACCCTCTTAGCGCTCCGAATCTCCACTTGCATTTTCTACAGAAAGAGTGTTTCAGAACGGCTCAATCAAAACTAAGGTTCAACACTTTTAGTTGAACAAACAGAACAGAAAGAATTTTCACACAATTCTTCTGTGTAGTTTTTATTTGTAGACATTCTTTTTCCCAATATAGGCCTCTTACCGCTCAGAATGTCCAATTGCAGTTTCTACAGAAAGAGTGTTTCAGAACGGCTCAATCAAAAGTAAGGTTCAACTCTGTTAGTTGAATGCACAGTACAGAAAGAAGTTTCATACAATGCTTCTGTGTAGTTTATATTTGAACATATTCTTTTTTCCACTATTACCCACTTAGCGCTACGAATGTCCAGTTGCATTTTCTACAGACAGAGTGTTTCAAAACTGCTCAATCAAAAGTATGGTTTAACTCTGTTAGCTGAATGCTCAGATCAGAAAGAAGTTTCACAGAATGCTTCTGTGTAGTTTATATTTGAATATATTCCTTTTTCCACTACTACGCTCTTAGCGCTCCAAATGTCCAGTTGCATTTTCTACAGAAAGAGTGTTCAGATCTGCTCAATCAAAAGTATGGTTTAACTCTGTTAGCTGAATGCACAGATCAGAAAGAAGTTTCACCGAATGATTCTGTGTAGTTTATATTTGAAGACATTCCTTTTTCCACTGTTACCCTCTTAGCGCTCCGAATCTCCACTTGCATTTTCTACAAAAAGAGTGTTTCATAACTGCTCAATCAAAAATATGTTTTATCTCTGTTAACTGAATTTACAGATCAGAAATAAGTTTCACAGAATGCATCTGTGTAGTTTTTATTTGAAGATATTCTTTTTCCCAATGTAGGCCTCTTAGCGCTTAGCATGTCCAATTGCAGTTTCTACAGAAAGAGTGTTTCAGAACGGCTCAATCAAAAGTAAGGTTCAACTCTGTTAGTTGAATGCACAGAACAGAAAGAATTTTCACAGAATGCTACTGTGTAGTTTATATTTAAATATATTCCTTTTTCCACTATTACCCTCTTAGCGCTCCGAATGTAAACTTGCATTTTCTACAGAAAGAGTGTTCAGAACTGCGCAATCAAAAGTATGGTTTAACTCTGTTAGCTTAATGAACATATCAGAAATAAGTTTCACACAATGCTTCTGTGTAGTTTTTATTTGAAGATATTATTTTTCCCAAAAGAGGCCTCTTAGCGCTCAGAATGACCAATTGCAGTTTCTACAGAAAGAGTGTTTCAGAACGGCTCAATCAAAAGTAAGGTTCAACTCTGTTAGTTGAATGCACAGAACAGAAAGAAGTTTCATACAATGCTTCTGTGTAGTTTATATTTGAACATATTCTTTTTTCCACTATTACCCACTTAGTGCTACGAATGTCCAGTTGCATTTTCTACAGACAGAGTGTTTCAAAACTGCTCAATCAAAAGTATGGTTTAACTCTGTTAGCTGAATGCTCAGATCAGAAAGAAGTTTCACAGAATGCTTCTGTGTAGTTTATATTTGAATATATTCCTTTTTCCACTACTACTCTCTTAGCGCTCCAAATGTCCAGTTGCATTTTCTACAGAAAGAGTGTTCAGATCTGCTCAATCAAAAGTATGGTTTAACTCTGTTAGCTGAATGCACAGATCAGAAAGAAGTTTCACAGAATGATTCTGTTTAGTTTATATTTGTAGACATTCCTTTTTCCACTATTACCCTCTTAGCGCTCCGAATCTCCAATTGCATTTTCTACAGAAAGAGTGTTTCAGAACGGCTCAAACAAAACTAAGGTTCAAATCTTTTAGTTGAACAAACAGAACAGAAATAAGTTTCACACAATGCTTCTGTGTAGTTTTTATTTGAAGATATTATTTTCCCCAATAGAGGCCTCTTAGCGCTCAGAATGTCCAATTGCAGTTTCTACAGAAAGAGTGTTTCAGAACGGCTCAATCAAACGTAAGGTTCAACTCTGTTAGTTGAATGCACAGAACAGAAAGTAGTTTCATACAATGTTTCTGTGTAGTTTATATTTGAACATATTCTTTTTTCCACTATTACCCACTTAGCGCTACGAATGTCCCGTTGCATTTTCTGCAGACAGAGTGTTTCAAAACTGCTCAATCAAAAGTATGGTTTAACTCTGTTAGCTGAATGCTCAGATCAGAAAGAAGTTTCACAGAATGCTTCTGTGTAGTTTATATTTGAATATATTCCTTTTTCCACTACTACTCTCTTAGCGCTCCAAATGTCCAGTTGCATTTTCTACAGAAAGAGTGTTCAGATCTCCTCAAACAAAAGTATGGTTTAACTCTGTTAGCTGAATGCACAGATCAGAAAGAAGTTTCACAGAATGATTCTGTGTAGTTTATATTTGGAGACATTCCTTTTTCCACTATTACCCTCTTAGCGCTCCGAATCTCCACTTGCATTTTCTACAGAAAGAGTGTTTCAGAACGGCTCAATCAAAACTAAGGTTCAACACTTTTAGTTGAACAAACAGAACAGAAAGAATTTTCACACAATTCTTCTGTGTAGTTTTTATTTGTAGACATTCTTTTTCCCAATATAGGCCTCTTACCGCTCAGAATGTCCAATTGCAGTTTCTACAGAAAGAGTGTTTCAGAACGGCTCAATCAAAAGTAAGGTTCAACTCTGTTAGTTGAATGCACAGTACAGAAAGAAGTTTCATACAATGCTTCTGTGTAGTTTATATTTGAACATATTCTTTTTTCCACTATTACCCACTTAGCGCTACGAATGTCCAGTTGCATTTTCTACAGACAGAGTGTTTCAAAACTGCTCAATCAAAAGTATGGTTTAACTCTGTTAGCTGAATGCTCAGATCAGAAAGAAGTTTCACAGAATGCTTCTGTGTAGTTTATATTTGAATATATTCCTTTTTCCACTACTACGCTCTTAGCGCTCCAAATGTCCAGTTGCATTTTCTACAGAAAGAGTGTTCAGATCTGCTCAATCAAAAGTATGGTTTAACTCTGTTAGCTGAATGCACAGATCAGAAAGAAGTTTCACCGAATGATTCTGTGTAGTTTATATTTGAAGACATTCCTTTTTCCACTGTTACCCTCTTAGCGCTCCGAATCTCCTCTTGCATTTTCTACAAAAAGAGTGTTTCATAACTGCTCAATCAAAAATATGTTTTATCTCTGTTAACTGAATTTACAGATCAGAAATAAGTTTCACAGAATGCATTTGTGTAGTTTTTATTTGAAGATATTCTTTTTACCAATGTAGGCCTCTTAGCGCTTAGCATGTCCAATTGCAGTTTCTACAGAAAGAGTGTTTCAGAACGGCTCAATCAAAAGTAAGGTTCAACTCTGTTAGTTGAATGCACAGAACAGAAAGAATTTTCACAGAATGCTACTGTGTAGTTTATATTTGAATATATTCCTTTTTCCACTATTACCCTCTTAGCGCTCCGAATGTCCACTTGCATTTTTTACAGAAAGAGTGTTCAGAACTGCGCAATCAAAAGTATGGTTTAACTCTGTTAGCTTAATGAACATATCAGAAATAAGTTTCTCACAATGCTTCTCTGTAGTTTTTATTTGAAGATATTATTTTTCCCAATAGAGGCCTCTTAGCGCTCAGAATGTCCAATTGCAGTTTCTACAGAAAGAGTGTTTCAGAACGGCTCAATCAAAAGTAAGGTTCAACTCTGTTAGTTGAATGCACAGAACAGAAAGAAGTTTCATACAATGCTTCTGTGTAGTTTATATTTGAACATATTCTTTTTTCCACTATTACCCACTTAGCGCTACGAATGTCCCGTTGCATTTTCTACAGACAGAATGTTTCAAAACTGCTCAATCAAAAGTATGGTTTAACTCTGTTAGCTGAATGCTCAGATCAGAAAGAAGTTTCACAGAATGCTTCTGTGTAGTTTATATTTGAATATATTACTTTTTCCACTACTACTCTCCTAGCGCTCCAAATGTCCAGTTGCATTTTCTACAGAAAGAGTGTTCAGATCTCCTCAATCAAAAGTATGGTTTAATTCTGTTAGCTGAATGCACAGATCAGAAAGAAGTTTCACAGAATGATTCTGTTTAGTTTATATTTGTAGACATTCCTTTTTCCACTATTACCCTCTTAGCGCTCCGAATCTCCACTTGCATTTTCTACAGAAAGAGTGTTTCAGAACGGCTCAACCAAAACTAAGGTTCAACTCTTTTAGTTGAACAAACAGAACAGAAATAAGTTTCACACAATGCTTCTGTGTAGTTTTTATTTGAAGATATTATTTTCCCCAATAGAGGCCTCTTAGCGCTCAGAATGTCCAATTGCAGTTTCTACAGAAAGAGTGTTTCAGAACGGCTCAATCAAAAGTAAGGTTCAACTCTGTTAGTTGAATGCACAGAACAGAAAGTAGTTTCATACAATGTTTCTGTGTAGTTTATATTTGAACATATTCTTTTTTCCACTATTACCCACTTAGCGCTACGAATGTCCCGTTGCATTTTCTGCAGACAGAGTGTTTCAAAACTGCTCAATCAAAAGTATGGTTTAACTCTGTTAGCTGAATTCTCAGATCAGAAAGAAGTTTCACAGAATGCTTCTGTGTAGTTTATATTTGAATATATTCCTTTTTCCACTACTACTCTCTTAGCGCTCCAAATGTCCAGTTGCATTTTCTACAGAAAGAGTGTTCAGATCTCCTCAAACAAAAGTATGGTTTAACTCTGTTAGCTGAATGCACAGATCAGAAAGAAGTTTCACAGAATTATTCTGTGTAGTTTATATTTGGAGACATTCCTTTTTCCACTATTACCCTCTTAGCGCTCCGAATCTCCACTTGCATTTTCTACAGAAAGAGTGTTTCAGAACGGCTCAATCAAAACTAAGGTTCAACACTTTTAGTTGAACAAACAGAACAGAAAGAATTTTCACACAATTCTTCTGTGTAGTTTTTATTTGTAGACATTCTTTTTCCCAATATAGGCCTCTTACCGCTCAGAATGTCCAATTGCAGTTTCTACAGAAAGAGTGTTTCAGAACGGCTCAATCAAAAGTAAGGTTCAACTCTGTTAGTTGAATGCACAGTACAGAAAGAAGTTTCATACAATGCTTCTGTGTAGTTTATATTTGAACATATTCTTTTTTCCACTATTACCCACTTAGCGCTACGAATGTCCAGTTGCATTTTCTACAGACAGAGTGTTTCAAAACTGCTCAATCAAAAGTATGGTTTAACTCTGTTAGCTGAATGCTCAGATCAGAAAGAAGTTTCACAGAATGCTTCTGTGTAGTTTATATTTGAATATATTCCTTTTTCCACTACTACGCTCTTAGCGCTCCAAATGTCCAGTTGCATTTTCTACAGAAAGAGTGTTCAGATCTGCTCAATCAAAAGTATGGTTTAACTCTGTTAGCTGAATGCACAGATCAGAAAGAAGTTTCACCGAATGATTCTGTGTAGTTTATATTTGAAGACATTCCTTTTTCCACTGTTACCCTCTTAGCGCTCCGAATCTCCTCTTGCATTTTCTACAAAAAGAGTGTTTCATAACTGCTCAATCAAAAATATGTTTTATCTCTGTTAACTGAATTTACAGATCAGAAATAAGTTTCACAGAATGCATTTGTGTAGTTTTTATTTGAAGATATTCTTTTTACCAATGTAGGCCTCTTAGCGCTTAGCATGTCCAATTGCAGTTTCTACAGAAAGAGTGTTTCAGAACGGCTCAATCAAAAGTAAGGTTCAACTCTGTTAGTTGAATGCACAGAACAGAAAGAATTTTCACAGAATGCTACTGTGTAGTTTATATTTGAATATATTCCTTTTTCCACTATTACCCTCTTAGCGCTCCGAATGTCCACTTGCATTTTTTACAGAAAGAGAGTTCAGAACTGCGCAATCAAAAGTATGGTTTAACTCTGTTAGCTTAATGAACATATCAGAAATAAGTTTCTCACAATGCTTCTCTGTAGTTTTTATTTGAAGATATTATTTTTCCCAATAGAGAACTCTTAGCGCTCAGAATGTCCAATTGCAGTTTCTACAGAAAGAGTGTTTCAGAACGGCTCAATCAAAAGTAAGGTTCAACTCTGTTAGTTGAATGCACAGAACAGAAAGAAGTTTCATACAATGCTTCTGTGTAGTTTATATTTGAACATATTCTTTTTTCCACTATTACCCACTTAGCGCTACGAATGTCCCGTTGCATTTTCTACAGACAGAGTGTTTCAAAACTGCTCAATCAAAAGTATGGTTTAACTCTGTTAGCTGAATGCTCAGATCAGAAAGAAGTTTCACAGAATGCTTCTGTGTAGTTTATATTTGAATATATTCCTTTTTCCACTACTACTCTCTTAGGGCTCCAAATGTCCAGTTGCATTTTCTACAGAAAGAGTGTTCAGATCTGCTCAATCAAAAGTATGGTTTAACTCTGTTAGCTGAATGCACAGATCAGAAAGAAGTTTCACCGAATGATTCTGTGTAGTTTATATTTGGAGACATTCCTTTTTCCACTATTACCCTCTTAGCGCTCCGAATCTCCACTTGCATTTTCTACAGAAAGATTGTTTCAGAACGGCTCAATCAAAACTAAGGTTCAACTCTTTTAGTTGAACAAACAGAACAGAAAGAAGTTTCACACAATTCTTCTGTGTAGTTTTTATTTGTAGACATTCATTTTCCCAATATAGGCCTCCTAGCGCTCAGAATGTCCAATTGCAGTTTCTACAGAAAGAGTGTTTCAGAACGGCTCAATCAAAAGTAAGGTTCATCTCTGTTAGTTGAATGCACAGAACAGAAAGAAGTCTCATACAATGCTTCTGTGTAGTTTATATTTGAACATATTCTTTTTTCCACTATTACCCACTTAGCGCTACGAATGTCCAGTTGCATTTTCTACAGACAGAGTGTTTCAAAACTGTTCAATCAAAAGTATGGTTTAACTCTGTTAGCTGAATGCTCAGATCAGAAAGAAGTTTCACAGAATGCTTCTGTGTAGTTTATATTTGAATATATTCCTTTTTCCACTACTACGCTCTTAGCGCTCCAAATGTGCAGTTGCATTTTCTACAGAAAGAGTGTTCAGATCTGCTCAATCAAAAGTATGGTTTAACTCTGTTAGCTGAATGCACAGATCAGAAAGCAGTTTCACCGAATGATTCTGTGTAGTTTATATTTGAAGACATTCCTTTTTCCACTGTTACCCTCTTAGCGCTCGGAATCTCCACTTGCATTTTCTACAAAAAGAGTGTTTCATAACTGCTCAATCAAAAATATGTTTTATCTCTGTTAACTGAATTTACAGATCAGAAATAAGTTTCACAGAATGTATCTGTGTAGTTTTTATTTGAAGATATTCTTTTTCCCAATGTAGGCCTCTTAGCGCTTAGCATGTCCAATTGCAGTTTCTACAGAAAGAGTGTTTCAGAACGGCTCAATCAAAAGTAAGGTTCAACTCTGTTAGTTGAATGCACAGAACAGAAAGGATTTTCACAGAATGCTACTGTGTAGTTTATATTTGAATATATTCCTTTTTCCACTATTACCCTCTTAGCGCTCCGAATGTCCACTTGCATTTTCTACAGAAAGAGTGTTCAGAACTGCGCAATCAAAAGTATGGTTTAACTCTGTTAGCTTAATGAACATATCCCAAATAAGTTTCAGACAATGCTTCTGTGTAGTTTTTAATTGAAGATATTATTTTTCCCAATAGAGGCCTCTTAGCACTCAGAATGTCCAATTGCAGTTTCTACAGAAAGAGTGTTTAAGAAAGGCTCAATAAAATGTAAGGTTCAACCCTGTTAGTTGAATGCACAGAACAGAAAGAAGTTTCATACAATGCTTCTGTGTAGTTTATATTTGAACATATTCTTTTTTCCACTATTACCCACTTAGCGCTACGAATGTCCCGTTGCATTTTCTACAGACAGAGTGTTTGAAAACTGCTCAATCAAAAGTATGGTTTAACTCTGTTAGCTGAATGCTCAGATCAGAAAGAAGTTTCACAGAATGCTTCTGTGTAGTTTATATTTGAATATATTCCTTTTTCCACTACTACTCTCTTAGCGCTCCAAATGTCCAGTTGCATTTTCTACAGAAAGAGTGTTCAGATCTGCTCAATCAAAAGTATGGTTTAACTCTGTTAGCTGAATGCACAGATCAGAAAGAAGTTTCACAGAATGATTCTGTGTAGTTTATATTTGGAGACATTCCTTTTTCCACTATTACCCTCTTAGCCCTTCGAATCTCCACTTGCATTTTCTACAGAAAGAGTGTTTCAGAAGGGCTCAATCAAAACTAAGGTTCAACTCTTTTAGTTGAACAAACAGAACAGAAAGAAGTTTCACACAATTCTTCTGTGTAGTTTTTATTTGAAGACATTCTTTTTCCCAATATAGGCCTCTTAGCGCTCAGAATGTCCAATTGCAGTTTCTACAGAAAGAGTGTTTCAGAACGGCTCAATCAAAAGTAAGGTTCAACTCTGTTAGTTGAATGCACAGAACAGAAAGAAGTTTCATACAATGCTTCTGTGTAGTTTATATTTGAACATATTCTTTTTTCCACTATTACCCACTTAGCGCTACGAATTTCCAGTTGCATTTTCTACAGACAGAGTGTTTCAAAACTGCTCAATCAAAAGTATGTTTTAACTCTGTTAGCTGAATGCTCAGATCAGAAAGAAGTTTCACAGAATGCTTCTGTGTAGTTTATATTTGAATATATTCCTTTTTCCACTACTACTCTCTTAGCGCTCCAAATGTCCAGTTGCATTTTCTACAGAAAGAGTGTTCAGATCTGCTCAATCAAAAGTATGTTTTAACTCTGTTAGCTGAATGCACAGATCAGAAAGAAGTTTCACAGAATGATTCTGTGTAGTTTATATTTGGAGACATTCCTTTTTCCACTATTACCCTCTTAGCGCTTCGAATCTCCACTTGCATTTTCTACAGAAAGAGTGTTTCAGAAGGGCTCAATCAAAACTAAGATTCAACTCTTTTAGTTGAACAAACAGAACAGAAAGAAGTTTCACACAATGCTTCTGTGTAGTTTTTATTTGAAGATATTATTTTTCCCAATAGAGGCCTCTTAGCACTCAGAATGTCCAATTGCAGTTTCTACAGAAAGAGTGTTTCAGAACGGCTCAATCAAAAGTAAGGTTCAACTCTGTTAGTTGAATGCACAGAACAGAAAGAAGTTTCATACAATGCTTCTGTGTAGTTTATATTTGAACATATTCTTTTTTCCACTATTACCCACTTGGCGCTACGAATGTCCAGTTGCATTTTCTACAGACAGAGTGTTTCAAAACTGCTCAATCAAAAGTATGGTTTAACTCTGTTAGCTGAATGCTCAGATCAGAAAGAAGTTTCACAGAATGCTTCTGTGTAGTTTATATTTGAATATATTCCTTTTTCCACTACTACTCTCTTAGAGCTCCAAATGTCCAGTTGCATTTTCTACAGAAAGAGTGTTCAGATCTGCTCAATCAAAAGTATGGTTTAACTCTGTTAGCTGAATGCACAGATCAGAAAGAAGTTTCACAGAATGATTCTGTGTAGTTTATATTTGGAGACATTCCTTTTTCCACTATTACCCTCTTAGCGCTCCGAATCTCCACTTGCATTTTCTACAGAAAGAGTGTTTCAGAACGGTTCAATCAAAACTAAGGTTCAACTCTTTTAGTTGAAAAAACAGAACAGAAAGAAGTTTCACACAATTCTTCTGTGTAGTTTTTATTTGTAGACATTCTTTTTCCCAATATAGGCCTCTTAGCGCTCAGAATGCCCAATTGCAGTTTCTACAGAAAGAGTGTTTCAGAACGGCTCAATCAAAAGTAAGGTTCAACTCTGTTAGTTGAATGCACAGAACAGAAAGAAGTTTCATACAATGATTCTGTGTAGTTTATATTTGAACATATTCTTTTTTCCACTATTACCCACTTAGCGCTACGTATGTCCAGTTGCATTTTCTACAGACAGAGTGTTTCAAAACTGCTCAATCAAAAGTATGGTTTAACTCTGTTAGCTGAATGCTCAGATCAGAAAGAAGTTTCACAGAATGCTTCTGTGTAGTTTATATTTGAATATATTCCTTTTTCCACTACTACGCTCTTAGCGCTCCAAATGTCCAGTTGCATTTTCTACAGAAAGAGTGTTCAGATCTGCTCAATCAAAAGTATGGTTTAACTCTGTTAGCTGAATGCACAGATCAGAAAGAAGTTTCACCGAATGATTCTGTGTAGTTTATATTTGAAGACATTCCTTTTTCCACTATTACCCCCTTAGCGCTCCGAATCTCCACTTGCATTTTCTACAAAAAGAGTGTTTCATAACTGCTCAATCAAAAATATGTTTTATCTCTGTTAACTGAATTTACAGATCAGAAATAAGTTTCACAGAATGCATCTGTGTAGTTTTTATTTGAAGATATTCTTTTTCCCAATGTAGGCCTCTTAGCGCTTAGCATGTCCAATTGCAGTTTCTACAGAAAGAGTGTTTCAGAACGGCGCAATCAAAAGTAAGGTTCAACTCTGTTAGTTGAATGCACAGAACAGAAAGAATTTTCACAGAATGCTACTGTGTAGTTTATATTTAAATATATTCCTTTTTCCACTATTACCCTCTTAGCGCTCCGAATGTCCACTTGCATTTTCTACAGAAAGAGTGTTCAGAACTGCGCAATCAAAAGTATGGTTTAACTCTGTTAGCTTAATGAACATATCAGAAATAAGTTTCACACAATGCTTCTGTGTAGTTTTTATTTGAAGATATTATTTTTCCCAAAAGAGGCCTCTTAGCGCTCAGAATGTCCAATTGCAGTTTCTACAGAAAGAGTGTTTCAGAACGGCTCAATCAAAAGTAAGGTTCAACTCTGTTAGTTGAATGCACAGAACAGAAAGAAGTTTCATACAATGCTTCTGTGTAGTTTATATTTGAACATATTCTTTTTTCCACTATTACCCACTTAGCGCTACGAATGTCCAGTTTCATTTTCTACAGACAGAGTGTTTCAAAACTGCTCAATCAAAAGTATGGTTTAACTCTGTTAGCTGAATGCTCAGATCAGAAAGAAGTTTCACAGAATGCTTCTGTGTAGTTTATATTTGAATATATTCCTTTTTCCACTACTACTCTCTTAGCGCTCCAAATGTCCAGTTGCATTTTCTACAGAAAGAGTGTTCAGATCTGCTCAATCAAAAGTATGGTTTAACTCTGTTAGCTGAATGCACAGATCAGAAAGATGTTTCACACAATGATTCTGTGTAGTTTATATTTGGAGACATTCCTTTTTCCACTATTACCCTCTTAGCGCTCCGAATCTCCACTTGCATTTTCTACAGAAAGAGTGTTTCAGAACGGCTCAATCAAAACTAAGGTTCAACTCTTTTAGTTGAACAAACAGAACAGAAAGAAGTTTCACACAATTCTTCTGTGTAGTTTTTATTTGTAGACATTCTTTTTCCCAATATAGGCCTCTTAGCGCTCAGAATGTCCAATTGCAGTTTCTACAGAAAGAGTGTTTCAGAACGGCTCAATCAAAATTAAGGTTCAACTCTGTTAGTTGAATGCACAGAACAGAAAGAAGTTTCATACAATGCTTCTGTGTAGTTTATATTTGAACATATTCTTTTTTCCACTATTACCCACTTAGCGCTACGAATGTCCAGTTGCATTTTCTACAGACAGAGTGTTTCAAAACTGCTCAATCAAAAGTATGGTTTAACTCTGTTAGCTGAATGCTCAGATCAGAAAGAAGTTTCACAGAATGCTTCTGTGTAGTTTATATTTGAATATATTCCTTTTTCCACTACTACGCTCTTATCGCTCCAAATGTCCAGTTGCATTTTCTACAGAAAGAGTGTTCAGATCTGCTCAATCAAAAGTATGGTTTAACTCTGTTAGCTGAATGCACAGATCAGAAAGAAGTTTCACCGAATGATTCTGTGTAGTTTATATTTGAAGACATTCCTTTTTCCACTATTACCCTCTTAGCACTCTGAATCTCCACTTGCATTTTCTACAAAAAGAGTGTTTCATAACTGCTCAATCAAAAATATGTTTTATCTCTGTTAACTGAATTTACAGATCAGAAATAAGTTTCACAGAATGCATCTGTGTAGTTTTTATTTGAAGATATTCTTTTTCCCAATGTAGGCCTCTTAGCGCTTAGCAGGTCCAAATGCAGTTTCTACAGAAAGAGTGTTTCAGAACGGCTCAATCAAAAGTAAGGTTCAACTCTGTTAGTTGAATGCACAGAACAGAAAGAATTTTCACAGAATGCTACTGTGTAGTTTATATTTGAATATATTCCTTTTTCCGCTCTTACCCTCTTAGCGCTCCGAATGTCCACTTGCATTTTCTACAGAAAGAGTGTTCAGAACTGCGCAATCAAAAGTATGGTTTAACTCTGTTAGCTTAATGAACATATCAGAAATAAGTTTCTCACAATGCTTCTGTGTAGTTTTTATTTGAAGATATTATTTTTCCCAATAGAGGCCTCTTAGCGCTCAGAATGTCCAATTGCAGTTTCTACAGAAAGAGTGTTCCAGAACGGCTCAATCAAAAGTAAGGTTCAACTCTGTTAGTTGAATGCACAGAACAGAAAGAAGTTTCATACAATGCTTCTGTGTAGTTTATATTTGAACATATTCTTTTTTCCACTATTACCCACTTAGCGCTACGAATGTCCAGTTGCATTTTCTACAGACAGAGTGTTTCAAAACTGCTCAATCAAAAGTATGGTTTAACTCTGTTAGCTGAATTCTCAGATCAGAAAGAAATTTCACAGAATGCTTCTGTGTAGTTTATATTTGAATATATTCCTTTTTCCACTACTACTCTCTTAGCGCTCCAAATGTCCAGTTGCATTTTCTACAGAAAGAGTGTTCAGATCTGCTCAATCAAAAGTATGGTTTAACTCTGTTAGCTGAATGCACAGATCAGAAAGAAGTTTCACAGAATGATTCTGTGTAGTTTATATTTGGAGACATTCCTTTTTCCACTATTACCCTCTTAGCGCTCCGAATCTCCACTTGCATTTTCTACAGAAAGAGTGTTTCAGAACGGCTCAATCAATACTAAGGTTCAACTCTTTTAGTTGAACAAACAGAACAGAAAGAAGTTTCACACAATTCTTCTGTGTAGTTTTTATTTGTAGACATTCTTTTTCCCAATATAGGCCTCTTAGCGCTCAGAATGTCCAATTGCAGTTTCTACAGGAAGAGTGTTTCAGAACGGCTCAATCAAAAGTAAGGTTCAACTCTGTTAGTTGAATGCACAGAACAGAAAGAAGTTTCATACAATGCTTCTGTGTAGTTTATATTTGAACATATTCTTTTTTCCACTATTACCCACTTAGCGCTACGAATGTCCAGTTGCATTTTCTACAGACAGAGTGTTTCAAAACTGCTCAATCAAAAGTATGGTTTAACTCTGTTAGCTGAATGCTCAGATCAGAAAGAAGTTTCACAGAATGCTTCTGTGTAGTTTATATTTGAATATATTCCTTTTTCCACTACTACGCTCTTAGCGCTCCAAATGTCCAGTTGCATTTTCTACAGAAAGAGTGTTCAGATCTGCTCAATCAAAAGTATGGTTTAACTCTGTTAGCTGAATGCACAGATCAGAAAGAAGTTTCACCGAATGATTCTGTGTAGTTTATATTTGAAGACATTCCTTTTTCCACTATTACCCTCTTAGCGCTCCGAATCTCCACTTGCATTTTCTACAAAAAGAGTGTTTCATAACTGCTCAATCAAAAATATGTTTTATCTCTGTTAACTGAATTTACAGATCAGAAATAAGTTTCACAGAATGCATCTGTGTAGTTTTTATTTGAAGATATTCTTTTTCCCAATGTAGGCCTCTTAGCGCTTAGCATGTCCAAATGCAGTTTCTACAGAAAGAGTGTTTCAGAACGGCTCAATCAAAAGTAAGGTTCAACTCTGTTAGTTGAATGCACAGAACAGAAAGAATTTTCACAGAATGCTACTGTGTAGTTTATATTTGAATATATTCCTTTTTCCACTATTACCCTCTTAGCGCTCCGAATGTCCACTTGCATTTTCTACAGAAAGAGTGTTCAGAACTGCGCAATCAAAAGTATGGTTTAACTCTGTTAGCTTAATGAACATATCAGAAATAAGTTTCTCACAATGCTTCTGTGTAGTTTTTATTTGAAGATATTATTTTTCCCAATAGAGGCCTCTTAGCGCTCAGAATGTCCAATTGCAGTTTCTACAGAAAGAGTGTTTCAGAACGGCTCAATCAAAAGTAAGGTTCAACTCTGTTAGTTGAATGCACAGAACAGAAAGAAGTTTCATACAATGCTTCTGTGTAGTTTATATTTGAACATATTCTTTTTTCCACTATTACCCACTTAGCGCTACGAATGTCCCGTTGCATTTTCTACAGACAGAGTGTTTCAAAACTGCTCAATCAAAAGTATGGTTTAACTCTGTTAGCTGAATGCTCAGATCAGAAAGAAGTTTCACAGAATGCTTCTGTGTAGTTTATATTTGAATATATTACTTTTTCCACTACTACTCTCCTAGCGCTCCAAATGTCCAGTTGCATTTTCTACAGAAAGAGTGTTCAGATCTCCTCAATCAAAAGTATGGTTTAATTCTGTTAGCTGAATGCACAGATCAGAAAGAAGTTTCACAGAATGATTCTGTGTAGTTTATATTTGGAGACATTCCTTTTTCCACTATTACCCTCTTAGCGCTCCGAATCTCGACTTGCATTTTCTACAGAAAGAGTGTTTCAGAACGGCTCAACCAAAACTAAAGTTCAACTCTTTTAGTTGAACAAACAGAACAGAAAGAAGTTTCACACAATTCTTCTGTGTAGTTTTTATTTGTAGACATTCTTTTTCCCAATATAGGCCTCTTAGCGCTCAGAATGTCCAATTGCAGTTTCTACAGAAAGAGTGTTTCAGAACGGCTCAATCAAAAGTAAGGTTCAACTCTGTTAGTTGAATGCACAGAACAGAAAGAAGTTTCATACAATGCTTCTGTGTAGTTTATATTTGAATATATTCTTTTTTCCACTATTACCCACTTAGCGCTACGAATGTCCAGTTGCATTTTCTACAGACAGAGTGTTTCAAAACTGCTCAATCAAAAGTATGGTTTAAATCTGTTAGCTGAATGCTCAGATCAGAAAGCAGTTTCACAGAATGCTTCTCTGTAGTTTATATTTGAATATATTCCTTTTTCCACTACTACGCTCTTAGCGCTCCAAATGTCCAGTTGCATTTTCTACAGAAAGAGTGTTCAGATCTGCTCAATCAAAAGTATGGTTTAACTCTGTTAGCTGAATGCACAGATCAGAAAGAAGTTTCACCGAATGATTCTGTGTAGTTTATATTTGAAGACATTCCTTTTTCCACTATTACCCTGTTAGCGCTCCGAATCTCCACTTGCATTTTCTACAAAAACAGTGTTTCATAACTGCTCAATCAAAAATATGTTTTATCTCTGTTAACTGAATTTACAGATCAGAAATTAGTTTCACAGAATGCATCTGTGTAGTTTTTATTTGAAGATATTCTTTTTCCCAATGTAGGCCTCTTAGCGCTTAGCATGTCCAATTGCAGTTTCTACAGAAAGAGTGTTTCAGAACGGCTCAATCAAAAGTAAGGTTCAACTCTGTTAGTTGAATGCACAGAACAGAAAGAATTTTCACACAATGCTACTGTGTAGTTTATATTTGAATATATTCCTTTTTCCACTATTACCCTCTTAGCGCTCCGAATGTCCACTTGCATTTTCTACAGAAAGAGTGTTCAGAATTGCGCAATCAAAAGTATGGTTTAACTCTGTTAGCTTAATGAACATATCAGAAATAAGTTTCACACAATGCTTCTGTGTAGTTTTTATTTGAAGATATTATTTTCCCCAATAGAGGCCTCTTAGCGCTCAGAATGTCCAATTGCAGTTTCTACAGAAAGAGTGTTTCAGAACGGCTCAATCAAAAGTAAGGTTCAACTCTGTTAGTTGAATGCACAGAACAGAAAGAAGTTTCATACAATGCTTCTGTGTAGTTTATATTTGAACATATTCTTTTTTCCACTATTACCCACTTAGCGCTACGAATGTCCAGTTGCATTTTCTACAGACAGAGTGTTTCAAAACTGCTCAATCAAAAGTATGGTTTAACTCTGTTAGCTGAATGCTCAGATCAGAAAGAAGTTTCACAGAATGCTTCTGTGTAGTTTATATTTGAATATATTACTTTTTCCACTACTACGCTCTTAGCACTCCAAATGTCCAGTTGCATTTTCTACAGAAAGAGTGTTCAGATCTGCTCAATCAAAAGTATGGTTTAACTCTGTTAGCTGAATGCACAGATCAGAAAGAAGTTTCACCGAATGATTCTGTGTAGTTTATATTTGAAGACATTCCTTTTTCCACTGTTACCCTCTTAGCGCTCCGAATCTCCTCTTGCATTTTCTACAAAAAGAGTGTTTCATAACTGCTCAATCAAAAATATGTTTTATCTCTGTTAACTGAATTTACAGATCAGAAATAAGTTTCACAGAATGCATTTGTGTAGTTTTTATTTGAAGATATTCTTTTTCCCAATGTAGGCCTCTTAGCGCTTAGCATGTCCAATTGCAGTTTCTACAGAAAGAGTGTTTCAGAACGGCTCAATCAAAAGTAAGGTTCAACTCTGTTAGTTGAATGCACAGAACAGAAAGAATTTTCACAGAATGCTACTGTGTAGTTTATATTTGAATATATTCCTTTTTCCACTATTACCCTCTTAGCGCTCCGAATGTCCACTTGCATTTTCTACAGAAAGAGTGTTCAGAACTGCGCAATCAAAAGTATGGTTTAACTCTGTTAGCTTAATGAACATATCAGAAATAAGTTTCACACAATGCTTCTGTGTAGTTTTTATTTGAAGATATTATTTTTCCCAATAGAGGCCTCTTAGCGCTCAGAATGTCCAATTGCAGTTTCTACAGAAAGAGTGTTTCAGAAAGGCTCAATCAAAGTAAGGTTCAACTCTGTTAGTTGAATGCACAGATCAGAAAGAAGTTTCATACAATGCTTCTGTGTAGTTTATATTTGAACATATTCTTTTTTCCACTATTACCCACTTAGCGCTACGAATGTCCCGTTGCATTTTCTACAGACAGAGTGTTTCAAAACTGCTCAATCAAAAGTATGGTTTAACTCTGTTAGCTGAATGCTCAGATCAGAAAGAAGTTTCACAGAATGCTTCTGTGTAGTTTATATTTGAATATATTCCTTTTTCCACTACTACTCTCTTAGCGCTCCAAATGTCCAGTTGCATTTTCTACAGAAAGAGTGTTCAGATCTGCTCAATCAAAAGTATGGTTTAACTCTGTTAGCTGAATGCACAGATCAGAAAGAAGTTTCACAGAATGATTCTGTGTAGTTTATATTTGGAGACATTCCTTTTTCCACTATTACCCTCTTAGCGCTCCGAATCTCCACTTGCATTTTCTACAGAAAGAGTGTTTCAGAACGGCTCAATCAAAACTAAGGTTCAACTCTTTTAGTTGAACAAACAGAACAGAAAGAAGTTTCACACAATTCTTCTGTGTAGTTTTTATTTGTAGACATTCTTTTTCCCAATATAGGCCTCCTAGCGCTCAGAATGACCAATTGCAGTTTCTACAGAAAGAGTGTTTCAGAACGGCTCAATCAAAAGTAAGGTTCGTCTCTGTTAGTTGAATGCACAGAACAGAAAGAAGTTTCATACAATGCTTCTGTGTAGTTTATATTTGAACATATTCTTTTTTCCACTATTACCCACTTAGCGCTACGAATGACCAGTTGCATTTTCTACAGACAGAGTGTTTCAAAACTGTTCAATCAAAAGTATGGTTTAACTCTGTTAGCTGAATGCTCAGATCAGAAAGAAGTTTCACAGAATGCTTCTGTGTAATTTATATTTGAATATATTCCTTTTTCCACTACTACGCTCTTAGCGCTCCAAATGTGCAGTTGCATTTTCTACAGAAAGAGTGTTCAGATCTGCTCAATCAAAAGTATGGTTTAACTCTGTTAGCTGAATGCACAGATCAGAAAGCAGTTTCACCGAATGATTCTGTGTAGTTTATATTTGAAGACATTCCTTTTTCCACTGTTACCCTCTTAGCGCTCGGAATCTCCACTTGTATTTTCTACAAAAAGAGTGTTTCATAACTGCTCAATCAAAAATAAGTTTTATCTCTGTTAACTGAATTTACAGATCAGAAATAAGTTTCACAGAATGCATCTGTGTAGTTTTTATTTGAAGATATTCTTTTTCCCAATGTAGGCCTCTTAGCGCTTAGCATGTCCAATTGCAGTTTCTACAGAAAGAGTGTTTCAGAACGGCTCAATCAAAAGTAAGGTTCAACTCTGTTAGTTGAATGCACAGAACAGAAAGAATTTTCACAGAATGCTACTGTGTAGTTTATATTTGAATATATTCCTTTTTCCACTATTACCCTCTTAGCGCTCCGAATGTCCACTTGCATTTTCTACAGAAAGAGTGTTCAGAACTGCGCAATCAAAAGTATGGTTTAACTCTGTTAGCTTAATGAACATATCCCAAATAAGTTTCAGACAATGCTTCTGTGTAATTTTTAATTGAAGATATTATTTTTCCCAATAGAGGCCTCTTAGCGCTCAGAATGTCCAATTGCAGTTTCTACAGAAAGAGTGTTTCAGAAAGGCTCAATCAAATGTAAGGTTCAACTCTGTTAGTTGAATGCACAGAACAGAAAGAAGTTTCATACAATGCTTCTGTGTAGTTTATATTTGAACATATTCTTTTTTCCACTATTACCCACTTAGCGCTACGAATGTCCAGTTGCATTTTCTACAGACAGATTGTTTCAAATCTGTTCAATCAAAAGTATGGTTTAACTCTGTTAGCTGAATGCTCAGATCAGAAAGAAGTTTCACAGAATGCTTCTGTGTAGTTTATATTTGGATATATTCCTTTTTCCACTACTACTCTCTTAGCGCTCCAAATGTCCAGTTGCATTTTCTACAGAAAGAGTGTTCAGATCTGCTCAATCAAAAGTATGGTTTAACTCTGTTAGCTGAATGCACAGATCAGAAAGAAGTTTCACAGAATGATTCTGTGTAGTTTATATTTGGAGACATTCCTTTTTCCACTATTACCCTCTTAGCGCTTCGAATCTCCACTTGCATTTTCTACAGAAAGAGTGTTTCAGAAGGGCTCAATCAAAACTAAGGTTCAAATCTTTTAGTTGAACAAACAGAACAGAAAGAAGTTTCACACAATGCTTCTGTGTAGTTTTTATTTGAAGATATTATTTTTCCCAATAGAGGCCTCTTAGCGCTCAGAATGTCCAATTGCAGTTTCTACAGAAAGAGTGTTTCAGAACGGCTCAATCAAAAGTAAGGTTCAACTCTGTTAGTTGAATGCACAGAACAGAAAGAAGTTTCATACAATGCTTCTGTGTAGTTTATATTTGAACATAATCTTTTTTCCACTATTACCCACTTAGCGCTACGAATGTCCAGTTGCATTTTCTACAGACAGAGTGTTTCAAAACTGCTCAATCAAAAGTATGGTTTAACTCTGTTAGCTGAATGCTCAGATCAGAAAGAAGTTTCACAGAATGCTTCTGTGTAGTTTATATTTGAATATATTCCTTTTTCCACTACTACGCTCTTAGCGCTCCAAATGTCCAGTTGCATTTTCTACAGAAAGAGTGTTCAGATGTGCTCAATCAAAAGTATGGTTTAATTCTGTTAGCTGAATGCACAGATCAGAAAGAAGTTTCACCGAATGATTCTGTGTAGTTTATATTTGAAGACATTCCTTTTTCCACTATTACCCTCTTAGCGCTCCGAATCTCCACTTGCATTTTCTACAAAAAGAGTGTTTCATAACTGCTCAATCAAAAATATGTTTTATCTCTGTTAACTGAATTTACAGATCAGAAATAAGTTTCACAGAATGCATCTGTGTATTTTTTATTTGAAGATATTCTTTTTCCCAATGTAGGCCTCTTAGCGCTTAGCATGTCCAATTGCAGTTTCTACAGAAAGAGTGTTTCAGAACGGCTCAATCAAAAGTAAGGTTCAACTCTGTTAGTTGAATGCACAGAACAGAAAGAATTTTCACAGAATGCTACTGTGTAGTTTATATTTGAATATATTCCTTTTTCCACTATTACCCTCTTAGCGCTCCGAATGTCCACTTGCATTTTTTACAGAAAGTGTGTTCAGAACTGCGCAATCAAAAGTATGGTTTAACTCTGTTAGCTTAATGAACATATCAGAAATAAGTTTCACACAATGTTTCTGTGTAGTTTTTATTTGAAGATATTATTTTTCCCAATAGAGGCCTCTTAGCGCTCAGAATGTCCAATTGCAGTTTCTACAGAAAGAGTGTTTCAGAACGGCTCAATCAAAAGTAAGGTTCAACTCTGTTAGTTGAATGCACAGAACAGAAAGAAGTTTCATACAATGCTTCTGTGTAGTTTATATTTGAACATATTCTTTTTTCCACTATTACCCACTTAGCGCTACGAATGTCCAGTTGCATTTTCTACAGACAGAGTGTTTCAAAACTGCTCAATCAAAACTATGGTTTAACTCTGTTAGCTGAATGCTCAGATCAGAAAGAAGTTTCACAGAATGCTTCTGTGTAGTTTATATTTGAATATATTCCTTTTTCCACTACTACGCTCTTAGCGCTCCAAATGTCCAGTTGCATTTTCTACAGAAAGAGTGTTCAGATCTGCTCAATCAAAAGTATGGTTTAACTCTGTTAGCTGAATGCACAGATCAGAAAGAAGTTTCACCGAATGATTCTGTGTAGTTTATATTTGAAGACATTCCTTTTTCCACTATTACCCTCTTAGCGCTCCGAATCTCCACTTGCATTTTCTACAAAAAGAGTGTTTCATAACTGCTCAATCAAAAATATGTTTTATCTGTGTTAACTGAATTTACAGATCAGAAATAAGTTTCACAGAATGCATCTGTGTAGTTTTTCTTTGAAGATATTCTTTTTCCCAATGTAGGCCTCTTAGCGCTTAGCATGTCCAATTGCAGTTTCTACAGAAAGAGTGTTTCAGAACGGCTCAATCAAAAGTAAGGTTCAACTCTGTTAGTTGAATGCACAGAACAGAAAGAATTTTCACAGAATGCTACTGTGTAGTTTATATTTGAATATATTCCTTTTTCCACTATTACCCTCTTAGCGCTCCGAATGTCCACTTGCATTTTCTACAGAAAGAGTGTTCAGAACTGCGCAATCAAAAGTATGGTTTAAATTTGTTAGCTTAATGAACATATCAGAAATAAGTTTCACACAATGCTTCTGTGTAGTTTTTATTTGAAGATATTATTTATCCCAATAGTGGCCTCTTAGCGCTCAGAATGTCCAATTGCAGTTTCTACAGAAAGAGTGTTTCAGAACGGCTCAATCAAAAGTAAGGTTCAACTCTGTTAGTTGAATGCACAGAACAGAAAGAAGTTTCATACAATGCTTCTGTGTAGTTTATATTTGAACATATTCTTTTTTCCACTATTACCCACTTAGAGCTACGAATGTCCAGTTGCATTTTCTACAGACAGAGTGTTTCAAAACTGCTCAATCAAAAGTATGGTTTAACTCTGTTAGCTGAATGCTCATATCAGAAAGAAGTTTCACAGAATGCTTCTGTGTAGTTTATATTTGAATATATTCCTTTTTCCACTACTACTCTCTTAGCGCTCCAAATGTCCAGTTGCATTTTCTACAGAAAGAGTGTTCAGATCTGCTCAATCAAAAGTATGGTTTAACTCTGTTAGCTGAATGCACAGATCAGAAAGAAGTTTCACAGAATGATTCTGTGAAGTTTATATTTGGAGACATTCCTTTTTCCACTATTACCCTCTTAGCGCTCCGAATCTCCACTTGCATTTTCTACAGAAAGAGTGTTTCAGAACGGCTCAATCAAAACTAAGGTTCAACTCTTTTAGTTGAACAAACAGAACAGAAAGAAGTTTCACACAATTCTTCTGTGTAGTTTTTATTTGTAGACATTCTTTTTCCCAATATAGGCCTCCTAGCGCTCAGAATGTCCAATTGCAGTTTCTACAGAAAGAGTGTTTCAGAACGGCTCAATCAAAAGTAAGGTTCATCTCTGTTAGTTGAATGCACAGAACAGAAAGAAGTTTCATACATTTCTTCTGTGTAGTTTATATTTGAACATATTCTTTTTTCCACTATTACCCACTTAGCGCTACGAATGTCCAGTTGCATTTTCTACAGACAGATTGTTTCAAATCTGTTCAATCAAAAGTATGGTTTAACTCTGTTAGCTGAATGCTCAGATCAGAAAGAAGTTTCACAGAATGCTTCTGTGTAGTTTATATTTGAATATATTCCTTTTTCCACTACTACGCTCTTAGCGCTCCAAATGTGCAGTTACATTTTCTACAGAAAGAGTGTTCAGATCTGCTCAATCAAAAGTATGGTTTAACTCTGTTAGCTGAATGCACAGATCAGAAAGCAGTCTCACCGAATGATTCTGTTTAGTTTATACTTGAAGACATTCCTTTTTCCACTATTACCCTCTTAGCGCTCGGAATCTCCACTTGCATTTTCTACAAAAAGAGTGTTTCATAACTGCTCAATCAAAAATATGTTTTATCTCTGTTAACTGAATTTACAGATCAGAAATAAGTTTCACAGAATGCATCTGTGTAGTTTTTATTTGAAGATATTCTTTTTCCCAATGTAGGCCTCTTAGCGCTTAGCATTTCCAATTGCAGTTTCTACAGAAAGAGTGTTTCAGAACGGCTCAATCAAAAGTAAGGTTCAACTCTGTTAGTTGAATGCACAGAACAGAAAGTATTTTCACAGAATGCTACTGTGTAGTTTATATTTGAATATATTCCTTTTTCCACTATTACCCTCTTAGCGCTCCGAATGTCCACTTGCATTTTCTACAGAAAGAGTGTTCAGAACTGCGCAATCAAAAGTATGGTTTAACTCTGTTAGCTTAATGAACATATCCCAAATAAGTTTCAGGCAATGCTTCTGTGTAATTTTTAATTGAAGTTATTATTTTTCCCAATAGAGGCCTCTTAGCGCTCAGAATGTCCAATTGCAGTTTCTACAGAAAGAGTGTTTCAGAAAGGCTCAATCAAAAGTAAGGTTCAACTCTGTTAGTTGAATGCACAGAACAGAAAGAAGTTTCATACAATGCTTCTGTGTAGTTTATATTTGAACATATTCTTTTTTCCACTATTACCCACTTAGCGCTACGAATGTCCCGTTGCATTTTCTACAGACAGAGTGTTTCAAAACTGCACAATCAAAAGTATGGTTTAACTCTGTTAGCTGAATGCTCAGACCAGAAAGAAGTTTCACAGAATGCTTCTGTGTAGTTTATATTTGAATATATTCCTTTTTCCACTACTACTCTCTTAGCGCTCCAAATGTCCATTTGCATTTTCTACAGAAAGAGTGTTCAGATCTGCTCAATCAAAAGTATGGTTTAACTCTGTTAGCTGAATGCACAGATCAGAAAGAAGTTTCACAGAATGATTCTGTGTAGTTTATATTTGGAGACATTCCTTTTTCCACTATTACCCTCTTAGCGCTCCGAATCTCCACTTGCATTTTCCACAGAAAGAGTGTTTCAGAAGGGCTCAATCAAAACTAAGGTTCAAATCTTTTAGTTGAACAAACAGAACAGAAAGAAGTTTCACACAATGCTTCTGTGTAGTTTTTATTTGAAGATATTATTTTTCCCAATAGAGGCCTCTTAGCGCTCAGAATGTCCAATTGCAGTTTCTACAGAAAGAGTGTTTCAGAACGGCTCAATCAAAAGTAAGGTTCAACTCTGTTAGTTGAATGCACAGAACAGAAAGAAGTTTCATACAATGCTTCTGTGTAGTTTATATTTGAACATATTCTTTTTTCCACTATTACCCACTTAGCGCTACGAATGTCCATTTGCATTTTCTACAGACAGAGTGTTTCAAAACTGCTCAATCAAAAGTATGGTTTAAGTCTGTTAGCTGAATGCTCAGATCAGAAAGAAGTTTCACAGAATGCTTCTGTGTAGTTTATATTTGAATATATTCCTTTTTCCACTTCTACGCTCTTAGCGCTCCAAATGTCCAGTTGCATTTTCTACAGAAAGAGTGTTCAGATCTGCTCAATCAAAAGTATGGTTTAACTCTGTTAGCTGAATGCACAGATCAGAAAGAAGTTTCACCGAATGATTCTGTGTAGTTTATATTTGAAGACATTCCTTTTTCCACTATTACCCTCTTAGCGCTCCGAATCTCCACTTGCATTTTCTACAAAAAGAGTGTTTCATAACTGCTCAATCAAAAATATGTTTTATCTCTGTTAACTGAATTTACAGATCAGAAATAAGTTTCACAGAATGCATCTGTGTAGTTTTTATTTGAAGATATTCTTTTTCCCAATGTAGGCCTCTTAGCGCTTAGCATTTCCAATTGCAGTTTCTACAGAAAGAGTGTTTCAGAACGGCTCAATCAAAAGTAAGGTTCAACTCTGTTAGTTGAATGCACAGAACAGAAAGTATTTTCACAGAATGCTACTGTGTAGTTTATATTTGAATATATTCCTTTTTCCACTATTACCCTCTTAGCGCTCCGAATGTCCACTTGCATTTTCTACAGAAAGAGTGTTCAGAACTGCGCAATCAAAAGTATGGTTTAACTCTGTTAGCTTAATGAACATATCCCAAATAAGTTTCAGGCAATGCTTCTGTGTAATTTTTAATTGAAGTTATTATTTTTCCCAATAGAGGCCTCTTAGCGCTCAGAATGTCCAATTGCAGTTTCTACAGAAAGAGTGTTTCAGAAAGGCTCAATCAAAAGTAAGGTTCAACTCTGTTAGTTGAATGCACAGAACAGAAAGAAGTTTCATACAATGCTTCTGTGTAGTTTATATTTGAACATATTCTTTTTTCCACTATTACCCACTTAGCGCTACGAATGTCCCGTTGCATTTTCTACAGACAGAGTGTTTCAAAACTGCACAATCAAAAGTATGGTTTAACTCTGTTAGCTGAATGCTCAGACCAGAAAGAAGTTTCACAGAATGCTTCTGTGTAGTTTATATTTGAATATATTCCTTTTTCCACTACTACTCTCTTAGCGCTCCAAATGTCCATTTGCATTTTCTACAGAAAGAGTGTTCAGATCTGCTCAATCAAAAGTATGGTTTAACTCTGTTAGCTGAATGCACAGATCAGAAAGAAGTTTCACAGAATGATTCTGTGTAGTTTATATTTGGAGACATTCCTTTTTCCACTATTACCCTCTTAGCGCTCCGAATCTCCACTTGCATTTTCCACAGAAAGAGTGTTTCAGAAGGGCTCAATCAAAACTAAGGTTCAAATCTTTTAGTTGAACAAACAGAACAGAAAGAAGTTTCACACAATGCTTCTGTGTAGTTTTTATTTGAAGATATTATTTTTCCCAATAGAGGCCTCTTAGCGCTCAGAATGTCCAATTGCAGTTTCTACAGAAAGAGTGTTTCAGAACGGCTCAATCAAAAGTAAGGTTCAACTCTGTTAGTTGAATGCACAGAACAGAAAGAAGTTTCATACAATGCTTCTGTGTAGTTTATATTTGAACATATTCTTTTTTCCACTATTACCCACTTAGCGCTACGAATGTCCATTTGCATTTTCTACAGACAGAGTGTTTCAAAACTGCTCAATCAAAAGTATGGTTTAAGTCTGTTAGCTGAATGCTCAGATCAGAAAGAAGTTTCACAGAATGCTTCTGTGTAGTTTATATTTGAATATATTCCTTTTTCCACTTCTACGCTCTTAGCGCTCCAAATGTCCAGTTGCATTTTCTACAGAAAGAGTGTTCAGATCTGCTCAATCAAAAGTATGGTTTAACTCTGTTAGCTGAATGCACAGATCAGAAAGAAGTTTCACCGAATGATTCTGTGTAGTTTATATTTGAAGACATTCCTTTTTCCACTATTACCCTCTTAGCGCTCCGAATCTCCACTTGCATTTTCTACAAAAAGAGTGTTTCATAACTGCTCAATCAAAAATATGTTTTATCTCTGTTAACTGAATTTACAGATCAGAAATAAGTTTCACAGAATGCATCTGTGTAGTTTTTATTTGAAGATATTCTTTTTCCCAATGTAGGCCTCTTAGCGCTTAGCATGTCCAATTGCAGTTTCTACAGAAAGAGTGTTTCAGAACGGCTCAATCAAAAGTAAGGTTCAACTCTGTTAGTTGAATGCACGGAACAGAAAGAATTTTCACAGAATGCTACTGTGTAGTTTATATTTGAATATATTCCTTTTTCCACTATTACCCTCTTAGCGCTCCGAATGTCCACTTGCATTTTCTGCAGAAAGAGTGTTCAGAACTGCGCAATCAAAAGTATGGTTTAACTCTGTTAGCTTAATGAACATATCAGAAATAATTTCACACAATGCTTCTGTGTAGTTTTTATTTGAAGATATTATTTTTCCCAATAGAGGCCTCTTAGCGCTCAGAATGTCCAATTGCAGTTTCTACAGAAAGAGTGTTTCAGAACGGCTCAATCAAAAGTAAGGTTCAACTCTGTTAGTTGAATGCACAGAACAGAAAGAAGTTTCATACAATGCTTCTGTGTAGTTTATATTTGAACATATTCTTTTTTCCACTATTACCCACTTAGCGCTACGAATGTCCAGTTGCATTTTCTACAGACAGAGTGTTTCAAAACTGCTCAATCAAAAGTATGGTTTAACTCTGTTAGCTGAATGCTCAGATCAGAAAGAATTTTCACAGAATGCTTCTGTGTAGTTTATATTTGAATATATTCCTTTTTCCGCTACTACTCTCTTAGCGCTCCAAATGTCCAGTTGCATTTTCTACAGAAAGAGTGTTTAGATCTGCTCAATGAAAAGTATGGTTTAACTCTGTTAGCTGAATGCACAGATCAGAAAGAAGTTTCACAGAATGATTCTGTGTAGTTTATATTTGGAGACATTCCTTTTTCCACTATTACCCTCTTAGCGCTCAGAATGTCCAATTGCAGTTTCTACAGAAAGAGTGTTTCAGAAAGGCTCAATCAAAAGTAAGGTTCAACTCTGTTAGTTGAATGCACAGAACAGAAAGAAGTTTCATACAATGCTTCTGTGTAGTTTATATTTGAACATATACTTTTTTCCACTATTACCCACTTAGCGCTACGAATGTCCAGTTGCATTTTCTACAGACAGAGTGTTTCAAAACTGTTCAATCAAAAGTATGGTTTAACTCTGTTAGCTGAATGCTCAGATCAGAAAGAAGTTTCACAGAATGCTTCTGTGTAGTTTATATTTGAATATATTGCTTTTTCCACTACTACGCTCTTAGCGCTCCAAATGTGCAGTTGCATTTTCTACAGAAAGAGTGTTCAGATCTGCTCAATCAAAAGTATGGTTTAACTCTGTTAGCTGAATGCACAGATCAGAAAGCAGTTTCACCGAATGTTTCTGTGTAGTTTATATTTGAAGACATTCCTTTTTCCACTGTTACCCTCTTAGCGCTCGGAATCTCCAGTTGCATTTTCTACAAAAAGAGTGTTTCATAACTGCTCAATCAAAAATATGTTTTATCTCTGTTAACTGAATTTACAGATCAGAAATAAGTTTCACAGAATGCATCTGTGTAGTTTTTATTTGAAGATATTCTTTTTCCCAATGTAGGCCTCTTAGCGCTTAGCATGTCCAATTGCAGTTTCTACAGAAAGAGTGTTTCAGAACGGCTCAATCAAAAGTAAGGTTCAACTCTGTTAGTTGAATGCACAGAACAGAAAGTATTTTCACAGAATGCTACTGTGTAGTTTATATTTGAATATATTCCTTTTTCCACTATTACCCTCTTAGCGCTCCGAATGTCCACTTGCATTTTCTACAGAAAGAGTGTTCAGAACTGCGCAATCAAAAGTATGGTTTAACTCTGTTAGCTTAATGAACATATCCCAAATAAGTTTCAGACAATGCTTCTGTGTAGTTTTTAATTGAAGATATTATTTTTCCCAATAGAGGCCTCTTAGCGCTCAGAATGTCCAATTGCAGTTTCTACAGAAAGAGTGTTTCAGAAAGGCTCAATCAAAAGTAAGGTTCAACTCTGTTAGTTGAATGCACAGAACAGAAAGAAGTTTCATACAATGCTTCTGTGTAGTTTATATTTGAACATATTCTTTTTTCCACTATTACCCACTTAGCGCTACGAATGTCCCGTTGCATTTCCTACAGACAGAGTGTTTCAAAACTGCTCAATCAAAAGTATGGTTTAACTCTGTTAGCTGAATGCTCAGATCAGAAAGAAGTTTCACAGAATGCTTCTGTGTAGTTTATATTTGAATATATTCCTTTTTCCACTACTACTCTCTTAGCGCTCCAAATGTCCAGTTGCATTTTCTACAGAAAGAGTGTTCAGATCTGCTCAATCAAAAGTATGGTTTAACTCTGTTAGCTGAATGCACAGATCAGAAAGAAGTTTCACAGAATGATTCTGTGTAGTTTATATTTGGAGACATTCCTTTTTCCACTATTACCCTCTTAGCGCTTCGAATCTCCACTTGCATTTTCTACAGAAAGAGTGTTTCAGAAGGGCTCAATCAAAACTAAGGTTCAACTCTTTTAGTTGAACAAACAGAACAGAAAGAAGTTTCACACAATGCTTCTGTGTAGTTTTTATTTGAAGATATTATTTTTCCCAATAGAGGCCTCTTAGCGCTCAGAATGTCCAATTGCAGTTTCTACAGAAAGAGTGTTTCAGAACGGCTCAATCAAAAGTAAGGTTCAACTCTGTTAGTTGAATGCATAGAACAGAAAGAAGTTTCATACAATGCTTCTGTGTAGTTTATATTTGAACATAATCTTTTTTCCACTATTACCCACTTAGCGCTACGAATGTCCAGTTGCATTTTCTACAGACAGAGTGTTTCAAAACTGCTCAATCAAAAGTATGGTTTAACTCTGTTAGCTGAATGCTCAGATCAGAAAGAAGTTTCACAGAATGCTTCTGTGTAGTTTATATTTGATTATATTCCTTTTTCCACTACTACGCTCTTAGCGCTCCAAATGTCCAGTTGCATTTTCTACAGAAAGAGTGTTCAGATGTGCTCAATCAAAAGTATGGTTTAATTCTGTTAGCTGAATGCACAGATCAGAAAGAAGTTTCACCTAATGATTCTGTGTAGTTTATATTTGAAGACATTCCTTTTTCCACTATTACCCCCTTAGCGCTCCGAATCTCCACTTGCATTTTCTACAAAAAGAGTGTTTCATAACTGCTCAATCAAAAATATGTTTTATCTCTGTTAACTGAATTTACAGATCAGAAATAAGTTTCACAGAATGCATCTGTGTAGTTTTTATTTGAAGATATTCTTTTTCCCAATGTAGGCCTCTTAGCGCTTAGCATGTCCAATTGCAGTTTCTACAGAAAGAGTGTTTCAGAACGGCTCAATCAAAAGTAAGGT